>NC_056735.1:1769414906-1769539906 GCF_019279795.1 Protopterus annectens | reverse complement strand
TGAGACTTTGCTCTTCCAATGACTTTTAATGTTTTCATGTGATTCACCTTTATAGTTTACTGTGGCTGTCTTGGGGTTTAATTCAGGTGGTTAATCTTTCTTTAAAGTAGTTTCTGGTAACAGAAAGAGGGATTCCACTTTTCTTTAAATTTAAGATTCTGATTCTGAACAGGAAGATGCAGGGATGGATACAGTGATTTTTTCCACAGATTTCTGATTAAGACTCTGAGGAAAGCCTAGTTTCTGATTCTCCCAGTGAGGGCTTCTTTCTCTTTCGCTGAGACTATTGCTAGAATGCACCAATGTTTTCACTTGAAGAACACTGAGGTTTCCCAGTTCCTCAGGAAATACTATGAGTTGTTACAAAAGGAATTTCCAGAACCCGCATCCATTCATCCTATTATAGGTTCATAGGTACGTACTAGGTTATTGGCCCTAGGGCCTATATAAGCTTAGCCAAAAAGGTACCCTGCCTTTTGCCACCCAAGAAAATTATTTTTCTGTGCCCCTGTTGAGCAGAGCTACAGAAGTGATCCCCGGGGTGAATTTCCTATCGCCCATCCAATCGTCAAGATTTTTCTTGAAGAGTGTAGATAGGTAGTTTGTTCCAGAGTATGGGAAGTCTCTGGGACAGGAATCTATCCCTCCAGCATGGTCTGTTTCTTGTTGTGACTAGGTTTAGGTCCCTAGAGCAAGTAGCTCAGAAGGATTGGGATTTCTTTAAGTGGAGCATGTCCAACAGCTCTGGGTTTGATATAGCTTTGCATGTTAGGCAGAGATCTCATCTGAGTAGGGGATATGCGACAAATTAAAGCTGGAGTTTTTTAAGACATTCTGTGTAGGGCATCTGTTTGAGGCCAGTAATCCTCTTTGTGAGGTATTTCCGTGGCCTTTCTAGTTGTAGATGTCTTGTGAGGTACATACCAAAAGGGGCACTGTATTCCATAATAGGTCTAATGAGCGACGAGTAGAGGGGAACGATGACCTCTTTTTTCCTGGATGAGACACCTTCTGTGATGAGGTGTGCCATGTAGAAGGATTTCCTGACTACTGTGGCAATGTGATTATCAAAGGAGAGACTACTGTCCACCTGTGTCCCAAGGTTTCTTATCACACTTTTGGTGTTAAGTAGACTACCGCCTATGTGGTAGTTCATGGGTACAGAGTTTTTAGCAAAAGGGATGACAATGCACTTTTTGGCATTGGGTTCAAGGCCATGGTTTTGACACCAGGCATCTGTCTCAGTGAGGCCCTTTTGTAGGATGTACACATCATTAGGAGTTTCAATTATGGCTCCTAGTTTGCAGTCATCTGAGAACTTCATTAGCCAAAGACCTTCTGTGTTAGCCTGTGCTTCAAAGAAGTAGATACCAAACAGGAGAGGACCCAGGACTGAACCCTGTGGTACTCCACTTGTCACTGGTCTGAAGTCGGATTTGGAGTCTGCTACTTTTACAGTGTGGGTTCTGTCAGTGAACCAGTTGGCAACCCATCTTGTGACATAGGGATTTATACCTAGTTTAGTGAGTTTAGCTATAATTCCAGAGTAGGGGATGGTGTCAAAAGCCTTGGCGAGATCAAGATAAGCAATGTGAACCACTTGCCCTCATCTATGGCTTTGGTGACCACTTCAAAGAAGTCCATCAGGTTTAGGAGACATGATCTGCCTTTTACAAACCCAAACTGGGTGGGGTCCAGAGTTTGGAGATTACCAATGTCATTGTTTATAAGTTCCATGATGATACGTTCCATAGCCTTGCAGATCAGGCTCATCAGGCTAATGGGGCAGTAGTTTCCAGGGCCCGTGGTGGCTCCCCCTTTGTGGAGTGGGATAACCATCACTGTGCGCCATTCAGTGGGCACAAAGCCTGAGGTAAGGCAATGTTGAGCATGGTACTTTTGTCTGCTTTACAGGATGTTTGTGTCTTATTACATGCAGTTTTCCTGATAGTCATCCAGCTGCCCCTAAAAAGGCAGATAAGATGTAAAATGTTCCTCAGTCTTTTAAATCTTTATACAATATTCCCAAACCTGACCCAGCAACAACAGCTTTAGTTGAGCCCACTGCTGCTAAGCATTTAGTTAATTCCAATCCTGCTCTTTCTGATAAGGCTGAGGAAATTATTAATAGGTATAAGAAAAAGTGTACAATTGCGCAATACAGATTTTCAAAATTTTGAATTGTCAAGCTCATATGTTTAAGTTTGTTCTTACCAATTGTAGAAGTATAAGGAATGTTTTATCTGCAGCTTTTCTTGTGAGGGAAAGTCTTTTTTAAGTAACTTAGACTTTTCTGTTGCACAGGTCACTACTCAATGTTTACAGTGTGTGTGTGTGTGTGTGTGTGTGTATGTGTGTGTGTGTGTGTGTGTGTGTGTGTGTCTGTTAATACTTCTTCCAGGGCTATGGCCACTGGTACAGTTTTGAGGAGGTTTGGATGGGTGGACTCTCAGAACCTCCCAGATGACGTTACTAATTAGATTTTAAATTCTCGCTGGGATACAGATTTACTGTTTGGCCCCTTTGCAGCAGATGTGATTAGAAAGTGTGTTACAAGAAGCAAGCTGATACAGGGAATTTCAGCCTTCCTTTTCCAAAAATTCCAAGGGAATTTCTGGTTTCTCATCCAGTTTGGCAAAAAAAAAAGCAGAATAGACAGTCTCAACAAAATACACATAAACAGATGTTTACAAAGAAATGGCAAGGGGTGGCAAAAGGATGTCTCAAACTGCCCAAAACCCAGGTACAGTCCAACAAGTCTGAATGACTGTTCAAGCGATCTTGTGAAACCCTCCTACAGTGGCCCCTTTTTTCTTCCAGAAAGTCGGAATCTCCATTTATTTCTTTAGCAACAGATAGCTTCAGGAAAATGTTTTCTGAAAATCATTCACCAAGATTACAGATGGCAGTTGGAGGAAACTCTTTTCCAGGGAGTCATTCTTCCTCCACCTCCAAATCATACTCTTTTGTTCCCACCAGTTCTTCATCACATGCTGTCCCAAGAAGGGATAGAACCAGTTTATTTTTCCTAGGTGTGGCATGTTTTTTATTCAATGAGGTTGCCAATGCCTGAGACAGAAAATGTTTGGATACCAGTTCTGACTCTTTCTTTCCTAATCCTGTTTGTGATAGTGCCCATATTCAAAGTGATGTCACTTCATAGCCTGTTACCTCTTTTCCTTCTTTAAAGTTTCCTGGCAGCATTATACTTAAAAGCTGCTTACCTTCATATCCCTATTCACCCAACCTTTAGAGGTTTCTTAAGGTTTTGCATGTCTGAATCACATTAGAAGTTCTCTCCATTACCCTTTGGACTATCCACTGCACCAAGAGTGTTCAAAAAGTGTCTAGCTCCAGTTTTAGGTCATTACAGGCTACAGAGTATCCACATTTTTCTACATTTAGATGATTTGCTTATCTTTTCAGAGTCTTTTTCAAAGTGTTAGGAATCTCTACCTTGTGTGCCAGATCTCTTACAGCTGGAATTCCAAGGAACATTCAACAGTCTTTCTTGACTCCTTCACACAGGATTATATTCCTGGGATGTTAATTGGATACCTCAGTTCAGTGACCTTTCCACAGAAAAAATAGATCTTTTTCTAGAACTATTTCTAAGGTTTTCCACTCAAACATTGGTTACTGCTAGGGAATACCTCAGGATTTTGGATCTCATGTCATCTATAATTCTCAGGATAACCCTGACAAGTCTCTACATAAGCAAGATACAGTGGTATCTGAAATTTCCTTGGTCCAAGCACCAACACCCTTTATCTTTGCAAATCACAGCTCTGGGGTTTGTCAGAACAGAAATCTTTTGGTGGAGATAACAGATATCCTTAAATCCAGGTCTCCCTTTCTTCCACCATGATTCAAAGCAGTCATTCATGACAGATGCTTCAGACTTTTTTTTGGAAGCATTTTCAGGAGGGATAAAAGTACAGGGAGTGTGGGACACGAAAGACAGATGAAAACACAGAAATATCAGGAAGATGCATGCCCTTATCGAGGCACTCAATACAATATCACTGTCATGCGGTACCTCATCAGTCAAGAGGAAACCAGGTTATACTCCCTTTACAGACTAGCCATGTTAGCTTTGAATATAGCTTCACAGCACAGTCTCACTCTACAGGCGTCCTACATTCTGTCAGAGAAAAATTATGTTGGCAGACAATCTGAGCAAGAACACAGAAGACCCTCATGAATGGAAACTAGATTCGGGGGGGGGGGTTCCAAGTTTGATCCATCTGTGGGGACCTCCTCGTATAGACCTCTTTGCATCCTCTCTGAACAAGCAACTGGTAAGATTCTGTTCCCGGACTCCAAGCAATTAGGATGGAAGACAGATGCCTCTTCTTTTCCTTGGAGTGGAATGTTCTTGTCTGCGTTTCCACCAATTCCACTGAATGATAACTGCTGCAGTCACCACTCCCTCTCTCCATCCATCCTCCTTGTTTTTTTGGTGTGTTTTTTATGCCAGGCTGTCATTTTTTTCTTGTCACTAGCATTGTCCTTTCAGGGTTCAGCCTCCCTCTTGCCGCAAGCAGGAAAGCTCTGAAGGGCTTCACACCCAGAATTGTCTTTTAGTCAGCTCATCTCAAGGTGCCTGACAGATTGGACACATGGAAGGTGCCATGGAGTTTTGGAAGCCGGCCAGCTGTTACAGCCTTGGCAAGGTATAGCCCATATAGTGAAGGCTACTGCAGCAGTGATCATTTGAGCATTGGCTGTTATGGTAAGTTTTATTTACACAACCTTACTTTCTGTTTGTATTACATCAGTCAGTATGACCAATCAATGATAACCAGTAATAAACTCCTCTATAAATCAGAGCAATAAAATGAAACATACAAAAGCCACAATGCTATTATATGCAACACTCCTACCAAAGTCTAAATTGAAATGCGGGATTATTGAGGGCTTTATAAATTAAACTCAATACAGAAATATCAATATAAGTAATTAAATAGATTGTTCTGAAATCAGTATAACAATGTTACATTTCCAAAGTTGTTCCAATGAATACAATATCTAGAACTAGAAACATTTCATAGGACTTCTCAAATTTGCCAGTAACCTTCTTGTTTGGAGTTGATGAGGCAGTGAGTTCCACACTACAGAGCTATGATGAATGGATGATAAGCTACCTGAAGTCATATAATAAACCATGGTCTTACTGAAACCACCAGCCTTTCTTCAACAACCACACAGAGCATACAAGGAAACCGGAAAAAGATCAACAGCTCATTTAATAATAGGACCAAGATTATACAGCACTGGATGATAAACAAAATCTTAAATTCTTTGAAGCCACTCTTTGCCAATGTAGACCTTGCAGAGCAGAACGTATACATATATGATAATATACAGGGACCGATCATTTACTTTTTGAGTGTAAGCAAAAGATATTTAAATAATTATAAAATCCATGATTAAAAGGGAATTGACATTTGTTCCTTTTCAGAAAAGCTACTTGGGAGGTATTTTAATTTAAAATTGTAAAAATGTAATACAGATTTTAAATGTTCAACACAGTATAGAATGTATTCTGCCAGGTGTCTGTTTTCAATCTACTTTTGAACTTCCAACTAGTACAATATGAAAAGGAAAAATGTATTTCATAATAATAATAATAATAATAATAATAATAACAATAATAATAAAACATGTTTTAATTTAAATGAATTAGAAAGGAAGGCATTATCAACATTAAGTAGAAAGGATACTATGCAAATTATACATGCTGATAAAGTTTGGCGTGAGCTTGTGATGGATACTTATAATTATGTTTAAAAATAAAACAATTATTATCAGATTTGCAAGAGAGTAATAATAAAATTAAATAAAGTATAAAGGAATATATGTGCTGCTAGAAGAGTGACAAGGTGAAAAACCCTCAGTGTTTTGATTTTTTAAGGTTGAAACCCCTAAAAATGCAATATTCTTTGGGATCACAAAGGTACAAAAAACATTTAGAGCCCACTTTTCAGGTTCTAAATTCGTACCCCTTGCTATACTGCTAGAATATTAATTGAAACATTCTCAAATATTCTTTTAGTGAAGAACCTCTTTGGCCACTCCAGCTGTTGAAAATGCCTGGTCAGGTACATGCTGAGGGGTGCATTTTACTCAATTATTTGAATAATGTGGCTAAGTATAATGGGACTATGATCTCCTCAGAAATGGATGCCATGCCCTTTCTTATAAGTTGCACCACTTAAAAAGTTTTTCTTACTACCATGGACACATGCTGGTAAAAGTTCAGCTTACTGTTAAACTGAGTTCCCAACTCCCTTACCACTTGGTCCATTCTTAGAGGAGTGTTATCAATGAATGAATCAATCAGTTATCAATGTTGTAATTTGCATGGATGGTTGCCTTCCCAAAGAGTATAATTACACATTTTTTGAATTTAGTTTTAGGCCATGGTTCTGGTACCAGTTATTTATCTGTTTCAGACCCTACTGGGTGATACCTACATCTTTGGGGAAGTCAGTGACTGCACCCAGCTTGCAGCTATCAGCAAATATGGTCATCTGCCTTGACTTCAGAGAAATATGTTCCAAACAGGAGATGTCCCCTGGCCTCTTGGTGAAAGTGGATTCCCCAGCCTAATTTCATGTGATGAATTTGTATGCCATTTGGCTATCCATCAGGTGGCATAGGCATTTATTCTTAAATATGTCAGTTTGTCTATAATACCAAAGATTGCCACTACTCTGGAATAAACGTCTAGTTCACATCACCCTAGGGGTGGCACCTGTATCCCTCATGGACAGGAGTAGTTGGTGTTTATCATAGATTCATTCTGCGAATTATGTCCATCTAACCAAGGACAGTTGAGGCAACTCGGGATTAACATGGCTAGGCTTGTAAGGTCTCTAAGACTGCTAGCCTAGTAACCTCCTATGAACCTATTGAGGTAAATGCCTTTGACCAGTCAAAAGTAGCACAGGTAGGCAGTACTTACCATTTGCTTTCAACCATGGCTCTAGTGATCCTTTTGAAGAAGTTCACCAAGTTAAGTAGGCATGACATGGCCTTAAAACAAACAAAACTGGGATGGGTCCAATCTGAAGATTTCCTTCGTCTTTGTTTATCAGGTCCACAATAATCCATTCCATGGCTTCACATATAGTATAAGACTAGTCAAACTTATGTCCCTGGAGTTGCTGATGTAATGGCCATTGCAGTCCCAGTTCCCTAAGGATGAAGCCTGTCTGGGTACTGTGGTTGAAAAAAATTCTAGTGGTCCTGACAGGTCATGTTTCAAGCTATTTAGGAGGCATCCTGGGTTATTATGAGAGCACACTCATGAAGTGTTTTTAGACCTGTCGAGTGCAGGGTGGACCTATTCTTCAGTGATGGCTGGGGGGGATAGTAGATGGTATTTCCTGGGGGGGGGATTGGGAGTGATTATGGGGTGAAATTGGAGCTAAGTTTATTAATCTGCTATATCCCAAGTTTGGTATAGGAAGTTCCATTTACTAATAGCTATGCACGCTATTGGATGTTCCCCTTAAGGCTATATACATGACTGAAAAATGCTTTATGGTTGACCTTAGCCTGAGGGACTACTTTTGCCACAAAGCTGGCTTTATTTGACTTGATTACTACCCTGAGTTGATGTTGACACTGGTGAGGGAGGTTTTTTTTTGTTTTTTGGACATACCCCTTCTTATTTTTGGACAGGATTTTCTTTCTTTTGGTATAGAACATATTTATAGTGGGAATGCTCCAAGCGGCCTTGTTTTTGGAGATGTCGGAGGTTTATCTTCATTCAGTAGTGCTATTTGCATGCAGCTATTTCCATGATTGTACAGGGTTTCTGTAAACACTTCCAGATTGGCAACCAAGATTTTCTGAGTTTGGGAGAGCTTAGAATTAGGCTATGCCATCACTTAATAAGCAGTATTTAGAACTGGTAAAGTTTTTGAAGGTTCTGAGGTTTGCTGGAAGTTCAGCCTTTATATTTATTTCAAGGGGGATTGTTTTGTGATCTGAACAGTGGGGGGGGGTATTCCCTCATATTTGTGAGTACCAGGATATTTGCAACTCTGTTAGGTATGCAGACTAGATGTTCCAGAATATTTGCATTGAGAAAACACAGGAATCTTTCAATCTGCATGTTAGTGGTTCTTGTGATGATATGAAGTAGTGCCATCTGTGCCAGGGAAAGTAGAGCAGTACATGTGTAAATATGCCAGCATAGGTAGCTGGAGTTTTTTAAAGAATTTTATGTTAGTTGACTATCACACTGATTTGTACAGATGTTTGAGTTAAAAATATATTTGTAAAGTTACTTGTATTAAAAATGCATCAACAGTATGCCCTGCTGGACAGAAATTATGTATGCTGCATATTAGGCTGCATTGTTGCAACTGATCAAATGTGCATGTTTATTAGAGAGCCCTGGAAGGGTGGAAAGACTGAAATTGTGTTATAGCTTTCAGATGCTGCCACAGATCTTAGCAAAGCTCTGTGTATGTATTGTACCAGAGTCAGGAGGCCAGAAGTGATATCATCTTCTAACCAGAATCTGGTTTCGTTGGAACTCTGACAGCAGCACTTTGGAACCTGACAGGAAAGATTTCTGAAAGGATATATATATATATATATATATATATATATATATATATATATATATATATATATATATATATCATATCTACACAGATAGACAGAGACATCATCTGGCTTTTGCTGTGGGAAGACATTCAGCAAACATCAGCTTGCCTTGCTTTAGCAAGTAGTCAGGAAACAGTAATTCTTTAGTTAGTCAGGAACATTTAGTGAGAATAGTTTAATATTGTTTTCTGAATCTGTGAGAAACTATCCAACTGCATTTTTTATATCTCTGTGGCTGAAAGTCTGTTTTTTATTGTATTCAGTAGTCTCCTGTTTTCTGTTTTATTATTTATCATTAAATATTTTAATACCTTTCATTGTGGCTGGTCCATTAAAGAATATTTTTAACATCTTTCTATTACTTATCCTTGTTTTAGTGTACTACCAAAAGAGCCATCATGCAGAAATAAGGTAAGCAAAAATAAAATTAACCCATCTAAGACATGATGGCAGACCAGATTTGCTGGTAAGCTACAGCTTCATCAGTGTTAAATCATTAACAAAACACATTTCCTTATATAATAAAACCCCTCTATTAGACATACTATCGTCAACAAATCTGGACAGCAACAGGCACAAACCAAAAATAATGCAAGAAGTCATAGAGTGGTGTATGAAAAACCTACTAACATAATAAACAAAACTTCAAAAACTACCACACATAATGTCTCAAAAAACAGTGTGTATAACAGTCCTATTCACTATAATATGGGACACCATCTTTTCAATTCATTATGTTAATAACTGATTTAATGCATTTAAAAAGACAAATGTGCAGTGAAATCAAATACTCATGGGATAAGTCAAATAGCTTCCAATTTAAGTACTCTCTATGTTATGCAGTTATCATCTATAAAATTTAGATCAACTGTCATAAATTTTAAAAATGCTCATTATCATAGAAAGAAAAAGTGTACCTGTTTGAACATTCCACATATTTTCTTTTTTATTTAGGAATTCAGACAAATAACTATTGATGTTCACAGGCCAAAGTATCATTCTGTTAATATCAATAAAACCTGGAACAGCATTAGAATGTGACATGTTTCTCTGACATCTGATTTCAAATTACATGCAATTAGATTCTTTCTTTAGATATCCTTGAAGTCTGTCCTATGTAGATTGAACAACCTGTGCAATGATCAAAGTTAATCAGCCACATTTCAAACATGTAATGAGCATGCTGCAGTTGAAGGAACCCCTCTTTCTTGGTCGAAAAGTAAATGGTATTCATAACATGCTCAAAACAAACTAAGAATCTCACAGAACAAAACACCAACTATAAAACTTGCAAAATCTGTGGTACCAAAAAAACGACTCAGAAATATAATTCCAAATTCAAGATAATTTTATAGAAGTTTACACACTTTTGTTCCAACACATTACTAAGGAACTTCATCTGATGAGGTTGTTTCCTATAAATTACTTTAGTGATAGTTCCATACAATGTTGCTATTTTTCCATCCAATAAATCAATATTAGACAAATCAGCTCTTAAGCTGAATTTACCAAAACAGTTGTAGTTAAAGTAGTTGCTAAACTTTAAGAGGTCTTCATGGTCACCTCACCAGAGCAGCAATCATCCAAATGTATCCCTCACATGTTTAATCACTGCAAGAAAGGATTGTTTTCAACATCAGAAATGTACTTCACCTCAAAGTACCTCATGATCAGATTAATGATGGTGTAAATGAAGCCCCCATAGCAGTACCCATTAATTGTAAAAAAATATGCTTTTTTAAATTAACTATTCATCTATAATGGAATTTCATTAATTCTATTATACACTCTAAATTCAAAGGAATGTACATCAGACCTATTCAACAAATATCAAATTGTTTCAAGCTTACCTTATGTGCAATATAGGTATATAAAGAATGAATGTCCATTGTGGCCACATACCGAGGCCATTCAATAATGATGTTAGATGTCAGGATAACAAAATCAGTAGTGTGCCTAATATGAAACAATACTAGATATAATAATGTTTTTAAGCAATCCTCAAAAATACTGATGTGTTCAATCAGTGATGCTTTACTTGATACAATGTGTTGCCAAGGGGATAAATTCTACTTTTCCACATTGTAGATAATGCATAAAGAATTTGAGGTGCTGTGTCTTTTACCATTAACCAATGTTTTAAGTTTGGTGAGAAGACTTTTGTTCTTCCCACAGTGTAAGAAACTATCATTCTTGTACTTAAATTTAACTGTGGGATAAACAGGTAATCTGCATTTAGAAATGGATCATTTAGCTGTTTAAGTAGCTTGTCCACATACCAACATTTATTCCACATTACTAACCTCCACCTTTGGCAGCTAGGATTATAATCCCCAAAGTGCACTGTACAAGAGTTGTCAATGCTTCTTTTTTTCACTGTCTACATTTTTACTTGTTGGTTTAAAGATGTAACTAATGAAATGCAACTCTTTGAGGCATACCTTTAAATTGAAAAGCAGCACACTCACATTTAAAGTTCCAAAAACAGTGCAAGGAGCAAAGAGCTACCAAATGACACCAGCCAACACACATGCTTAAGTTTCAATTCTCAGTCAACCATATTATTAACAAAAAAATTAAAACAAAGGCCAAAACAGACCCAGTTTCTTCAGAAGGTGTCAGCTGAAACTGGTCTGTTTTGGCCATTGTTTTATTTTGTTAATAATTATACTTCATGCTTTAAAATACAGATACATAAAAAGAGTCTTCTGAAAGTTTGTCCCAAACCATTCTAAACATTGTTACACTTTGCAATGAATTAGACAAACACCTCAACAAAACTTCATCAGGCATCGACATTTTTACACTAAATGTACATAATGTTAATTTAGCACTGTACTATACTAAACATCTGCATTGTCCTTTTGCTCCTTCTAATTTCCTAAAATTTATTTCATTGCTTAAGGCTAAGACTGTCCATTCACCCCATAGATTGGTATTGCTGTCATTAGTATTAAAGACTATTTTCGTCTTAGTCAGGACTTGTTGACTTCAGAGACAAAAATGCATAAATTAATGTAATTTATCATAAAATATCTGAATAATAAGCCAATTCACAGCCAGCTCAATTAGCCAAGAAATCTCTAACAAAAAGCCCTAAGCATTGAATCCTATCAGACAGAATTTGCTAGTATTACAGAAAAGGAACTTCTAAGAGCTAAATTTCTAGAAAATTAAAATTGCTAATTTAGAAGAAGACATTTCAGTTGGAAATATGCCAGATTTTCCCCTCAAAACTTAAAAACAAATTATTATGAACTTATTTTTATATATACATGTCATGGTTCACGATGATGAAACACCTCCACAGGGGATATTAATACTCACACCACTTGTTATAAGTAAATATAAGTTATAAGTAAATATATTTGTTTCTTAAAGGACATGAGACATGGCTTCTACTTCAGATGAATACTAGAATGAGGCTTGTGCAGAATTTTTGTTCTGTACAGTCCTACCTTATATGTTATTGCAAAAATAATTACCTTATTTTTATTTTGTTTTGAAATGGCATTTAAAGTGGGAGCCATACTGTTTGTCACTGACTGTCGGTCAGTGGTCAGAATGTTGAACTTGGAAGGTTACCTTTGTCCTTTCATGATAGACAAGAGTAAGAAGAGGAATATAGCATTCCTTCTCACTTTCTCCCTTATCTCCAGGTTTGCATAGTTTCAGACCTGGTATATCTATCTATCTATCTATCTATCTATCTATCTATCTATCTATCTATCTATCTATCTATCTATCTCAGTGTTGTGAGATGCAGTTCACTAATTCATATACTTAATTCAAATTTCAGCAACCAGTCATTTTACAGACACTACATAGCCTACAAAATTTTACTCAAAAAGCTTAACCATACTCATTCATAGAGTTATACTGACAACTGCAGGACAATTTATAAAAGTGTACCCATTTTTAAAAATCTTTATTTAGTCCTGTTGTTAGTAATATACATATACCTGTGTTTGAGTGTGCATGTGTGTGTGTGTGTGTGTGTGTGTGTGTGTGTGTGTGTGTGTGTGTGTGTGTGTGTGTGTGTTTATGTGTATGTATCTATGGGTATACTAATGTTAATCAATAGCCCATACGTCGATCTTCTAAAACACTGACCAAATATGTTGACAAAGTTAATGTTGACACACTACCAAGCATGCACCAAGAAAGCACCTCAGGCCATGTAATGCTTGCACTGAAAAGTAAGCTCTCACTGCAAATCATACAGTATCAAAGAAAGGGCACATTCCAGCTTATCAGTGGGAGTAGTAAGCACTAGGTAGCCTACCTACCACTAAAGGTTGGCTCTGAAATTGTAGTTTATTGTCCGTTTGGGCAGTTTTTCTATCCCTTTCAACATTCTGGTTTAAAAGCCTATGTTTGCATGGGTTTGCACACTGCACAGCCCTGCTAAGCTAGGGTAAACTATTACCAGTGCCAGAAAATCTGCTCTTTAATTTTTCCCTTAGATCTTGCTAGTTCTAGCTTATTCGCCTAGCACTTCATCAGGCTTTTTTTAGCAATTATTGTAACACACATAAGTGCTATCAGCACTAGACATCCTATAAGGAAACAGCTCCAGTACTTATTAATGATGACCATCCCTCCTGGTATATCTAAAGGTCAGTTATCTGTGCTTTCTCCTACTAACCTGGTGAACTTGGGCATTCTGTGGCAGTGTGGCAGCTGCCTCATGTACACAAACAACCCTCTCCTCTTACCTCCCAACACACAGAGAAGCATTTATATCTCCAAATTGGAAGCCATGCACTCTCCAACCAAGACTGGAATAGCTAGCTGGTCAAGAGGAGAAGGTCAACACCAGCACCACACCACATGAAACACATAGCCCTCCAGAACACCCACCATCACAGCTCTTACATAAAAACACAAACTACACACTCACCTTCATGGAGGTTCTCAATAGAAATCTACCCAAACAGCAAAGACCTCCAAGGCAGAAATGCACTTGATCACCACAACATAGCACAAACCACAAGACACATACCTCACTTACGCAGTGTGCCCCTTAACCTAAGCCCCTAAGGCAAAACAGGTTGCCCAATACAATAATCATAGGTGACTCAGTAGTGAGGCAAACTGATGTCACACTCACTAGGCTGAATAAGGAGAAGGTAACAGTCAGCTGTCTATCAGGTGCCAGAATCCGACACATAACACATGCAGTCAGGTCACTCCATAATGACTATGTCATTGTCCATGTGGGTTTGAATGACCTGAGACTCAACTCCCTGGACTACATGTAAAGAGACATTGTGGACCTCTTGGATTATGTGGCCCAGGCAGGTATGACCCTAACCCTGAGAAGCATCCTACCATCACCCAGAATTATACTGCAGTACAAGCAAAAAAATTATTGAATTCAACAATTGGCTAAGTTTCTGTTGTCATTCTAAGGGGATCAAGCATCTGTCTGCTTGGGATGATATGACTGACAGGCCTTGATGCTTTGCCAGAAAAGGCCTGCATCTGTCACCCCTGGGTTTCCGGGTACTTGCTAAGACTCTTGCCACCCCTGTAGTGCCTTTTTTAGGTGGTGTTCCAAAGACCAAATTACCACAGTAACAGCTTTAAATAAATGCAATCTGAGTGTCATGTTGCTCAATGCTAGAATTCTAAATCTCAAGATGCCCTCACTTGAAGCACTCCTCAAAATGGAGAACACTGACATTTGTGCTGCAACGAAGACCCGGTTTAAAGCAGCCAAAAGCACCCCTGTGCTACTAGACTATAACTCATTCCACACTTTTTGGCCCCACAACATGGACTGAACCTCCAAAGGTGGTGGTGTCTCCATATTCATAAAGGATATGCACACCTCCAGACTAGTAGCCCAGCATAATACATCTGAGATTTTTCAGGTACAACTAACATTGGGTAAGATGGCGATTCAGATCATAGCTTGCTATAGGTCCCCAACCATGTCCCAAGACTCTCACTCTACATTTCTAACCACCCTGTAAACTATTAAGATCCAACCTAACACTCTCATACTAGGTGACTTCAACTATCCCTCCATCAAATGGAAAAACTATTCATGCACCAGTACACTGGCCCAATGCTTCCTGGAATTTTAGTGTCCTGGACCAGCTCATTCTTACCCCACTAGAGGAAGCAACATCCTTAACCTGGTTACTACTAACATGGGCAACTGCTGCTTTACACCAATAGTTAACTCCTCCCTGATTAGATCCAACCACAAACTAATCACCATGGAAATCCACATCTCACCCCCCCCCCCCCGCAAAGGTAACCCTCATGAAAAACTTCTCCAAAGCTGACTTTGGGCTCCTAAAACTAGAGGTGGCTAACTTCACGGCACCCATGCCAATGGAAAATAGATGCATGACTGCCGAATCATACACTAATGCACTGTACGGACACATACATAAATACATGGAACTAGCTATACCCAACAGAACTAAGATGCTCTCCTCCAAAAAAGGAAGCCAATCTGGTGGTACCCTGCCATTAATAAACTCTACATCAAAAAGAAGAAACTGTTGCAGAAAAAGATGAAGCCCCAAGACTGGAAAAACTCCCTTATTAGCCTCAACAAAAAGTTGAGAACCCTCATCAAAACCTCTAAAGCCAGCTATGAAGGCAGAATTGTGGTAAAAACAACCACAAAGCCTTCTATAGTTATATGAAGAATCTCCATGGCAATACCATATTTTCGCTGAGATACTGCACAATGGTAACTCCTATTTTGAGCCAACAGATCTTGCCAACATACTGGCTGACAAATGCAGTGCCAACTTTATCCCTCTCTTCCCCCCAAAAGACCAAACACAATACCGAAAGAATGCCAGGCACCCAGCATTACTGCAGCACAGGTTAAAGCTGCATTGTCTAAGGCCAAGAATACAGCTTCCATGGGACCCAGCAATATCCCTGGGTGTATTCTCCATGAATTACAAAGTGAACTGGCACTGCATCAGTGTGCCCTGTTCAATCACAGCCTCACCTCAGGCTTTGTACCTAACAAATGGCACACTGCTAAAGTCATCCCTCTCCATAAAGGAGGAGTGACTACAGACTCTGAGAATTATCATCCCATTAGCCTGACGAGTCTGATATGTAAGGCTATGGAGCGCATCATCATGGACCTAATTACCAGTGATTTAGGGAATCTCCAAACTCTAGATCCCACACAATTTGGTTTTGTGAAAAGTAGATCATGCCTGCTCAACCTGGTTGACTTCTTTGAGTCAGTCACCAGAGCTGTGGATGAAGGTAAGGCAGTTCATACAGCCTACCTCGATCTGGCCAAGGCCTTTGATACCATTCCACACTCAGGAATTATTGATAAACTCAGCAAACTAGGCATCAGCCCCTATATCATTAGGTGGGTTGCAAATTGGCTCACAGATAGAACCCACAGTGTGAAAGTAGTAGACTCCAAGTCAGACTGCCAAACAGTTATGAGTGAAGTCCCACAAGGATTGGTCCTGGGTCCTCTCATGTTTGGCACTTACCTTGCTGAAGCCCAAGCCTAACTCCCCAAGTGATGCAGACATCCTACAGAAAGGCCTCACTGAGACCAATGACGGGTGTTAAAACCATAGCCTTAAGCTTAATGTGTCATTATCCTTTTTTGGAAAAACTCAGTTCCCACTAATTACCACTTCAGTGGGAGCCCACTGAATACTGAAGGCATTATAACAGATCTGGGGACACAGGCTGACAGCAACCTCTCCTTCAACCACCACATTGCCACTGTGGTCAGAAAGTCCTTCTATGTGGCACATCTCATTACCAAGGGTTTTGCATCCAGGAAGAAAGAGGTCATCATCTCTCTCTACTCTTCCCTTATTAGACCAATCATCGAGTATAATGACCCATTTGACATGCACCTCACTAGACACCTGCAACAGCTAGAGAGGCCACAAAAGAACCTCATGAAGAGGAGCCTAGACCTTAAACACATGTCCTACAAGGCCAGACTCAAAAAAACTCCAGCTATTCTCTGTCTCATATCGTCTACTAAGAGGCAATCTATTGCTACACAAGGAGGAGCCAGGAATCGGCTATTGACTTATTGTTTTTTAATCTTATATCGTTAAGGGAGTGTTTTATATTTACATATGTTTTTAAATAGTCTTATGTATTTTTGTATGTTCTTTTTAATACATTGAAATGTTGTATTCCGACCACAGGTGGCAGTGTGGCAAACGTAGGGAGTTATATTGTAGTATTTAAACAGGATGTGTTGAATGTGTTTATTTCCTGTTCTGAGGAAGTTGGTGAGGAGTCACCGATGAAAAGTTAAACAAAGACTTTGTGGCTTAAATAAACGTTGAGTACAAGTTTACTTACTTGGTTTGGACATTTTTTACGGATTTTCAAATTTGGTGTGCAGATTCCTGGCTCCTCCTTGTGTAGCAGTTGGTTTTGTCTTTTTTATCGTTGAGTTGGTTTTCTTTGTTTGGATGCCATGTTGATCGCTGCACCAGTATCTACACCTTCTTCACCATTAGCACAAGCTGGAGATTTAACCTTACTTATAAACCTTTTGACCCAAAAGGTTGAGTCATTATCCCAACGGATGGATGGTCTTATGGGAACCTTTCAGCCCTTGGCAGGCCTTTCTTCAACTCCCACACAGCCACTTGTTCAGGAGATGGATGGGCTACAACAATCGCAGGCTGTAATATCAGACTTTCAGGGAAGTAATGCTATTGTTATGCCACTATCTCAGCAGAGAGCAGCCCAAATGGATTCTTGTGCTTTGGGGAATACGCTGAGTCTGGCCAGAATGCCCAAGGGGTGATGGCCCCATTGAATGCCAGTAACCTTAATGGAGTAGATCAAGGTATTTTACAGCCAGTTTTAAACAATTGGTTGAAGCACCCGTTTTGCTTCCACAATACTTATAGAGACTCTGTTTTTGAACAGAGTAGTTCGGGGAGCATCGAATTACCTCAGAAATTAAATCTGTTTGATCAAAATTAATTACGCTAAGAAAGTTACAGTTAGAGGTTGCCTATTTTGGAGAATGTCAGCGTTGCAAAATAGTACCCAAAGGGCTCCATTCATGGCAGTATCCTACGGGCCTGGAGGAAGGCTCGGCCTTCCATAAAGATTTAATTTCTCTCTTTGATAAGCATGGGTTTGAGCTCTTACATTTAATCTGCCATCATTACCAGGAGGCAGTTACCTCTCTTTCAGAGGAGCTAACTATTTTAGATGAAGCCATCAGGAAGGACATTAATTTTTCTAGATACAGATTTGATTACGATCGGATCTATACTAGTATAGACCAGCATGTTTCCAAAATAACTGCTAACAAAGTCAAAAAGTTGCAAAGGGACATTAAAGCTTATAAGGAGGGCTTAGCATATCCCAAGCCTCCTAAGTCCCAAGGCAATTATTTGGGTACATTAGCTCTGCATTCAGATGATAGGAATGGAACGGAATAAGTTAGATCTGATATGGTTAATAATGGCCATGAAGGGGGCCCTTCAGATGACCCCACTGAATATAATTCAGTTCAAAGGAGTGACCGGATAGCTTCACTTAATAAATCGACTAATCCTCCTTTGGAAGGTGAGGGCTCAAATTTTCAGAACCCAGCCTCATTACTCCATCCGTCTCTGGGACGGAAGTTCAAGAACAGACCCAGGAACAGGAGGAACTGACTAGACTACAGGCTGGTTCTTCTAAATCGGGGCAGTCTTCCTTTGAGATAATATTCAACACCGGAAGGGACTTTAAGATCTATAATTTTCCGGGTTTTCTTTTCCTCCACCTCTGGTTGATCTTCTGGCTAAGGGCCTATCGTTTGTAGCGGCCCGTAGGGCCAGTTTGGCTAACACATTGGTTGACTTAAAATTGTTTACGAGGAAACTGAATTTACATCTCCTATTAGGGGACCAGTGTTCTTCTCCAAAGGCCTTTTCCATTCCCAGCACCTTTAATCCACCCCTGCTTCCTTCAGTCAACGTCTTTGATCAACTATGTGACCTGGACATTCGTGCTACTCTCAAAACCAAGAAGAATGTTGGCTTCAATACTACTAAGGAGGAATTGGCTTTGCTTGAACTGTTATGCCACTCAGGGGTCAGAGTGATGCAGCTGGACAAAGGGGGAGGTCTAGTGGCTATGGATGTGGAGGATTATAGTAAGAGAATGGAAGCTATTCTGGCCTCTGAGACGTATGATGAGGTATCTAAAAATGAGTTGAACATCAACATATCACATGTCTGTTCTTATTATGATGACATGTTTATCAATGGGGTGATAGATTTGGATGTGTTCAATTATATTTCTATATCCAACCCCAAGATTCCAGCTTTATTTGGTAACCCTAAGATCCACAAGAATATGTTGAATCACCCCATGCGCCAGTTGGTCAGTGCTAGGGGGAGCATGACGTATGCTGGAGCCAAGTTTGTGGACTCTATCTTGAAAAAGTATGTCATCAGTGAGGAGCACATCTCAAAGGATTATTGGTCTTTTTTAGGCAAAGTGAACCAGATTCCATTCAAAACCGAGAATCATTTCCTCACTATTGATGTGATAGACTTGTATTCCTCTATTCCCCACTCAGTAGCATTGGAATGGATCCAAGTGATTTTGATTTCGAAACAAGCTCCTGCCAAAGAAGTTTTAATGGTCAGAGAACTCTTAGACATAGTTCTTACATGCAATTATTTCTCCTTCAACAACCCTTGTAGGGCCAGCATAGCAAATTTGGTGATGGCATTCTGGGAGAAAGAGTTTGTCTTTCCTAACCCATTATTTAAAGAGAAAGTCCTATTGTATACCTGATTTTTGGATAATATTTTCATCATTCACCAAGGGGGGAGGGAAGTAGCAGACTCCATCCTGAAATGCTTTAATGCATCTACTGAATTCCTTAGGTTCACCTCTAACTTTTCCATGGAGAAAATTGCTTATTTGGACGTTGATCTGTCTAAGGATAACTACAGGGGTTACTATATGGCCAACATCCATCGCAAACCTACTTTTTCAAACTCATATTTGCACTTTGAAAGCAACCACTTCTTTCATCAGAAGAGGTTAATAGTCAAGGGCCAACTGGTCTGGGCAGCCAAGATGGTGACATGAGACAGTGATTTCTTAAAGGAATGTGAGTTTATCAGAGACCTCTTTTTGAATAAGGGTTATCCCGGCCATCTGATTTCAGACCTCTGTAATGAGGTTAGTCACAAGAGGGAGAATGGGGTATATCTCCCCATTTTGGGATAGTCTATTGCAGATCAAGGTGTGTTGGTCGACAATACCCGGACTAGATCTACTTATGCCTGCAGCTTCATCACTACTTACAGTCTGGATGCGGGGGCTATTGCTTCTATTATTATGAAGAATTGGTGTTTACTTACAGCAGACAATCAAGGTCCTTCAGCTTTAGGGTTAAATCTTCAAGTTATTTACAAGAGAGGTTCCAACTTAAAAAGCATCCTTCAAAGGAAACCTAGACCCAGGCACGTTCGGGTATGTTCAAATGCAATATGTGCAGATACTGCCAACACATGAAAGCGGGAACTTATTTTGCGATCAGAGAGTGAAAGTACAAAATCCAGGGGAGATTCAACTGCGCCAGCAAATTTGTGGTTTACCTGGCCCAGTGTTCTTCATGTCCGGCTTTCTATACAGGGAAAACTGACCAGAAACTGCATGAGCACCTATATGAACATCTATATGCCATTAAGAAAAAAAAAATGGCTAATGCACTTGCTAAACATATTAGCGAGTGCCCGGGGCATGGGTTTAGCTTTACAGTGATTGATCAGGTTGTGCATGATAACAGGGGGGGCCCTGTTTCCTATTTGTTGGAACTCAGAGAATTGCTTTGGCAATTGAGGTTGGAAGCATACCATTTTCCAGGCTTGAATAACATGTTGTCAATTTCCTGTGTTTTGAAATTGAAAAGTTTGATAAGGTAGTTTTACTATTTTATACGTTAATGTGCAAAATTACGATACATGTTTTTCAGTAGCCTTTGTTTTTAAAAAAATTTTTTTTGCACATGTATTTTCCATTATGGGTCCAATTTATTTTCCATGAATTGAATTATTTATTTTATTTTTTTAATACATATTTCTTGTTTCTTTTTTCCAAGTCAAGCCTGTTGGCTATTGACTTATTGTTTTTTAATCTTATATCGTTAAGGTAGTGTTTTATATTTACATATGTTTTTAAATAGTCTTATGTCTTTTTGTATGTTCTTTTTAATACATTGAAATTTTGTATTCCGACCACAGGTGGCAGTGTGGCACAAGTAGGGAGTTATATTGTAGTATTTAAACAGGATGTGTTGAATGTGTTTATTTCCTGTTCTGAGGAAGTTGGTGAGGAGTCACCGACGAAAAGCTTAACAGTGACTTTGTGGCTTAAATAAACGTTGAGTACAAGTTTACTTACTTGGTTTGGACATTTTTTTACGGATTCTCGAATTTGGTGTGCAGATTCCTGGCTCCTTCTTTTGTAGCAGTTGGATTTGTCTTTTTTATCGTTGAAGAGGCAATCTATGCTTGACTTAAAAAGCCATGTCTGACCCAGCTCTGTTAGAAATGCTACATCTAAAGAAATCCGACTCCATCCGCACCACATGCTCCAGAGACCTCAACCTCATTACCACAATCAACAGAACATGCTGGAGGGATAGGTTCATAACCCAGAGACTGCTCATGGTCTGGAATAGACTTCCCATACATGTCAAGCAGAGCACCTCACTGGCCCTCTTCAAGAGAAATCTTGATGAGTGGATGGGAAATAGAAAGTTCAACCCGGGGATGACTCCAGTGGCTCTACTTGATAGAGGCACTGGGAACTAACGTTGGGCATCATGATGCCAGGGCATTTCTATGGGCTAGGCTTGTAAAGGCTCCAGGACCATTAGCCTAGTACACACCTATGAACCTATGAACTTATGAACCAACCCTGAGAATTGTTTGACCTTGCACACCTGTCAACTAATTGTTTAGATGCAAGAAAACATAAAAGAAGTGAGTGTATTCCAGCAGCAGATCCAAGCAAAATTCCAAGCATTATCATTTGTTTAGATGATCAAATGCAGTCAACTAAACAGATATCAAAGAGCATGTAGATCAAATGTAGTCCACGTATATGTGTGTGTGTGTGTGTGTGTGTGTGTGTGTGTGTGTGTGTGTGTGTGTGTGTGTGTATGTATGTGTGTACATATATATATATATATATATATATATATATATATATATATATATATATATATTAAGGGTTATGGGAATTACCCTCATCTTAGCTTGCCTTCCAGTCAAAAAAAATGAAGTATAGCTTTCAGTCTTCCAAGATTTTAGATGTTTTAGGATTGAATAGTTGTATCCTGATTATCTGATTAAACAAGATTTTATTATTCAAAGTGGACCTGTTTAAACTCAATCTTGATTTTATTTATGTGTTTATTAATTTAACAAGATACATATTAGCTATTATACATTTATCATATCTTGTTGCATGTTGTTTTCATTTTATAATTAATTCTCAAGTTCTCAAGACACAACTCATTTACCAAATATCATTTGCAAAAATAAAGCTACACCCTTAATTCAAGGCATTCCATTATTCCTATAACCAAAGGAAACTCTGACCACCAAGCAACTTACAGTGCTACTTAACATCATAACCCAAACTCTGTAGATATCAGAAAGCCCCCATCCTAAAGCACAATTATAACTGAACTCACAAGAACACATCTAAATAAATTACCAGAATAGTTAAAGAACAAACAAATATGAAAGGGATTCATACTTTAAAAATAAAGAGGCATGCTGAATATAACAAATGTGGTATGGAACCACTGCTGTGAAAAAAACCCTCAGAAATGAAGTTAGGCATAAACTAAAGGTGAGAAAAATATATATAGCTAGAGTCTAAAAAAATCTTGATAATGGAATGCCACTAGATTTCTAAACAACTCTCATTTCTTAGGTTAGAATGACTTTAATATTATAAATTTGTTATAAATACCATATTTACTTAACTATTTTATTTATTTATTTATTTATTTTTTATTTGATAAAAAAGTATACACACTGTTCTAAGGATCCCATTCAGTCAAAATTTGAATATGCAAGAACAAAAATTGCAAATATAAATATTTGAATAAAGTTGTATACATTTTTTGTTGAATGAACTTTTTGTCTGTCACAATCACAAAACATTGGAAGTACATGTGGTTATATTTTTCATACAAGAGTGGAAAGGGGGAAACAAAAATAAAATACAGTCAAAGTGGAAGTAAAACATTATGAAATTACTTGTGAATTCATTCTATTCCTATAATTTATTATTGTCCAATTTATAGTTTATATAAATGACTATTACTAGTCCTTACAATAGTCATTACATTAATGAAATAAAGGAAAATGAAGTAGAATTAGAGAAAATCTGTTAGCTAAAGTCTGAAATATTATAAAATATTTTGTACTGAGTATTTTTATAAGTTTGTAGAAAAGCAGAATAAATAAAACAATCACCTACTTTTTCCTTTTTAAAATGAAAATCTAATTAACTTTTTGAAGATTATGTGTAAATGCATTTACCATTTAATTTTTCTGTAATTATGCCTTCATCATGTAAAGTTGGCCTTTTCACTCTAAAATGTATAGTTTTTACTGTGACTTATTCAGACTATATTAAGTTTAATAAACGTGTGCCTGTTTTTTATATATGCTGAGTAGCTGTCCATTTACTTTTTGATTCTGTATAATCTGTCTTGCCTTCTGAAGATGTATTTGTGGGGGAAACAGTTTGTATTGGGTAGACATGTTTTCTGTAATCTACAGAAGTACAAAGTAACACAGAATGAAACATAGATTGCCACTCCGTCAACCTGACAATAAATGAATAACTCCAAAATGAAAAACGCTAGCAAGTACAGCAGGTGCATGAACCACAGTAACTTGAGTATAACACACAAAAATGCCAGCACCAGGGAATGAAGCAGAATGATGCAAAAACAGAAACAAAAATATTTATTAGAACCAGACCGGTTTCAGCTTATAGCTTTCCTCAGTGGCAATACATGAAGTGTGGTTGACAGACTGCATTTAAATATTAAAGCCAATAAAGCAAATAATGACATAATTTCCTGTTGAACCCAGAAGAAAAGTTTTGCAAATGAAATACATATATATATATATATATATATATATATATATATATATATATATATATATATGTATAAAAATGTTGTATGTATAAGAATATAAAAATTAACAACAAAAATTGAATGTATTCAAAAAAATATATAAATTATAAAATGATAACTGGACATTATATTGAAACTTAAGAGAAGTATTATAACTTGTCATTAAGACCCAGGGAAAAAAGACCCCCTAGTTTCACTATCCATTTCTTTTGTTTATTATTTAGTAAATCGTGCCATCCTGTTCTGAAATCTTTATTTCCAAAAACTCTATCAATAATAGTGAAAGTGAATTTAGCTGTTGAATGAGTGAGTGAATGTTTGTACAATGCATTGGTCATTCTACCATTCCGAATGTCCCCCAAATGTTCAGACATACGACATCTGAATTGTCTTGAGGTCTGACCAATATAAAACGCTTGGCATGTACAAGTTACTAAATAAATGACCCACTCACTTCCACAGTTGGCAAAGCACTTGATATCATATAATTTGCCTGTATTCTTGCTGGTAAAGTTCTTGGTTTTGAAGATGTATTTACAAAATGAGCAATGTCCACATGGATAACACCCCACCAGTCTATCTCCAGAAAGAGTGGTCTGATGATAAAGGCTGGATTGAGACATAACCCTTTTATAATAAGAAAAATGTGATCGAAGAGTTTTGCCTTTTCTATATGAAAATTTGCATCTATCCCCAACCAGTCATCTATTCTTATATTACTTTTGAGTATATTCCAGTTTTTATTGATGATATCTGTGAATTGAGAAGTATTCCTCCCAAAAGTGGTAACTAGCCTGATAATATCCTGTTTATCCCAAGAATGTTTTGATTTATATGATAATAAAATTTCTCTAGATTGATTAGATGCCCATGTAGAGGCATTGTGGACATTATCATGCTGGTACCCTCTCTCTAGAAATCTATCAGTCAAATCTTCTTGACATATGGTTAGATATTGTTCAGAAGAGCAAATTCTTCTAATTCTCAGAAATTGTGAATTGGGAATATTATTGATTGTATGTCTGGGATGTAAACTGGAAGCATGTAGCAAACTGTTATATTGTGAGTACTTCCTATAAACTGTTGTTCTGAGTGTATGGTCGGGTTTTCGCTCCAAATGAACATCTAGAAAATCCATTTCTTGTGCATGATAGTTAACAGTAAATTCAACACCCCACTTATTACAATTGAGATACTCCACAAATTCTGAAAGATATTCTGATCCCCCTCTCCAGACTAACCAACAGTCATCCAAATAGCACCGCCAAATATCAATCTCAGGCAAGTATAATTTGTGCATGCCATCATAGATAATCTGTTCCTCTATATACCCCATAAATAAATCCGCATAAATAGGGGCAAAAGAAGCCCCCATAGCTGTACCCTGAATTTGCCAGTAGCATTGGTCTTGGAAATAAAAAACATTCCTGGTAAGTATATGTTCAGCCATACAGACTAAAAGAGTATTAAAACCAGGAGGATAAATGTTAGTTCTATTCAGCCAAAATTCCAATGCCATCAATCCGGCCCAATGGGGAATGCAGGTATATAAAGACTTCACATCCAGAGTACACATAAGCCAATGAGATTCCATTTGGGATTCCGAAACTATTTGAAGAAATTCAGTTGTATCTTTAATTCTGGCCCTGATGTATGCCAATAGGGTCTTCAAATACTCTGTTAGATAGGCGGACAAGGATTCAGTGAGTGAACCAATTCCCGAGACTATAGGTCTACCGGGAGGTTCCAAAAGAGATTTGTGGATTTTAGGTAGGAGATATAAATATTGTTTACAGGGGATCACATACTGTTAGTTAAATTCTAGTTTTAGCACTAATGATCCCCTCCTCTACTGCAGAATCAAGAAAGGCGTCTATAGCTTAAATAAATGAATACTTTACTAAATAAGGATGTATTTAAGTGAAACATAACAAAACAAAAATGGAACAGGATAAGATTCCTAGTAAAGGATTCAGTGTTTGGCATCCAGTTTAATAAAACTGATTGTAATAAGCAGTTGACTACAACTGGTTGATCACTTTTAGGGTGAAAATTAGGATCATCCGAATCAATGTGTGTGTGTGTGTGTGTGTGTGTGTGTGTGTGTGTGTGTGTGTGTGTGTGTGTGTGTGTGTGTGTGTGTGTGTGTGTGTGTGTGTGTGTGTGCGTGTGTGTGTGTGTGTGTGTGTGTGTGTGTGTGTGTGAGATACAATACTGGAAGGAAATGAAGATTTTTGAGAAAAATTCTGCATCTCTGAGAATGTTGATGAAATGTAGCTATAATAAACAGATTGCTATTGTCTTCAAATGTAGTATTCAGATTGTTTATCATACAAGTACATATGGTCCTTCAGAATATTCCAGATCCTCATATTTTTTTTAATGTTATTAGCTATGAAGCTTTCTACATTGGTAGGATGTTTTGCAAGCTATCAGCTATCACAAATAATTTATGAGCATAAATGTCCTATTAAAGTAAAACAGAAAAAAATGTGCTGCTCAGCTATTCATTTACATATTCTTATTTTATTTATTTACTTTTATTTTGGACCATATGGAATGGGGTCCAAAGGCAGGTGATCCAGGATGTTGTTGGGTATCATGGAGTTTTGTTGGTAGTTGTACTTAAGAGCTATGATGGAACAAGGTAAATTGATGAATAAAGTTCAACAGTACATTAAGCTCTTGCATAAAATTATCATGCATTCCATTCCCAAGAATACAACCAATATATTAGCAGACAAATTTAATGCTAACTTTACTTCACCTACCCACACTGTTGCATCCACTGTTCTGAAAAATTATTTTCTCTGTAATCACCTTTAAATAAGACTTAAAATCCCTATAAAAGGCTAAAACTAATGTTTCTCTGAAGCAAGAAAATATACCAGACTGCATTCTAATCAACGTCAAGTATGTACTATCTTAGCCTCATTTTAAACTGTTCAGCCTCAGTCAATACACAGGGTTTGTCATTGATAGCTGGAGAACAACCACAGTGCCACTCCTACACAAGGGTAATCTCACTAGAGACTTAACTATTTATAGGCCCATCAGCCTTACTAACCTTATATGTAATATCACAGAATGTATCATATCAGAAGTCATCTGTGTGGACACAGGCAACTTAACTAATCTACATCCACTCATTTTGGTTGTGTGAAGGGAAGATCTTGTCTAAACCTAGCACATTTCTTTAAAAGGGTGCAGAGGCTGTGGACTGTGGTCATTTTTTTGTGCTGCTTATCTTGATCTTTCCAAAGTTTTACACTTTCCACAATGTTGGTATCATTAAAACATTAGACAAACTTAATGTAAACTCCTACATTGTCTCCTGGATTACAAACTTGTTATCTAAAAGAAGTCAAGTAGTGAAAGTCGTTGGTACCCTCTTTGAACTTAAAATTGCGATCAGTGCAATGATTAATGCTGAGCCTCTCTTGCTTGTCATTTATTTTTCAGACATGCAAGTAAATATTCCTGAAGTGTAGCTGACCAAGACTGCTGATGACTACAATCTGGACACTGTTATGCACTCATCCATTGGTACTAAATTGCTCCAGAAAAGATTGGAATATCACATACCTGGTGAGTCTCAAAAAAAAATGCAAAAAAAGTAGCAGAGTAGCTTTCAGCAAAAAAGAAAAAAAACTGTTTCCCCCTCATATGTTCTAACTGGTACTCCTCTTCAAACAGATAATGTCATAAGAGACCCGGTTACTTATATGGACAACTCTGTGTGTGTGTGTGTGTGTGTGTGTGTGTGTGTGTGTGTGTGTGTGTGTGTGTGTGTGTGTGTGTGTGTGTGTGTCTCTGTTTTGATTATCACATTTCTACATAGTCAGGAATTCCTTCTATCTGGCCTAATAATTTCCAAGGGAATATCTTCAAGATTGAAAGAAATCATCTTACCACTATACCCTTCCTTTATCAGACTCATCATCAAGCTCCTTTGGTATATACAACTCCAAGTATATGGCTCAAATGGAATGGTCCCAATCATACTTATATATTCAAGACCTTTTATCTGTCAATTATCCTGATAGATTAGAAAAAACTCTCTCTAGAATAACTCTCCTTAAATTTAGTAAACTGCCTGCTATTCCAAGGTGGCTTATGTTGCACTTGAGGAGCAATAAAGTACCCAGTCATATTTGACCTCCTACTCCACTACAAAATCAGTGTCTCTTCAAACATCCATACTAGGATTCACTGGAGGGATAGGTTCCTCAGTTACTCCAACCTATGTAATACATTGCCACTACAGATCAAGCAAATTACTACACTGTCTGCCCTTAAGGTTATTCTTAATGATTGGATGGGTGGATAACTTTATACCATGGTTATCATGTATGTCTCTGCTTGACTTGGGAGGGTGGAAAAACTTTTAAGCACTTCGGCTTAAAGGTGCGTATGCTAGGCTTTTATGATGCACAAGATTGCCTGCCTACTGCTGTTCTACATTCTTAGGAAAGCAGTTGACAATAGATAGACATATATTCCAACAACCATAACTCAAATTAATAGTCACAGATCTTAATCTTATTGTGACATTTTCATTTTTATATAACTCAGTGGCTTAGTTCTATAAAAATCCTTAAAAAGAGTTAACGTTTTTGATTTCAACTTTTAAGTAATTTTCTTTTTGGCAGCAACTAACAAACATCAAAATATTGAATACTGTTTGATGTTTATTAGATGTAGAACTGGAACATTTACAAGTTTCTTCACTCTTTCCATCTTACAACTGTCAGGCCCTAAACCCTTAAAGAAATCATTAATATCTTCCCAAAAAGTGATTTTTTTTTCAAAATCCACAAATACATAAAGCCCACTCTACCTTAATTGTTTTTTCACACTTTCAGCAAGCTTATTTAATGTAAAGAGAGTAAGAAAGATTATGCACAGATACTTCAATACATTAAAATAAACATTTTACAGTATAAACACGATGCTAAAACAAGTAAGTTCAATAATAGAGACTTGTTGTCTTCTATTATCAGATGTTTTAATCTTCTAACACCAAGAAAATTCTTGCAATTTTTATCAAAAGTATTATTACTGGACACATTCATATTATATCATTTAGATTGACTTTGTGTGAAATATCATCATTATTAACGGAGATTATACAGTTCTATATCTTTAGCACAGGCTTTCATTCCGCCTCATTTAAAATCATCAAGTAATTGTTTAATTTCTCCCATACTGTACGTAATGATAACTTATATGATATAGATACAATTTATGTAGACATTTTCAATGAGTATTAAGGATCACATGACTTTATGCTGTGGGTTATTTAAATGCACTGTGTGATGTGAGTGCCATTCTGATGATGTCTGTGTGATGTGAGTGCCATTCTGATGATGTCTACTGTATATAATAAATCAATGAAAGCACTGAATTAACTTTATGGCTCAGTGATTCTGATTACAGGCATGGTTTTTGTATTCTAGCTTTGTATCCGCTTGTACACTGCAGTACTGGTGTTTGTTTGTGGGTCGATTTACAAATCCAACGATTACAGATTGTCTCTTCTTCTTTCACACTGCCTTTTCACAAAGCTATGAAATAATTTTCAAAATGGCCTCATACAACCACATTGTGATCAATGTCTGTTAAGAACCGACTGTATAATTTAACACAGCATGCATTTCAGATATTCTGATGCTTAAAATCTATGACCAAATGTAATTCATAGCATGGTATAACAAATGGCACAGTATGTCCCTTATCAAGAAAAGTATAATCTTTACTTTATGCTTTTTGTTTATTGATTTATGTGATAAGCAATGGTTGGGTTCCTTTTAACTTTGGTGTTGCTAATACATGTCATGTCAAATTAGGAAAAGCATAAAACTTGGTTCTCCACAGCCCAGTGCCATAAAAGCTGCAACTGCAGGCTTTTGATGCAGTAAAAATTAATCCTAAATCATATGATGGCCGAAATATTATTCAGTGTGTGTGTGTGTGTGTGTGTGTGTGTGTGTGTGTGTGTGTGTGTGTGTGTGTGTGTGTGTGTGTGTGTGTGTGTCTGAAACATAGAGAGATAGAGACAGAGAGATAGAGAGCACACACTCATATTTACAAATGTGGTTATGAATGAATATGTATGTCACTGAGTCTTTGTGTGAGTAAATGCTTGTGCACACATTGCAAGCATGTATGTATGTAAACTGCTATTCACATAAATGACATAAATAATATTAATTATATTTACTTTGCACCTTCACATAAATGCATTTCAGCATGCAGTTGTTTATCTGTACTTTGTCAACATTATCTGCAGTACAGGGAAGTACAAAACTGAAAAATGAGGTGTTTTTCTGTGTATGAAATCCTTGCAATGAAAAGGCTTCTTTGCTGCTGCTCCTGTTATATTAACCTCAGCATTCTACTGACAATCATCACGCATTCTGCCTTACAATGGGAAATGTGCTATTCTTGCTTCATTGATGATCAGTTACCACTCTTTATTTGGCACAGCCACATTTCCTATCATTCATATTCTGATAATAACCAAGGAAAACAGTATTAGTTAGGTCACCATGGGAATTCCTTGATAACTTACTGACCTTCACCATACCGCAATAGCACTTGCAAATAAGTTGTATTTAAAATAAATCAACAATCCAAATTTCTGTGTGCATGGCATCTTTCTTTCCTTAACTTACCTGCAATTTTACTCTATTTTATCATCTGTGTGAATAAAGCTAAGAATAAGTGAACTATAAAATCTTCAGTAAAGTACCCAGGTGCTTACTGACCAGGGTGTAAATTTTTAAGACGTTGTACTTTATGAGCTGAACCATAAAGAAAAAAATAAGTGATACTCTTCAATTATTAATACTGGATATTTATTATTAATCAGACTTTCTATCTTTTCTTTTGCTTTCTTGTCACAGCTGCCTTACACTTAGCTGTTTGATTTGGAAAGGTCATCTTTATCATTAGGCAATAATCGACAAGGCAATTGATAGCGCCACTTTTGTTTTATACTATTTGCAAAAGAGAATGAACGTATGTCATGTCTGACTCTAGTGCATTCAACCCAGTACAGAACTTTGCATTTTTTTCAGTCTAGAATGCAAAAACAGTGAAAGCAGACGTCATCATGCATGAGCAAATTTAAACAATCAGTCATTTGTCTTAGCAAGCATTCTCTAATAAGAGATTTGGCTTCATAGTGCTTGTAATTTATCCCGTCGCATCACATCATATATAGCTGAAGTACAAAGTTTTAATAATTATCTACTTAATTTCAATGCTTCTTTGTGAAACATCAGTTTGTGAGGAGGTTGCTCAAATGTGGATTAAACAAAGAGATTAATGAGGTACCTAGGGTGGGCCACATTACCTGATTGCTGGGAATGGTCATGAGAGGAATAAAGCAAAGGTTTTGATAGCAGAACCACCATAGCTGTCTGGCTTCAGTTAATGGTGTAGATCACAAGAAAGAGAGCTGGCAAGTGCTTTACAGTTACAAATTGAAAGAATAAACTACATTGTTGGGATATATGACATGCCTCCTCTCTGCACATGAATTTAATATTTCAAGCAGTTATAGGATAGAATAATTTATTTGTTCTTTTCAGGTTTCATACTTGAAAATTCAAGCTGAATGTTTACCAAAGAGTACAGGATGTAGATTTATTTTTTCATAGTTAAGTATATGTTTACTAGACTGAGCTAAAGGGACATTGCCTCATTAACATACATTACAAAAGCATAGAGAAGGCATTTTTCCTGACTTTAAACATAACTATATTTTGTTTTGAAAGCCAAATGAAGTATAGCTAAATGTTGTATTGCAGGCATGGTTATATTAAGTTAACACTAGGAAGAGTTGTTTTGAGATAGCTACAAGCCATTTATTTTCTGATAGAGGTGCTAACCTGCCAGTTTGGGAAGCCATAGCAGTCACACTGCACCAGTTAAATAAAAAGACTGGAGCAGTAGTATACAATGGGTAAAAGCCTCTGATCCATTTAAATAACAAAACACTTATCCCAAGAATGAGGTGCAGGTAGCCTAGTATACATAACAGCATTTTCACAATCGGTATTCATGGAGCCTCTTGTGTGCTGCCAGGGCCTGTTACACAGTAAGTAAATGCCTTTATGAAAGAATCTGTAAACATTTCAGGCAGATATCTTTAGCTGACTGATAACTCTAGCTTTGCTGTTGAATACTGCCATTTAATACTTAGCTGGTAATGATAATAAAAGCTGGTGCTATGGATGATCTGATTCATATCAGAAATAATGTAAAACTGGGAGTCTAGGATGTTGAGGAACTTAAAAGTACTGTGTGAATTCAGTATTTGCCTCACCTCAAGATTCGTGAATTTAGATGGTGATCTAAGAAGCTAAGGGAGATTTTAGTTCTTACAGATGCTGGGGTGCTGGAGATATTTCCTTTTGTAACCACTAAATATATTTTATCCTCAGTCTTAAGATATTTTTTTTATTCTTTTTTTTATTTGTGAGAAAAACAGATTCAGTTTACATTGCCAAAATGACCTTTGTAAAGAGTAGCTCTCTCAACCAAAGATAGCCATCTTTGTTTGGGTCTATATCAGCAAATCAAAACATGACATACCCAAACACCTAATCATGGATGCATTAACATCGAATGGCCACAGTTTGTAAAAAGCAACGGAGATCTTGCTTTCTCCGTTGCTTTTTTCAAAACTGTCTCGCTATGTTAAATGAGTTTGATATAGCGAGACAGCTTTAAAATAAGCAACGGAGATTCTCCTTTGCTTTTTTTAAAGCTGTCTCGCTATGTTAAACCCATTTAACATAGCGAAACAGTGAAAAGCAACGAAGATCTTGCTTTCTCCATTGCTTTTGCCCACAGCTCTGATGTACTGCGTAGGCATACGCATGCGCAGTACATCAGAACTGCCGCAGAATACCAGACAGCTGCGGAAGGGCAGCAAGGAGGCATTATACAATGCCATTATTTAAGAAAAGTAATTATTTTTTTCTTAAATAATGTCATTGTATAATAGCAATAACCCACTTCTGGGTGTGGGTAATGCTGGATTGACCCATGGTTGGCTTTGTTTGGACACTCAGGCTTCGCCCTCGTGACCAAACCACGCCAACCATGGGTAAATCCAGCATTACCCACACCCAGGTGTGGGTTATTGCTATAATATGCAACCCCACTGATGGATGCTACCAGAACACACAAGAGCAAAAGTAGAATTCTATAGCAGAAATGACATGAATATTAAAAATACTATGTCTGTTGGTTACAGTTGCTACAGCAAGCAATACACCAGAAGCATATTTTGAAACTGGGATTACCAAGTGCAGACACAATGATTTACCTAAAATTCAAAATAAAATATTATTTAACATGTTCATAAATTATAAGGGAACAATGTAAACAACATTTGCCAAAGTTTGTTCTGTGCATAAAGGAATACATATAGATTGTAAAGGTGAATCATAAGAAAAAAAAGACAGACCTTTTAAATGACAACATAAGAAGATATTCACATGAAATGCATATATTTGGTTGTGATCTTGCAAGAATTGGGTTGGTATTACTGTAGTACCTCGCAGGATGCGCATAGCAAGTCTCCTCTAAACCCTGTCCACAGGCCAGCAATCTGTGACTCCTTATTAACTTAACTAATATCCATACTGATGGTGGCATTAATATTCATTGTCTATCCGTAGTTTACCCTTTTCCTCAATGTAGTAGGATATTGGAGTTGGTATAATTAATTAACGGGGTTGTGGGGGTCCCCCCTGCAAAAGCGAAGGAAAAAAATAATATTTGCAGTTATAGTGCTACTATTTTTTCCTTCATTTTTTCAGGGGGGCAAAACCCCTGCACCCCCACACCTCCCTAATTAAATATACCAACTATTCTACAAATAAATTCTACAAAAGAGTTTGCAGAGGATAACACTATATCAAGGAAAAGGGTAAAGTTTAAATAGACAATGAATATTCATGTCACATCTGCAGGGGTGTATGTTTCCCATATGACAACACACCCCTTTCACCTGCCAATTACTAAGACCACACCCACATCTGTGCAGAATGGCCTGCAAGGTACTACAGTAAAACAAAGCCGAAGAACTTTTGTTTATGAAAGCATTGTAAGTACTAAAATATCCTGACAGTTTAATATGATTAATTAAAACCATGAGCTACTAATGAACTTTAGCCAGTGGTCCTGGATTTGGATTCCTCAGTCATCATGCATGATTTTAAGCATGTTGCTTAGCCAGAGAGGGGATCTGGATTGTACCAAATGAGGCACTTGTGCATAGAGGGCTTATATGGTTAAATAAGCAAGCAAATAAATAAATACAATTATTCAAAATGCACCTTCTGGGTCAGCCATTGCTATAAGCTGCTGTAGTTGTTTTTCACTTTTTTAGCAAATGCAGTTATTTGCATGGGTGACCCAACATTCCAGTCTTTAGGTCTACCTATTTAATCTTGAACGAGATAAAAATACCATTATGGAAATTTGCTGGAAGGCAGTGATTGAGTCTTTTCTTAGTCATTAGTCTAGGAGGATTGCAAAGGCATATCACAGTGCCTTTTAGGCTTTCAGTACATTATGATCAATCAAGGCTAAGTGGGCACTGGTTACAGATGGGCAGAATTATACATTTGCTGTCAGTACACCAAGGAAATGAATCACACAAAAAGGTAAATTATTTGGCATCTTTAAGCATGGATTTGGTAGTATGGTAGAAGTTGGCATAACAAGGATCTCTGAAGTAAGGAGCATGCAGTACAGCTGAATTTGAAAGGACCATAAACCATTACTTGTCCAAGGTTACATTATAACTAGATAAGTTAACTGTTTTTCAATCCAAGCATTGCATGCTATTGAATATTTCAGAAGAAAGTAACTGCTGTGTCAAGAATGGAGCAAAATAAAAGTGTTTTGTGCTGGTGTAAGAACAGCTATTTGCATGACAATTTAATCTTACAGCTGTGGCATTCAAAAACAAATGGAAGGGGAAAGTACATCAGAACATTGTATCACAGGCAGGTATGGGAGGTGACTGACACCCTGAAAACCACACCTGAAAATACAGTCTTCATCTATCAACCATTCAGTCCAAACACAGAGGGCATATTATATCATGCAGCATGGTTCATTCCAGAACAATTTGAAAAGCAATGTTTATTCCACTTTTAGAACTTTCTATTGAATACCTTGGGATATTTGAAAGTCACTGAAGGGATTAGTCAGATTTTATTATTCTTCACTTTCATGGTTTAGTGATATTTGTGAAGATGCCAACAACAGGAATGAGACATTAAAAATGAACAGATGCCTTGAAATGTGTACATTGACTTATCTGATGAAGAGTATCTCTATAAAGCCAGAAAGAAGGCAGCTATTTACCAATTTCAAATAAGTGCAGGTCTTCTGGAATGATACAAACACTCCCCACTTTCCAACCAACCCTTTGGAAAAATCTACTCCCTCCCATAGGGACACAGTAAACCTAGATCACATAAGATAACCTTATGACTCAATATTACAGTAACAGCAGACTCCATCATGCTCATAATACTCCTTCGAGGTGGCAGCAGGGCCTACCACAATCAACCAACAACTACCTTCTCCACTCAATATACTCACATGCTGCGAACCTAATGCAGCCAGAATCAAAAACAGACCTGAACAACTCAATTACTTTCTACAACAAAACTCTCCTGAGATATTACCCATCACTGAATACTAGATGCAAGACAACATCCGCTCATCCTTTTTCACACTTCAGATTCCAACTTTGCTTTATGCAACAGACATGGAACCAGACTAGATGGCAGAACAATCATCCTTTACAAGTCCTACCTACAACTACACATAATTACTCAATCCGCATTCACCTCAGAGAACAATCCAAGCTTGTTACCAATTATAATACCACAAACCAGTAAAAAAGATGTCAGTACTGCAGCAGCCTAGCTAGACCCACCTTCCTCCCTAGCTAATGTAAAATATTACAAAAAATCTCTAACCCAATCCCTACCTCAGTCAAAACCAATAATTATAATGGATGACTTCAATCTAAATTTACTAAGTCCTAAAAATCATAATTTAAATAGATGGCTTACAGATCAGGCCCTAAACAAGATCATCTCTGAGCCTATGAGACCAAATAATAAATCAAATAATCATTCCCTCCTTGGCTAAGTCATCACAAACATCCCCAGAAAATTACCAACACCACAGTTCTACTACTCTCTTGTAGTGAACACTGCATAATTAACTCTGAAAAACATCTCACATATATGACAGATAAACTGAGAGCTGCATTAGTAAATAGATTCCAACAGATAAAAAACTCCCGCTCCAACCTAGACTGGCCTACTGTCTTAATCATCCACTAGCCAGAAATGGTGAATAAATCCCTTAAAAAATCCTATTGACTATACAAAACAAATTATTCCACGTTATATCTAGGATCAACAAAACAAATTAAATAACATACTTAGGATCTCAAAACCATGACCTCCTTTAAAAAAGACTTGAAAAGCAAACAAGATTACAGATACTAAGGAATTCATTTAATAAATCTAGACATAAAATCATGAAAATAGAAGAGGTTTTTCCTTCAAAAACAACAATAACAAGAATAACAACAAGGATCCCCCTCTGCAAGCAACCTTAAAATTTCTGGTCCCAAGTAAACCAAATAATTGGTAGCGTCCAACTTCCAGCAGCAGAAGCAATTTTCTCACATCTACCAAAAGTAAATTAACTTCACAAATATTTTAGAATAAGTTCTTCCACTTCGGTACCCATGTCAGCCCAACCACACTCTGCTATTCGGGACACTACCCCTCCCCCATCCTACACACACACACCAAGTTTTCACTATTTTTCTACTTTAAGAAAGTGTTAACTTGTGACATCATAGACACTATCACCAGTATCCCAAATGACAACTGCCCAGGCTCAGAGAGCCTGCAATCCTAATTCCTACAAGCATGTATAGATTACATATTAACCCCCATTTAAATACATGTGCAAACTTTATTTTTGTCACAGCATCATCCCCACTATATGGAAAGATGCCTAAATAAAAAAAAATCTCAAAGACAAATGATTCTCAAGCATACTCTGAATTTAAACCTTTCTCAATACTCCCAATACTTGCTAACATTCTCAAAAAAATATCCTGCAATCACCTAGCCTGATATGTTGCAGGCCAGTGTCTTCTGTCTAAAACTACAATATTTCCGGGCTAACAGAAGCACTATTAAAGCAAAATATACCCTTACAGAAAACATATTAATGGCTATAGACAAAGAGCAACCTAAAAGGGCTACATTATAGACTTACTAAAGGAATTTGACACAGGCCACCAATTATTCCACTCTACTCATCTGTTCCATAGCATAAGCTCCGAATACTCACAATGGTTTCTGAACTTTTCATTTCAGTGCATTTTGGTTTCTCCACTGGATTCTCCTCAGCAGCGAAAGCATAACTAATAAAGGGTATCCACAGGACTCTGCCCTTTCACACTTACTCTGTCTATATCAATATCAACAAAGTCCTGCAGACATCGACCCTCTGACATTTGTTTGACATGCGGATGATATGGTCATCTACAGATCACATCAGTCACCAAATATTATTGAGTAACAACTTCAACAAGATGTCTTTGCCCTCAACAACATCATAAAGACTCAGAACCTGTTCTTCTCACCATCCAGTATCTGCAGAATAGTCTCATAGAAAACACTGTCTCCTTCAAACACCAGGGACTCCATCTTGATGAAAATCTCAGCTTCCAAATCCAGACACAGAAAACCAAAGCAAATAATTCACCAGACTGTATAACAGGATTGGAAAATATCTCCCTTTCTATCCCAGCCAGGTAAAAAAGCCATATGAAAAGACACACTCAATGCCCAACTTAAACATGCACTGCCACAAATCACTTCAGCCTCAATGAAAAACATACCTCCCTACAATTAACAGCCAGTAAAATATGTCGATTCATGTATCTACCTACAATTAACAGCCAATAAAATATGCTGATTCATGTCTACCTACAATTAACAGCTAATAAAATATGTTGATTCTTGTATCTACCTACAATTAACAGCCAATAAATAGGTTGATTTCATGTATCTACCTAAAATTAACAGCCAATGAAATATGCTGATTCATATACCAGCTACAATTAATAGCCAATAAAATATGCTGATTCATGTATCTAACTCCAAGAACAGAACAGCACTGCTCAGTAACCCAGAAAACCAAACAATTTCCTGTTCAACAAAGAACAGAACTACTATCACACTGAATGCTTTACAGCCAGAGAATTAAACAGGATAGTTGATGATGGACCAGTAGTGGTTTATAAGAAAAGCAATATCATCAACCAGGTTTTGTGAAAAAATAAAACATACATCACGACAAGTAGTACCAATAAGAAAATGGGTACATACGAATGTGGATCCTGCAAGATGTGTTTCTTTATCTCACAAGGTAAATTTATTATATAGCATCATGTAATTTTATTTTTTATGCTAAGGAATATTTTACATGTGAGTCAAGAGGCTTAATTATACTGCTGTATTCATGGCTGTGAAGCATTCTATGTGGGAATGACCACTCAGTGGTCCAGTAAATGCATATCTGAAAATTATTAAGATATTAAAAGTAAAAATGTTAATAATGATATAAAAAATGTTTCTTTTGGTTTAGCTAGAATTTTAATTGATAGTACAGAGGGTATCTTGCAAAATAAAGTGGAGCAGAGAGAAACCATGGGGCAATTAAGACTGCAAGTGGACAAACCGCAAGGTTTGAATGGATTATTTTTTAATAAATAGAAAGATAATGAGACATTAGTTGCATATATGTTGATGAACATAAAAATCATTTTAATATTTATTGAAAGATGATACTGAATAAATGTCAGTTAATGAACTAATCATAGGATTGTTGCACTGTTATTTAAAGGAACTGTTTGTCTTTTATCAGTTCTGATGAGGAACTGTCAAAGTAGATGAAAGTGCTTAATAAATCTTACCTTGGCCTTATCATGTTGGTGCTTTAGTTTCAAGTATTTCAAGTATTTTTGGTAGTAGCAAAAGATACAATGAACTGTTGTTCATTTAGTATATAAGAGCAATATTTAAAATCTGTCCCTGATTTTGAGCCTTTGTTCTCTCGACATTCCGAAATAAATCCAAAAAAAAAACAACTCTCTCAATGTTTATGCAGGGGATAAGCCCCCTCTGCACCCCCACACCCCCACTACTTAAATATACCAACTCTGAGATCGCACTACAGTGAGGAAAACAGAAATCTCCCATTGCACACTGTATGCAGATCTCCGTTCAGAATTCCGAAGTTCTAAAACTTCAATCATATGGTCTCGACCATATGGAATTTTAGATTTTTAGGAATTTGAAATTCTGAAGGGAACTCATATACACACACACACACACACACACACATATATATATATATATATATATATATATACACACAGATATACAAATCACTTAATTTTCCAGATACTGAAAACTCATTTGATTGAATCTCAGTTCACTGAATTGTAAGCCATAGACATAATGTGGGTTTCCATTCATCTGTGACTTGTTTGTGATAAAAAAGAATTTCTGTAACTTACAGTGCTGACTGTCAGAATACCAATAGTCAAGTAGAAAGTAGTGTTGTAGTGGGGTTCAGGCGCCTAGGCAGCAAGACATTTCCCTGTGGTACATTTGACTGGGGACACATGGCTGAAGTGACATTCAGCTGCAGAGAAATATGGCTGTTTGCAAATTCCCTGTGGGCAAAGAAAAGCATACCCTGCCATGCCCACAGCTTTAATAACCAAATGAATGGTGGCAGAAGAAGTAATGAGTGTTGTGCTCAGTGTATAGTACATACTTATGTAACTACAACATGTAGAAGTGTGCTACAGCATGGAGGAAATCCTGCAGGATACTCTAGTCTTGCTGCCTAGGCGCCTAAACCCCCTTATTTGTAGTTAACATTTTAGACCCCAGATTTGTTATAAATCCTGTAGGACTCCAGCTAATGAGACATGGATTTTTTTCTAGCAGAAGAGACAACTATAAAACAAGTTTGCTGGTGAAATGTTCCCTGCATGACTCTGATCCTGAGAACAGGTGGCGTACGTTTTGTGAAAATATGACCCACAACTAATCAATACTAATTCTCATTATTTTCTGATGTCATTTTTTGAAAGTGTTTAGCGTCATAGGTTGTTACTAGGCAATTGCTCTGGAAGAAAATTTGTATCTTAGCTACGGCAATTACCCTATTCCATCAGGGTTTTGTGGGGTGAGGCAGGACTTATTTGCGGTTCCCCATGCGCTCATCCAGGCTGTCTCTAAGGAGTGTAAAGGAACTACTTTTTAAATATGAGTTGTGAATTTGTTCCAGAGGGAAATAATTCTTTGATTACAGTTCCTGTCATGCTAGAAAGTTTGTTTACTTTACATTTAAAGCTGAGATGTTTAGAACAGATATTTATTGTGTTGCCAGTTCTCTGAATTTTAAGGAGGACTCTCAGAACATGTATATTTAAAGTCTCATATGCCAGACAGAGTTTTTCTGAGACAGAGAAGAGACAGACAGTGCTATAAAGCAGTCTGCAAAAGTAATAGAACTCAGAGCCTTGATTTTCTTTGTGAGAAAATGTTGGATTAGACATGTACATATCAAAGGAAGCATTGTGTTAAATTATGGGCTTAATAAGAGAGGAGTACAAAGGTATGATAACATCCCTGGAGGAAATAGTCTTAGCAATCAGTTGACACAAGCAGAAGGATTTTATAACAACTACTACTACATGATGGTGGAAATAGAGCTCATTGGCAATAAATGTGCCTAGGTCTCTTATAACCATGTCTGCTTTGAGAGGAGCACCATTACTGTGGTAGGACCAATGATGTTCCTGTTTGCCTTTGGTTTGTTACTATACTTTTTGACATTTACCTTGAGATCATGGTCATGGCACTACTTGTTTGTGAATGTTAGTCATTCTAGTTGAAGTTATTCTTCAGGGGTGCAGATAATTGCAGCAAGTTTACAGTCATCAGCAGATTTAGTCAGCCAAACTCATTTTTCATCAGCTCTTAATGCTAGAGAAATAAATACCTATCAGAAGCAGCCCCGTTAGTGGTCCTGTTGGACACTGCTGATAGTCCGCCTTTTCAAGGAGAGTGTGCCCTAGTTTTAATTTACTATATTCTGTCAGTGAGCCAGTTTGCAATCCATTAGGAAACATAAGTGTTTACCTTTAGTTTGATAAGTTTACCTGCAAAGTCAGAGTGAGAAATAGTGCCAAAGGCTTTGGCTAGGTTATGTTAAGCTGTGTGAAACATTTTGGGCTCATTCAAGGCATCAGTGACTTTTTCAAAGATGTTGACAAGCAAACATGATTGACCTTTCATATACCCAAACTGATTTGGATCAAGGAACTTTTGAATGCCAATGACCATGTTAATAAGGTTCATAATGATGCCTTCCATTCTCCCACCAAGACTGTGAAGCACATGGGTCTTAAGCTACCAAATCAGAGGTGAGGCCTCCTTTGTGTAGTGGATGATCACTGCAGTTTGCGAACTTCCAAATACAATGCCAGATTAGAAGTTGAGCAAATTGTTGAGGAGTTCAGTAAGACAGTGCTTCATATGGGCAGGGAAGCACACAGCAGATTGTCAGGGTCCCATTAAGCTTGTATTTGTCTCCTCCAAGAAAGCCTTTAGGACTTGTTCAGAGATGAAGACTGAGAGGCTAAGAAGAAGGGTAGGGAGCAACAAGAGAAGCCAAACTTGTTAGCTATGTCTTTAGAGGCAGAGTAGGTAGATCCATTATGTAAACACAGACTAGTACTGGGAGTCTTTCCTAATATTCGTGATATAGGTGAAGAAGAACTTGCCTCTGAATTCATTTCTGGCTTTGGTAGATTAAATTTTATTTCTAAGCTATTTTTTTAATTTTTCGATTTTGTTGTTAAGGGAGACAAACCTTTTTATTTCTTCTCTTGTTATTGCGGTAGTTTATCCAAGGGTTCCATCAAGATGGTTTATTCCTAATCTTGAAGTTGTATTTGTTATGGATTGAGACAGATGTCTCAATACATGTATTGAGATGAGAACAGAACCCTTCAATAAATGAGTCAGTGTTTGTTTTAGGGTCTTCAAGAAGTGGGGAGACTTCAAACTCATAAAGTCACCACATTACATCATAGCATAGTAAATTAGCCTTAGAGAATTCTTAGAAGATGTTAGGGACTTTGAGTCTTTTGAGATGGGTGCTAATAGTAAAGACCAGTACCTGATGGCCAAACCTGACTAGGAAAGATTTAATTAAAGGTACTATGTTTGCAATAATCAGGTCCAATATATTACATTATCTTGTAGAGGACCATGCAATCTGGTCAAATAAAATTGCATTAATGACATTTAGGAAGTGTTAAACATATTTATTCACAGTAGTGGAAATATTCCAGTTGAGAGATAGATAACTGATAGGTTCAATAGCAGGGGACTCCACATAATTTAGAAATGCGTTTTGTTTTTTTGGTGTCACAAATGGAGTTCTACAAATGGCCAGTACATGGCAAAGGGTCTCAGTTATTAATACTATGATGTGAAACCATTTATATTCTTTATTTAAATGCATAGGTCTACAGGTGAAGGAGTTTAGAGATATACAAACACACCACCTCTAGATTCAAAGGTGTCCTCAGTACATCATCTGAATGTGTGGTGAGCACTGAATCATGATTCAGTAATTCCACAGATGTTTACATTTTCTAGGGTTAGGAAGGCTTCTAAGGCTGGCAGTTTCTTGCTGATATGTCTAGTACTGAACATAGTTAACCTGCCCTTGCTTGATTTGGCTTGTTTGATAGATGGAACAGGTTTACACTGCCAGATGAGGTACTGTGGGGGTACAGCAGGTACTAGCTAATATGCAGAAGTCCAGTAGTGAAAGGTGCATGCCACTCTTAGTCATTCCTGGTGAAGTATGTAGGACAATCAACTATCTCCCTCAAAGCTGACACATACTGGATCCCCCTAGAATGACAGCAGTAGCTGTGCCAACTGGTGATGTCAATCATCTTGTCCAGCTCCCTTATGAAAGACAATGACATCAAAGTCTGATGCAACAACTTACCAACCATCTCACCTTTGGAAGCTGATTGGAACAGCAACCCTAAAATCATTTGTGCATTTACAATGTGCAGAGCTTGTTAAATGAATTGTGAATGACTCGACTATTAAATATTGTGATTTCTAACATGAAAAGCAGCTACATTTCTATACAAATTATATATGCATCAATTGGAACTCTTCATATGTAGTCACTAATGAATTTTCATAAGCCACAGTAAAAAAAAAAAAAAAAAAAACTTGCATTTGCAGTACAAATCAACATTTCCTCCAGCAGTCATAAAAAAGCAGGTAGTCACAATAAATATATGATGAAGTGATCTTGCAATTTATTAGAAATTCTACATTGTTAACTAGTATTCTGTTTGTCATATACATTCTTCTAATTTTGGAAATGTTTAATTAATTAAATTCTTAATTATGAAATGTTCTTCTAAAGCATACCAGTTTCTTCACACCAGTGAACAGCTCCACTGTATTTAAAACTGGCAAATTAATATTACCCATAGCTCTGGTCTGCAGCAATTTTACTGCTTCTTGTTAAACAGGGTACTATACCATATCATATTTAGAAAAAAGAATATCAATACATTAACTTTAAAAGGTAGCTTTCTCCTTATTTCATCGGACAGATGCTTACATACTAAGCCATTAATTTGCAAAAGTGGAGCGGCTGATTTTGAGGAATTGGGAAATGCGGTGTGTGTGTGTGTGTGTGTGTGTGTGTGTGTGTGTGTGTGTGTGTGTGTGTGTGTGTGTATGTGTGTATATATATATATATATATATATATATATATATATATATATATGTGTGTGGATCTGGGCTGGGGTTTGGGTCAGCAGCCAGATACTAAACATAAGAATGATTTAAAAAATAAATCTGAAAGGAAACTGTAATTTAAATCAACAGAGGATGGATTAGAGAAGGATACATTATACTTGGCATCCAGCAGTATATGAAACCAGGAGTAATGACAGATGGGTCACTTCTTTGAATTTTATCTGTTCACAGGGCAACTCTAGAAGCGTATCACTTCCCTGGAGGTTTGACTTTTTTTTAGTTTACTTGTTTACTTCCTGCACTTAAACTAGAAGTTGCCTGAACATTTCATGATATCATATCATATCAGTGCAAAGTCCAAAGAACAAACGGTTACTTAATTTGTTCTTAAACAGAATAGCAGACATATGGAAGTACCTTACTTCTTAAACCAGGGGACTAAAAGACTAGGTTTTTATTCAGCCTACAATGACACTTCTCTCAGAGGATAAACTTCTATTTCATCAATCCAGATAACAAACATATATCAGTTGCCATGGCAACGAAGTACAGAACTGCAGTCATAAAGGAAGTTCAGCTGGCAAAAAGGAAGAAAATACTGGGGAACATTTTTCTTAAGAAAATAAAGAGACATAGAAATGGAAAGAAAACAACTGAATGAAATAAATAAAATATACTGACTTACAAAATAATTATTACATTGATAAGCAAATGCGTGCTACTTTATATTAAATGAAAGAGAGCATTTTACTGGAATAAACAGTTGCTACATTATCAGTTATAAAAACATGATCCTATCTGAACAGCTGGAAGGAAACTGAGGGGCATTTAAAAACCTAAGTCACTTCCTACTATGGCAGAGAAATACAATAATTTTTTCATTTACATAGCTTAGATGAAATCATACCATTATAGTCAGCCACGTTAAAAACACAGCAAGCTAAATAAAACATTCTATAGTAAATAAATAAAAATGTTATAACTGCGATTCAGAAATGCCCTCTGTACTGCAGACTAGCAGTAGTAAAGAAGGTATTTTGTATGCAGTAACGACAGCTATGTAAATCAAGTCAGCAACAGAACTGCACATCTGTCAGTACACTTCAATGTAGCATACAAAGAAATCTGTGTCGCACAGACAAACAGTGCAGTATGAGACCACTTTCAAAGATGGACAGAAAGCTACATTTAAAGACATGGCTTTGGGGGTGGGTGGGGTGGAAGCAGGCAGGGTACAGAGCAGAGCTGCAGCATTCACACTGCATCTGTGAATAGTGTAGAATGTGCTCAGACAGAAGGAGGATATCTTTTTTTCAACATAGCACTGTGGGGTCTGTGCACCTGTTATACAAGTATTTAGGAAACAGTAGGTTTCTTTATATACATTCCACAGATGTCTGCAGGCTGGAAACCTTTATATTAAGTCACAGATAAGGTATTTTGGAAAGGAAAGGGCAGGGAACTGGAAGATGCTGCTAATGTCATGACTGATCTGAAAGCAAAATCACAATGAGTCTAGTTCTGATAAGCATGGGATGAAAGAGGATAGCAATAAAGGAATGTGGAGCAGGCATTGCTTACTAGCAATTATACAATGACCCCCATTAATATTCCAAAACATGCACGCTGATTGGCCAGTGTGCCCATTGTAAATCCCACAATATACCAATGGAAAAAGGTCCGGTCGCCCGGATTTTTTTCCGTTGGTATGAAGTGCACAAAACATGTTTTTAACAAATAAAAAAAAAAGAAAAAGAAAAAAACGGAGCAACAGAGACTTTCTTTTCTCTGTTGCTTCCGTTTCAAAGCATTAATGTACTGAGTATGCATGGGATGCAAGTCCCATATGCATGCTCAGTACATCAAAACAAAGAAGCAGTATACCACAACCAGCGGAAGAACAGTAATGCGCCATTATACAAAGACATTATTTAAGAAAAGTAAGTATTTCTTTCTTAAATAATGTCATTGTATAATAGCAACAACCAACTCCGTGGTTGTGGTATATTGAAGATTTCCCCATGGTTGGCTTTATTTATGGGTATATCTTCAATATACCACACCACATCATCGGTTATTTCTTAAATATTCTTAACTAGCTACTAGTAAGACACATCTACTCTGGATATAGCTATCTATTGATATATATATATATATATATATATATATATATATACACACACACACACACACACACACACATATATATATATATATATATATATATATATATATATATATATATATATCTAGGGTCTATATTAGAACATCAAAGTTTCACAACTTCGAATGTTCTAATATCAACCCTTGTTCGCTGAAAATAGCAAAGCTACAGAAAAATGAATTTTTTCCTAGGGAAAGAATTCAGTTGTCCATTTCTGTCACTTCGCTATTTTCAGCGCTGTGGTGGAAAGTTGCAGGTCAGGTTCAGGTAAAAGTGCAATTGGGCATGAGTTAGGGTTAGGGCACGGCTTAGGTATGTGTGCGACTGTGTGGACGTGAGGGTTAGGGTGGGTTAGGTTAGTTAGGGTTAGGGTGTGGATCAGGTACATATGCAATTGTGTGGACGTGAGGGTTAGGGTGGGTTAGTGAGTTACGGTTAGGGCACAGGTCAGATAAGTGTGCAATTGTGTGGACGTGAGGGTTAGGGTCGGGTAGGTGAGTTAGGGTTAGGGTGCTGGTGAGGTGAGTGTGCGATAGTGATGAACCTTAGGGTTAGGGTTTGGGTTAAGGTAAGTGGATAGTTAGTGGTGTATGTACAGTTTAGTGTAGGGTTAGATGTAAAATTTTAGGTGTATGTGTGCTGTTTGTTTGGTGTGCTTGTGTTGTGTGTATGTGTTTTGGGGAACACTATCAGAGAGTCAGAAGTTCAAAAGCAAAAGACACAAAAATTCACCACAGAACGCCAGGTTTAATAAACGTTAATAAGGTTTATTAAACCTGGCGTTCTGTGGTGAATTTTTGTGTCTTTTGTATGTGTTTTGGAACAGCAAAATTTTTCCCTAGGAAAAAAATTTGCTGTTCTGCATGTTCGATGTTGTCAGCGTTTGCTGAATAGTGATCGATATTAGAACATTCGAAGTTGTGAAACTTCGATGTTCTAATATAGACCTTATATATATATATATATATATATATATATATATATATACACACACACACACACACACACACACACACACATATATATATATATATATATATGTTTACTTCAAATAAAAAAAAAAAAAACATTACCGAAGATGAAATCACAGAGATGACATCATCAAAACCTGACTTAAATGAATGACTACAAAGCCAAAGGATTTCATAGGGTAAGTATGCAGTTGACCACCATCTAACAATGAAACACATTGCGCTACCTCAACCCCAACCCTAACTAAATGTACCAACTCCAGGATCGCACTACAGTAGGGTTAAGGGCAAATTTCTCCTTGTTGGCTACCTGGATTCTTACCCTGTCAAATCCTTTGTCATTATGCTTAAGTCAGGTTTTGGTGATGCCATCTTGGTAATGTCATTTTTGGGTAAGTGGTCTTTCATTTATCTAAAGTAGACCCATACATAGTAGATATATATATATATATATATATATATATATATGTGTGTGTGTGTGTGTGTATATATATATATATATATATATATATATATATATATATATATAGTTAACAGTTACTAATATTACAGAACATGTCAGCTGAGTTCTAGCAGGTGTATGAGCTCAGATGAAGTGAGTTGTATAGCAGCAGCACTATTCTTCACAAACATGTACACAGTTTTACTGGTGACACAGCCTCAAAACTATACACGAGAGTAATAATGTTGCTGGCAACTCCAAGAACTGAGAGGCACATATATGCAAACATTAATGCCTCCTCCTCATCATTTGTCTTAGTTTACCTGATAGCATGCTTACTGTACCCCAAAAATATTCAAAGGAGTAATAGTTTTGGTGAAAAGCCCCAAGAGCTGACAATCACATTTATTTATTTATTTATTTATTTATTTATTTATTTATTTATTTATTTATTTGCTGTTTGATGACCAGGAATGTCCAATTGAGCATAAGCCCTTTTTCAATGGAGGCCTGGGGAGAAAAGCTCCAATACAAAAAGCATTTCAATACACAAATAATTAAACTAACAGAGACAAAACAAGCTTCAAAAAGCAATCCTTAGTCTAATTGGCATAAAGAGTATATTATACAGACTAACACTATATTATAAAGACTAAACATTATAGTCATAAATAAAACTGATAAGACAGGATAAGTAGATGGGAACAGAAGACTATAAGAACTAGGGGGACATTCAGAAGTTTAAAAGAAGTTGAATATAAGAAAGGCGGAGATGAAGTTCAGGAATGAAGGGAGACAAGCATAGTGAAATAAGAAGGTGCAAATTGGATACAAGGTAGTACAGTATAAATATCAAGTTAATATAGATTACAGCAAGTATATGTAAACGATAATAGAGGCCAGATATGAATTATGTTGGATATTTATGCAAACATTCTGCCCCTCCCTTTCCTTAAGTTGGTTCATCGGATGGTATTCTGCTTGTATTTATTTAACTGGATTTCTGTTGCAATTGTTATGTGTTTTATTTCTGTTTTAATATGCTTTTGTACCTGCACGTTTGAGTTGTTTTTATTCTGTTTCCCGATTTATGTCTTTGGTCAAACAATGCCTGACACTGTCTTTTAACTGGCCTTATGTATGTGTAATTTGACTCCTAGATTACAGTGTCTGGCTTTCTGTTTCCTGTTGTTATGTGGACTTCTGCATTCATTCATGTTTTAGAGAGGTTATGCTTTCAGTTTTTTTAAAAAAGTCATTGTTTTCCATTTCAGGTAGCATACTTATATTTGAATTTTTAGTGTTTTATTATTATTATTATTATTATATAAGATGTGTTTAAATTGTCACAATCCTGATTTCTCTCTTCTCCTCTTTCTTTTTGTAATATTATTTTTATGCAGGCTTAGTAATCTACTTGAGTTGGCAGTGTAATTTATTTATTTTTGTCTTACTGGCTTTTTTGTCCGGCTTACTTCTATGTTTGAATGTCTTACCTCGAAAATATATTTTTTAAGATGATGGCAGCACATTGGATTTCAATGTTTGAGAAGGAATTTGTGACTTAATTTGAGGTATAGGTTGCCTGCATTAATTTCCTCCCATGTAGGAGAACAGATTTAATACGCAGATAGCCAACAATCTAATTGGCAATATTTCTTACGCATTTTATAAAAATGACTTAGAGAATGGGAGACCTGTATATCATCACTGATTGCAGAACGAACATTCTCCAGCAGAGTCTTAACATACAGGTAATGAAAACTAAAAAATGAGTCTGATGCTTCACTGCAGCATATTAAGCTACCATGGAGCTCAGAATGTAACAGAAATAATGGCTGCCATTATTTTATACTTGCTAAGCAGCACGTTTGCTGCTTAGCAACTGTAAAATAAAAACAAACAAAAAAAATTAAAAAAAAGAAAGAGAAAGAAAAGTGTGCATTTATGTGTGTGTGTGTGTGTGTGTGTGTGTGTGTGTGTGTGTGTGTGTGTGTGTGTGTGTGTGTGTGTGTGTGTGTGTGTGTGTGTGTGTGCCATTATTTTACCCTCTCTAAGCAGTGCTTTTGTTAGGCCGTGGTGGTGCAGCTTTTAGCGGTGTCGCCTCACAGCAAGAGGTTCTCCCATTCGATTCTCAGCTGGAGTGCCTTCTGTGTGGAGTCTGCATGTCCTCCCCATGGTCGAGTGACATGTGTAAATGGGTGTGCCTTTTTGAAGGTTGGGTGTCGGGCTGGCAACTCAGCACCATAAAAATCTACTGCCAATCATTAGCGGACCGGAGTTCCGCTGTGATGACCCCTAACCGGGAAAAGCCGAAAGACATTACTTTTAAGCAGTGCTTTTGTTGTTTAGCAAGTGTAAAATTAAAACCAAATGGATAATTAAAAACTATAGATAAGTGCATGTATGTGTGCATCTATGAGTCTGTTTATGTTTTTTTTTCTGTTTGTGTGAGTGTATGGGTGCTTGCGTGTATGAAAGCAGAAGTGTTTATGTGTTTGTGTGTGCACCTGTGTAAGGCAGAGAGAGAGTGAGAGCAAGAGAGTGAGAAATCAAGCAGTGGATGCAACTCACTTAAAACTAAGAAGTATGCATACCTCTGAAATGGAAATGTAACTTACTATTCAGTGACTTCAACCAGCACAGTAATTTGCTGACATATATTACAGCAAGTTTGAAACAGTACACAGATGATCTAGTTTACATCAAAAATATTATATATATATATATAAAACTGCAAGCTGGGAGCCATTATTAACTCTCCAAGTGAAACAGACATCCTACAGAAAGGCTCTCTGAGACCAGTGACTGGTGATAAAACCATGGTCTTAAGCTTAATGCCAAAAATTGCGTTGTCATCCCCTTTGGTAAAAACTCACTTCCCACTAATTACCACATTGATGGGAGCCCACTAAACACTGAAAGCGTTATAAGAGATCAGGGGATACAGGTTGACAGTAACCTCTCCTTCAACCACCACATTGCCACTGTGGTCAGAAAATCCTTCTATGTGGCACATCTCATTACCAAGGGTTTTGCATCCAGGAAGAAAGAGGTCATCGTTCCTCTCTACTCTTCCCTCATTAGGTCAGTCATTGAGTATAATGCCCCATCTGGCATGTATCTCACTAGATACCTGCAACAGCTGGAGAGGCCACAGAAGTACCTCATGAAGGGGATCCTAGGCATTAAACACATGTCCTACGCAGACAGACTCAAAAGGCTTCAGCTAGTCTCTGTCTCATATCGCCTACTTAGAGGCGATCTCTGCTTGACTTGCAAAGCCATGTCTGACCCAGCTCTGTTAGAAATGCTACATCTAAAGAAATCCCAATCCCTCCACACCACACACTCCAGAGACCTCAACCTCATTACCACAATCAACAGAACGTGTTGGAGGGACAGGTTCCTCGCCCAGAGACTGCCCATGCTCTTTAATAGACTTTCCGTACATGTCAAGCAGAGTACCTCACTGTCCCTTTTCAAGAGAAATCTTGATCAGTGGATGAATAATAGAAAGTTCACCCCGGGGGTCACTCCAGTTGTTCTACTTGATACAGGCACTGGGAACTAATGTCAGGCGACATGATGTCTGGGCACTTCTGTGGGCTAGGCTTGTAAAGGCTGTAGGGCCATTAGCCTAGTACACACACCTATATATATATATTAGTACTTAAGAATAAACAAAAACATACAAATAACAAAACAATTTAACAGATAGCACACTGTCAAAGCCCAATAATGCCTTCCAGGGTATCTTATTGTGTAAATAGCACCCTTCCAGGAGTGTAAAAGTTCTCCACCTGTGGTATCAGGCCTCAGCGCACACCTGGACAGGAGTTATTTACACAATAACATATATCCTGTTGGGCATTATTGCTTGCATAGCCAACCCAAATGTTTTAATAGTTTGATATGCTGACCACTGTGTATTTTTAATGAACTATACAATAAATTCACAAATTAAGAAAAAATATTACAGCAGTGGAAGAATAAAAATTGGAAGCTGGAAAGGAAATATCTGGAGTCCTTAGTGTATCTCTTTTCCAAGAACTACTTCTTTACCTTTGACCCAAAGCATTTTTTAGCCCCAAAAATGGGTAATAACATGGTGCAGTTCTGTAAATGTTTATCGATGATTGTATTAAATCAGTTATTTGGATGAAAATGTCTTTGCTTGCTGAAATCTTGCTTTTACCTGTCAGCCAAGCCATTACTCCTTCCATTTCCGAGGCAGGATACAAAAACCAAGCTAAGAAGTATATTTATAAATGTAACGGCAATTTCAAACAGACCTATTGCTTGTTTAGTAGTAAAAAAAGCATGCTTCTTAGACTACATCATTTCTAATAAAATGCCACAGACAAAAGTTGTAGAAATTAGGCAATTGCATTCTTTCCTTGGTCTTTGTCCTGAAAGAGTGGTAATAGAAAACTGTAGACTGCTTCTCATGATTGTACAGAAAGTAACAATATACGTGAAATAGAAATCCAGACAAAGCATTATTTTCAGAACAGAAACATTTAGTAGAGGCAATGAATCATTACTGTACTCTTTTCCATACAGTGTCAGTACTGTTATTAAAGACACAAAACTTTATTAAAGGGCAAATCCTTTGCTGTACTTTATCATTATCTCATCAAAACCTGGCACAACAGAGTTTTTCTCCTGAAATACAGCCAACATCACTTAAGGTTTGGCAGGATGCTTAATTAACTACTTGAAGAACACATATAGGCACTTTAGCCTCTGTTCTTCCACTCATAATGCTGAGAATGTATTGGTCTTTTTACGCTTATCTAAATACAACTTATCTCAAAAGTGGAAAAAATTCCAAGGATGTATCCAGTCTTTACTGGTTACTATACCCAGGCTAAAAGAATCCATAGAAAAGTATTAGTCACATGACTCCTAGCACACATGCTCTGAATACAGTTGTTGAGTGCTACTGCTTTCCCACAGAATCCAAATTTTAAGACTCTTTGAAATATGCCACAATTTAAAAAAATCTTTACTATTTCAAGAAACCTCTCAATTCCCAATAACCAAGCAAACAGACAGAGAAAGCACAGTTGTGTAGGTTCATAGGTTCATAGGTAGGTACTAGGCTATCGGCCCAAGGGCCTATACAAGCCCAGCCAAAAAGGTACCCTTGCTTTTGCCACCCAAGAAAATTATTTTTTGTGCCACTGTCGAGCAGAGCCACAGAAGTGATCCCCGGGGTGAATTTCCTATTTCCCATCCAATCATCAAGATTTTTCTTGAAGAGTACTAATGATGAGCTTTGTTTGATATAGATAGGTAGTTTATTCCAGAGTATGGGAAGTCCCTGGGGCAGGAATCTATCCCTCCGGCATGTTCTGTTTATTGTGGTGACAAGGTTTAGATCCCTAGACCGTGTAGCTCGGAGGGATTGAGACTTCTTTAAGTGGAGCATGTCCAACAGCTCTGGGTTTGACATAGCTTTGTGTGTTAGGCAGAGATCACCTCTGAGTAGACAATATGCAACAGAGTAAAGCTGGAGTTTTTTGAGACAGTCTGCGTAGGGTATCTGTTTGAGGCCGGTAATCCTCTTTGTGAGGTATTTATGCACCCTTCCAGTTGTTGTAGATGTCTTGTGAGGTACATACCAAAAGGGGCGTTGTACTCTATAATGTGTCTAATGAGTGATGAGTAGAGGGGAACAATGACCTCTTTTTTTCTGGATGAGAAACCTTTTGTGATGAGGTGTGCCATGTAGAAGGATTTCCTGACTACTGCGGTGATGTGATTATCAAAGGAGAGACTACTGTCCACCTGTGTCCCAAGGTCTCATCACACTTTCAGTGTTAAGTATACTACTGCCTATGTTGTAGTTCATGGGTACAGAGTTTTTACCAAAGGGGATGACAATGCACTTTTTGGCATTGAGCTTGAGGCCATGGCTTTGACACCAGGCATCTGTCTCAGTGAAGCCCTTTTGTAGGATGTCCACATCGTTAGGAGTTTCGATTATGGCTCCTAGTTTGCAGTCATCTGCAAACTTCATTAGCCAAAGACCTTCTGTGTTAGCCTATACTTCAGAGAAGTAGATACCAAACAGGAGAGGACCCAGGACTGAACCCTGTGGTACTCCACTTGTCACTGGTCTGAAGTCGGATTTGGAGTCTGCCACTTTCACAGTTTGGGTTCTGTCAGTGAGCCAGTTGGCAACCCATCTTGTGACATAGGGATTTATACCTAGTTTAGTTGGTTTATCTATAATTCCAGAGTGGGGGATGGTGTTTTAAAGCCTTAGTAAGATCTAGATAGTTTGTGTGAACCACCTTATCCTCGTCTACGGCTTTGGTGACTGCTTCAAAGAAGTCTATCAGGTTTAGGAGACATGATCTGCCTTTTACTAACCCAAACTGGGTGGGGTCCAGAGTTTGGAGATTACCAATGTCTTTGTTTATAAGTTCCATGATGATACATTCCATGGCCTTGCAGACCAGGCTCATCAGGCTAATGGAGTGGTAGTTCCCGGGGTCCATGGTGGCTCCCCCTTGTGGAGTGGGATAACCGTCATTGTGCACCATTCAGCAGGCACAAAGCCTGAGGTGAGGCTATGATTGAACATGATACTTAGGTGGGGTGCCAGTTCGTTCTGTAGTTCATGTAGAATGCAGCCTGGTATGTTGTCTGGTCCCATGGATGCTGTGTTCCTGGCTTTGGAGTGTGTGGTTTTTACCTGTGCAGCCGTGATTACAGGAACTTTGCATTCTTCCGGTATAGAGATGGGCTCTTTAGGGGGTGAGAGGGGGGTAAAGTTAGCACTGAACCTATCTGCCAGGATGTTGGCAATATCAGTTGGGTCTGTATATTTAGTGCCATTGTGCTGTAACTCAGAACAGATCTGAGTGTTGCCATTGAGATTCTTGACATAGCTATAGAATGATTTGTGGTTGTCTTTAGAATCAGTGGCAATTTTGTTTTCATAACTAGCTTTGGAGGATTTTATCAGGGATTACAGCTTCTTACTGAGGCTGACCAGGGAGCTCCTCCACTCATAGGATTTTACTCTCTTTTGCAACAGTTTCTTCCTTCTGTTGTACAGTTTGTTTATGGCAGGAGACAACCAGATTGGCTTCCTTTTTTTGGAGGATAGCATCTTGGTTCTGTTTAGGATAGCATGATCCATGCACTCGTGTAACTGCTTATAAAGTGCAATTGTGTAGGATTCAGTAGTCTTAACTGTATTGTCCATCTGCGTGGGTGTCATGAAGTTCACCACTTTTGTCTTAAGCAGCATGAAGTTGGCTTTGGAGAAATTTTTTACCATGGTTTCCTTAATGGGGGGTGGGGGCAGGATGTGGATATCTAGGGTAATTACCTTATGGTCAGATTGGACCAATGAGGCATTGACTTCATGTTTGGAACACCGGTCACTCATGTTGGTAATGACTAGATCTAGGATATTGTTGCCCCTGGTGGGGGTGTGGATAAGTTGATCCAGGGCATTGGAGTTTATGAATTCCAGAAATCATTGAGCAAAGGAATTGGTACATGAGTAGTTTTCCCAGTTAATGGTGGAGTGGTTGGAATCACCCATTATTAGGGTGTTTGGTTGAACCCTAATATTTTCCAGTACATCAAGAAAAGAGGAGTGGGAATCCTGGGGCATGGTGGGGGATCTGTAGCAAGCTACAATTTGGATTGCAGTTTTGCCCAGAGTTAGTTGCACTTGGATAACCATGGCTGCATTATGCTGAGCAACTAGCCTGGAGGTGTGGATATCCTTAATAAATATGGACACACCTCTGCCTTTGGTGTTCCGGTCCAGGTTACATGGCCAAAAAGTGTGGTATGAGTTATAGCCTGGTAGTGCAGGGCTGCTCTCTGGAGCCTTGAACCAGGTCTCAGTCACTATACAGATATCAATGTTCTCCATTTTAAGGAGTACCTCGAGTGAGTGCATTTTGAGATTTAGACTTCTAGCATTGAGTAGTATCACCCTCAGTTTTTGCTTGTTTGTTCCTGTTATGGTGGTGAATTTGTCATTTGAACCTTGCCTAAGAAAGGCACTATAGGGTCGCAAGAACCTTAGCCAGTATCCAGAATCCCAGGGGTGACAGGTGCAGGCCATCACTGGCAAAGCATTGTGGTCTGTCGACTATGTCATCCCAGGCAGACAGATACTGGATCCTTTTACGACACCAGAAGCTTAGCCAATTGTTGAAGTCAATCATTTTGTCCTTGTACTGCAGTATCATTCTGGGTGATGGCAGAATGCTACTCAGAGCTAGGGTCATACCTGCCTGGGCTACAAAATCGGAGAGCTCTTCCATGTCTTTTTTCAAGTAGTCCAGGGAGGTACATCTCAGGTCATTGACACCAACATGGACAATGACAGAGTCATATTTGTACTTGTTGTGGAGTGACCTGACTGTGTGGGTTATGTGGCGGATCCTGGCACCTGACAGGCAGCTGACAGTAACCTTCTCCTTGTTTAGCCTGGTGAGTGGGACATCAATATGCCTGACTATAGAGTCAACTATGACTAGTGTGTTGGGTACGTTGTTTTGCCTTATTGGCTGTGTTTGAGTGGCACACTGAGTCTGTGGGCTTTGTGTCATTTGGGTTGTGTTGGGGGGTGGAGGTTGCTTGCATTTCTGCTTTGGAGATCTCTGTTGCTTGAGCAGATTATTATTCAGAGCCTCCATGAATGTTTTGTGTTTTTATGTGTGGATTTTGGTGGTGTAGATTTAGTGAGACTATGTGATAAGTGTGGTGTGGTGCAAGTGTTTACCTTCTCCTTTTGACTGTCAAGTTCAGTCTTGGTTGGGAGAGCTTTACCTCCAGTTTGGCTAGATAAGTGCATCTCTCACAAGCTGTAGTGTTGGGTGGTAGGAGGAGAGGGTTGTCTGTGTACATGAGGCAATTTCTACATTTCCCCAAGATGCCCAGATTCATCAGAGAGACAGAAGAGAACACTGGGAGCTGACCCTTGGACATGCCTGAATAAAAAACTATTTTCCTCTAGTCAAATGAGGAAAGTGAGTACAAGAGCTGTTTTTCTCTAAGCAAATGAGGAAAGTAAGTACCAAAACTGTTTTCCTTTAGGTAATGAGGAAGGTTGAGTGCTGTAGTAATTAGTAGGTTATTTAGTGCTTACAAGAAGTTCTGAACAAGTGCTGATCATGAATAAGCAAATTCAAGTGCTAAAACTAAGAATCTGTATATGGACTAAACTAGATCCAGGAAAGGGGGGAAACAAGGGCAAATGCGGGCTTTTAAATCAGAAAGTGGTATGAGATGGAAAAACTGCCCAAACAGCCAATAACTACAATTTCTGGGCCAGAACCACTCCTTATGTGGTAGATAGGTTATCTAGTGCTTACCACTCCCACTGATAAGGTAGAAGGCTTCCCTCCAACACAGAATGCTTGGGGGGCTCAGAAGCTTATATACAGTCCTGGATACAGCAAATCTGAATCTGGACTACACTAGTTACAGGAAAGGTAGGAAACAGGCTTAGATTTTTTTTTTTTTGTTATACAGAAAAGTAGCTAAAACAGCAGTAAAAACAATTCAAATGCAGTGCAAGCTAGCACATTTGAGTATGTAGCAATGTTAGACCAAACAGTTTAAAAAATGCAATTAAATTAAAAATGACTAAAAACAAGTGCAGAAGGAGTCTATTAGGTAGATTGAGGTAAAGAGATGGGACTGGGGGGAGTGCCCCAGATCAAATCTACAGTGGGAGCGGGCAACTGCAAAAGCCTCCAAATTTAAACAACAAGACAGGAATAGAGAGAGTGGGTAGGGGAAAAACACTTTCAGCAGAGATCTGAAAAACTATACAGTGAAGCAAAAATAACAGTGCACAACTCTGAAGTCAGCCAGCAATGATATAAAATTAGTCAAGCAACAATTAACAGTACACAACTCTGAAGTGCCAAAAAATATACTTAGCTCTATATATCTCCAGATAGTTCGAAGAGCACTCTGTCAGGACACAGGAAGGCTCCAGCAGTGTAAATTGAACTTACCATAATAGTAGATGTTTGAATAATCACTGCTGCTGTAGCCTTAGCTATATGGGTTATACCTTGCCAAGTATAATAGCCAGATATTTTCCAAAGCCTCAGGGCACATTCCATGCACCCAAATGGTCAAGCAGCTCGAGATGAGATGACTCGAAGATAGGTTTTAGCACAAAGCCCTTCAGTGCTTTATTGCAAGCAGAGAAAGGAAGGCTGAGCCCTGAAAGGACAATGCTAGGAATAATAAAAAAATAAATGTCCACACCCTGGAGTTAAAACAAGGGGGATGGAGGGAGGAAACAGCTACTGTTGCAGTGATCATTCGAACATCTACTGTTAACGTAATTTCAAATTATACAACTTTACTATGCTCTTCATATTGATCACAGCTGTAGTAGCATTAGCTATATGGGTAGACTACCATAACTAACTATATTTGGGATATAGAAGATGAAGGGTCCAGGAGCCCTGGAGAATGGCTTTAACAAAGCTTGATCTAAACATAGAGAAACAATCAAGTTTATAGTGCTTTGTAAAAGTTTGTACAGATAATAAAGCATCAGCTTCTAGAAAATTTACCATCCCTTTCCAAAAATCCATAGAGGAAGCCAAGGCTTTGGTAGAGTGGGCCTTGAGCCTGCCTGGAATAGATTTGCCACAGTGGGTATAACAAAATGTTAGACATTAGGCAACCATTTGGAAATAATCTGTTTTGACACAGGTTGTCTCTTCTTCTTACCTTTGCAACAAATGAACAATTGATCCAAAGATCTGAAAGATTTAGTGCTGCCACGATAGTACCTGCATTGTCTGTGGACATCCAAGGCACTGAATATCCTTTCATCCCCATTTTTGGGTTCAGGAAAAAAAATGGTGAGATAAATAGTCTGACTTAAAGTAAACTCAGATATCACTTTATTCATAAAAGAAGGATTAATGTTCAATCAACAGGAAAAAGTAGTAGGATTAACTCACCATAAAAGATTGCAACTCAGATACTCTTCTTGCAGAGATCAGACCAATCAGTAAAACTGTTTTCCATGTTAATAATCTCAAGTTGGCCAGATTAGCTGGTTCCAATGGAGCAAGTGTCAGCTCATTTAACATAAAATTAAGATCCCAAGACAGGGCCACCAGTTTACTTGGAGGCCTCTTATGCAACACCTCATTCAGGACTGTCTTGAAATTGGAGGCTCCATGTGAAGACATGCTGAAATTGCCAATAAATGAACCTTAATAGATGGATAAGAAAAGCCATATGATAATAACTTGCACAAATACTGTAAAACCAGAGAACAACTAGACCTTAATGGGTTCTGGCTATGTTGTTGGCATCATCTAGAAAACATTTTCCATTTTCTAATATATGACTTTCTGGTAGTACACCTTCATGAACCCATTAGTACCTGCTAAATGTCCTCAGAAAACAGGTGACTAAAAGGAAATACATCCAAGCAGTCAATTAAAAATGATTGATGTCAGGTTGTATCAAACACCTATGTTCCATTCTGTGAGGAAGCTTGTGGTAATTGCCCCTGGCCATTTCCAAAAGAAAAGAGAACCATGGTTGTCTGGGGCAGAAGAGAGTCACCACAATGATATTTGGGGATTCCTTTTGAGTCTTCAGAAGTACCATAGATATTAGTAGAAAGGGTGGACAGGCTTACAGGAATATTCCTGTCCAAAGAAAAGAAAAGGCATCTGTCTTCCAGGCTTTCCTGCATGGAATCCTGGAACATAATTTTGCCAGCTGACAGTTCAGAGAGGAGGTAGTTCAACTTGAGAAACTCCCCACAGATGGATCAAAACTTGGAAGACCTTGTAATCTAGTTTCCATTTGTGAGAGTCTGCCCTGGTATTGCTCAGGTTGTCTGTCAAACAAATTTGCTCTGATGGAATGTAGGATACCTGTAGAGTGAGACTACTGTGGAGCCATATCGCAAGCTAACATGCCTAGTCTGCAAAGGGGGTATGACCTGGTCCCCCCTTGCTTGCAGATATACCACATGACTGAGCTACTGTTTGTAACCACTTGAAGAGATTCTGGAGACCTTGAATGCCTTGATCAGGAAAAGGATCTCCTTGATATTTATGTGCCCACATCTGTCCTTGGTGTCCATTAACCACTGTACTTTTATCCCTCCCAAAACTGCTCCTCAAGCAAAGTCTGAAGCATCTGTGGTAACTGCTTTGGAGCAGGGATGTGGAAGGGGAGGCCTGGATTTAAGAATATCTGTTGTCTCCACCAAAACATTTCTCTTCTGACAAACCTCAGTACTGTGATCAGAAAAGATAAAGGATATTGATGGTCTGACCAAAGAGATTTCAGATACCACTGTATCTTTCTCATGTGGAGTCTTGCCATGGGTATCATAAGAATCACACATGTCATGAGATCCAAAATTCGAAGGTATTCCTTTTGAGGTGACCAAAGTCAGACTGGAAATCCTTAGAAATAGATCTAGATAAAGATCAACTTTTACCTGTGGAAGAAGATAATTTTGAACTGAGATGTTTAGTTGACATCCCAGGAACACAATCCTCTGTGAGGGAGTCAAGAAAGATTTTTGAATGTTCTCTTGAAATCCCAGCTTGTGCAAGAGATCTCTCACCCAAGAGACAGACTCCTGACATTTTGGAAAAGACTCTGCAAACATAAGCAAGTTGTCTAAATACGGAAAACTGTGGATACCCTGTAGCCTGCAATGAGCTATAATTTTACCACACACTTTGTGAGCACTCTTGGTGCAGTGGATAGTCCAAAGGGTAAGGCAGAGAACTCATAATGTGATTCAGATACACAAAACCTTAAGAAACATCTGAGGTCTGGATGAATGTGAATGTGTTTATTACCAGGAAACATGAAAGAGAAAGAAGAGGCAGCAATTTGTGAAGTGACATTATTTTGAATTTGGGCCCTATCACAAACAGGTTTAGGAAAGAATGATCCAGAAAGGGTCTCCAAGCCTTTTCTTTTTTTTTTTTTTTTTTGCACAAAGAACATCTTTGAATAAAACCCCTTCTCTACCTGGGAAGGAGGAACTGGTTCTATCACTCTTTGAGACACCATGTGAAGAACAAGAGGAAACAAAAGAGTCTGATCTGTAGGATGAGGGATAACACCCTGGAAAGAGGAAGTCCCTCCAACAGCCATGTATAACCCTGATTTTAAGAACCCATTTGTCTGACACAATCTGTTGCCAAAGAGAAAAATGGAGAGTTCAGACTTTCTGGAAAAGAACAGCGGGGCAAGGTTGGAGGAGGTCACAAGATCTCTTGAATAGTTATTCAGACTTGTTGGCTTGTCTTTGGTTTTGGAAGGTTTGAGACTTCTTTTTAGAAACCCTTTCCACTTCTTAAACATCACTTCTTAAACATCTGTTTATCTGAATTCTGTTGAGACTGCTTATTCTGTTTTTTTTTTTTTTTTTTTTTTGTTTGTTTGTTTGTTTTTTGCCAAAATTGGATGAGAGGAAAGAAAATCCCTTGAGCAATGTGGAATAGGAGGGCTGAAAAAAAAATAGAGATTCCCTGGATCAATGTGCCCCTTTCACACTTTTTGATCCACATTGCCATAAAAGCGCCAAACGCTAAATCTCTATCCAAGGAAGAATTTAAAATCTCATTTATTAAATCATCTGTTAGGTTCTGTGAATGCAGCCAAGCAAACCTCCTTAAAACTGTACTAGTACTATACACATACCACAAACAATGAGTAGTGGTCTGTGCAATATAATAAACTAAGTTATATAAAGCAGATTGTTTTCATCACAAGAAGAAACTGTAGAAAAACCTTCTTCATAATTTCACAATATGTAAGAACAAACTTTAACATATGAGCCTGACAATTTAAAATTCTGAAAATCAGAGTTGCGGAAGTATATACTTTTTTCCAACACCTATCAATAAATTTGCCATCCTTAATAGGAAGAGTAGGATTGCAATTAACTAAATGCTTAGCAGATGTGCATTCAACTAAGGCTATAGCTGCTGGGTCAGGTTTGGGAACAGTGTATAAAGATTTAAAAGATGGAGAAAGTTTATACATGCTCTCTGCCTTTTTAGGGGCAGTTGGCTGACTATTGGGAAAACTGCAGGCAGTACAGCACACATCCTTTAAAGCAGACAGAACAGAAGGAATATGAGTAGGTTCTGGAAACTCCTTCTGTAATAACTCATAGTATTTTCTGACAGACTGAGAAACCTCAGTGTTCTCCCACTGAAAACACTGGCACATTCTAGCAACAGTCTCAGAGAAAGAGAAACACCCACAGGGAGAATCAGAAACTGAGAATTGGAAATCTGAGGACTTAACCCTGAATCTGTCCCAGGATCTTCCTTTTCAGATTTAAAATCTTGAATCTGTTCAAGAACAGAGGCATCCATCTTTCTTTTACCAGAAGCTATTCAAGAAGGATCAATAGCCTGAATTAATCTTTGAGCCAGTTGCAGTAAACTACTCCTATTGAAAGCAGTTTGAGGAGAAGTAGATACATATTTGGTTTTCTACTTCCTTTAGACAGGACAAATGGGACCATCTGTGTTACTAATGGCAGCCGCTGCTTCTCCTAGAATGGGCACAACATTCTGATGTAACATGGAAACCTTACCTGTTCCGTCTCCCACTGGCTCTCAATTGCCCCCTGAAGGGACTCCAACAGCCACACAAAAGTGGCTAACTCCCAGTCTATACTGGCTGCAGGAGCTATACTAGAGGTATCAGGGTAAAAACTGAGTGGTCTGAGGTAAGACAGATGGCCACAGCAGAGCCACCCACCTATGAGTGTGGCAAGTTACTACCCTGATGTGGTGGTAAAGGCTGTTTGCTTAACTTTTTCTTTTTGCAGCTGGAAGAAGGACTAACCATGGGGTTGACAACCTATTCCATACTCAAGCCAAAATTGGTGCTTCTTTCACAAGGATGACAAGTCGATAATGCCAGTAAAACTACCAGTACACAGAGGTTACTTTTTAACAGAAAAACACGCAGTAAAAAGCACTTCAAACACTATGGCAGCCCCATAATGGAAATTTAAACATACTGTCACCACAAAAATATGCTATCCGTTTACATTGCTTTAAAACTAGCAGAAAAAAATGACTACTCCATTTAAAAGTATGTTGCAGTCTTGAGACAGTCTGTTAAAACACAACACTCCTAGCTTTAAAATAACTTTTCTGAAGAGGAAAATAATAAAAAATCAGTAAATATAAGAGCATGAATTTGTTTTTCTCCAAAGGGAACTTACCTGCTCAACAAAGGAAATCATAAGCTGACTGCTGATCCCAAAAGTCTCAGAGAATACTCTTCAGTGGCAGAAAAGTTCTGAAGGGCTTCATTCCAAAACTTGTATTTTAGTCAGCTCATCTCAAGTTGTTTGACATTTTGGGTGTGTGGAATGTGCCATGAAGATTTTGAAGTTGGCTGTTATATCATTGGCAGGATATAGCCCATACAGGTAAGTCTACTGCAGCAGTGATAACTATGCTGAACATGCAGATAAACAGAGAAATAAATACGTCTGTTCTTGTGACCTGTACATTAGCACCCTGACTGGAGAAAAAACGTTTTCCAGAAGGGTGTTAATCTACTGATAATGCCCACTGAAAAATGAGTCCACTGCTTCACAGCAGCATAACAAGCTACCATGGAGCTCAGACTGAAAGAAAGTTAAGGGATTTTTGAGATAACGTATATGATTGGCCCTATTGGTTAGAGTTATTTTAAACAACCATACATCATATTTTTTAAGCTATTTCAATTCACTGTGAATATAATATGGTTTTCTGATGAAATTCTTATATTATTAAAGAACAAAAGTGCTTAAAAATTCATTGTGGCATCTTAGCATTCTGTTCCAGTAAAGGGTTTTCAATGTGTGGTGTTGGTTTTTATCCTTTTTCATTTTAACTTGAAAGTTAACAGTCACCATTATTTTATACTCACTAAGCAGTGCATTTACTGTTTAGAGAGTATAAAAATTAAAAAAAAAATTAAATTAAAAAAAACAGAAAAGTTTTTGTGTGTGCGTGTCTGTGTGTGTGAGTGTATGCGTTCATGAGAGTTTAAGTAAGATCGATTGAGCCATTATTTTACCTTCGCTAAGCAGTGCTTTTGCTGTTTAGTGAGTGTAAAAGTAAAAGAAACAAAAAACAGAAACAAAAGCATGTTCGTGTGTGTGTTTGTGTATGTGTGTGTTTATGCTTCTATCTGAGTGTGTGAGTGTATGTGTGCTTGCGTGAATGAGAGCAAAATTGTGTGTGTGCATATGCATGTGAAGTGTGAGAGTGATTGAGCAGTGGCAGCAGAAGCAGTTAAGAGATTTGCATGCCTCTTGACCTCTTAGCACAAGATATCAAGATAGATCCTAAAATAAAGGGGGCACAAAGGTTCAAAAAGAAGAAGAAATATTACTGTTATAAAATTGCAAAGTTGCTTGAATAACAGGATTTGTGTTAGCATGCATTTTCTTTGCTTTTGTTGGGGGGGTAAGATCAATCGAGCAGTGGCAGCTGCAATTAAGAGGTTTGCATACCTTTCCAACTCTTAGCTCAAGAAATCCGAACAAAGCCTAAAATAAAGGGGCCACAAAGACTCAAAACTAGGAATAGGAACAGATTTAAAATATTGCTCCTATAAAGTTACAAAGTTGCTTGAATAACAGGATTTGTTTTTAGGGTTGCCACCTTTTCAAATGCCCAAAGTGGGACATTTTTGGTACAAATGTCAGATTTTGCAGGCCGAAACATACCCACGGCCAGTACAAAAGACTGAACTTCACTTATTTGCCTAAATAAAAGCTTATTCTTGTAGCATTTTAGTTGCTTACTCTGTTTCTTATAACATTTAGGTGTTTCAAGCACAGAATAACTGTTTTATGCAACTATTACATAAAATATAGGAAATCATTTTGCCCTAAAATCTCAGGACATTTGCCATTTTTGCAATTTTTTTGCAGGGCACAACTGCCCAAAGAGGGACTGTCCCTCGCAAAGTGGGACAGGTGGTAACCCTATTTGTTTCAGCATGCATTTTCTGTAGGAAATAAAGTCTGAAACTCAAATGTATGTCATTATGTAGTGACTTTAATCCTCGATGACTGGCAACAAACCACATATTTTAGGAGTAAGGGACCAAAAAAAAATAAAGTAAATATCTGGATATTTTTTGAAAACGTTAGATTTTGAATATAAAATACTTCCTACAACACCATTTACATATACTAGAGCAAATTTGAAACATTAAACAGAGGAACTGTTTTACATCAAAAATAAATAAAAATAATATAGTAATAAAAAATAAATAAACAGGTAAAAATACAACAATTTTACATACAGCCCATTCTCTAAGTGCAATAATGCCCTCCCAGTGCCTGCTGTTCTGAAACTTCCCACAAGGTAATGACTGCAGAAGTGATCGTATAATTCTTCTACCACTTTTTCTGGCACTGCAGATGTTTGATATTACAAACATTTGAATATTTGGAGAACTCCCTAACACTGCCACTCTTGTATGCAGCTCTCACAATCAGGTTTCTGTTTAACATGCAACTTAACATTTTCTCACCCGCTTTTTCAGTTACATAGTTGAAATTCTACCATTTCCAGTCACATACACACACACACACACACACACACACACACACACACACACACACACATACACACACACACACACACACACACATACACACACACACACACACACACACACACACACAATTTATTAGTTCACCACTCCAAATTTACTCACACTTTTTTTTGTTTTAGCTTTTTATGATCAAGTTCTTCATCCTCATAGGAATTATATGCAGCGCCCATAGTAACCCAAAAGTGTACAGTATCCTATGTTTACAACTAGGAGAAGGCAACAGCAATAAGTCCCACTCCAGTATTTGCTTTAATTACAGAATGCCAGGACCGAGTAATAAACTTCACCTTTATCTCAGTATGTGAACTTGTCTCCCTCATAACATTTACATGTCCAAAAGCAGTACAAACTGAATACGATCTTCCTGTACCATTTAGCAGGATCTCTCTTTCCTTATCCCTCGGCCCAGCAACATACATTTACTTAGCATTAGACATTTTAAGGAATGAGTGTACAAGCAGAGGTGATGTTCATTTATCACATTCGGTAGAATTTGGTAATATTTGAATTATATGACGTGCTGAGGTCTATTGTTGTTTAGGTTACCTAGTAAAAGGAAGCTGAAGAACAAGGAATTGTCAGCAGTATTATCAAATTGTTCAGAAAAGTGGTGCTTTTTACGTCAACTTTACTCTTACCAACTCCTGTCTCAATCCCCTCTTAGCCTTACCTGTCTTCTACTTCAAGAATATACTAGGGAGATGCAGAAACTCTTTGAAAAATCAAAAATAAAGACATCACCCAGAAATTATACTTTGAACCATAATTCAAAATGTCTTGCCACCTTGTTATTGAAACTTTGGCATCCACATATCCTCTCTCACTAATAGAACACTCCGTCCCCTTAATACATATACAGTTTGAAACACTTTTGCATTACACTACTGCTAAACGTCCAATCCCCATATTCCCTTTCTGACTACAGATGAGATGCTAATGTAGGCCAATAAAAACAATCTTAAAAAATTCAAACTAAAAGATTTCTGCAAAATCTATAGCACGTTAATAAAAAATTAATCCACAAATAGGTCTATTTCTGCAATTGTAGAATTACTGTTTACCAGGTACATTGATTTTCTATTTTTTCCAGGAAAAAATACTGGTAAAGCCAAAATTCGGACTGCTTGTTTATTAGAACAACATATGATTGTCATAGATTTTGGCATTTTAGACCAGACTACTCATTCACCACAAGCTATATTTCTTCTTATGATTATTATTTGTAATATAGTCAACCTGCTTTTTTGACTGATCAGTGCCTAGGATATACTTTAATTTCTCACACATATATATGCTGTAGAAAATTATAATGAAGTCATGGTAATGACCGGATTCAGCATTTGAAAATTTAAATACATTTTTGAGAACCACAAAATCAGTGTATCTGTTGTCTGCTCATATTATTTGGGTATTTGCATCTGTAAATCACTACCTTTTCTAGCTACCCCAAGAAACACTGTTTTTGCAGAAAATGTTGTGAGTCTGTTTTGCATTGTTGCATTATATTTAATTTCTTAAACATATATGGCAAAAATTATTGTGTTGTTACTTTAAAGATGACATGCCATGAGGATCACTGGCTAGGATTCAGATAGATATTCCCCACCCACACATATTGGCCAATGTAAGTTGGTCAATTAGCATAACAGGGAAAGTTCACTGTTTCAGACTCCAACCATAGATTAAAATATACATACAGATACAGATATGTGTATGTATGCATGTATATCTGTATCTATATATATATATATATATATATATATATATATATATATATATATATATATATATATTTATATCTATATTCATGGAAAAGATAATCAGACCATTTTTACCGTAGGTCCACATGATTTCAGGTACCATTTGGATCAATGTTCTCTGGATCTACTTAGCATTTTACTGTACCTCATTAAACGTTTCATTTTCTGATATATCACTGAGGACCCAGTCAGTCAATAATGCCAGGCAATGGAGTTTCATATTAACTTTGAAGCAGACCATCGTTTAAAATTTGGGCCTGATTTTAGGCCCTTGACCCTGTTTCTTGAGCAAAGAGTTCAACATCTCTGTAGGAAAAGTGCAGCCGGGAGTTATTAGCATAGCAGTGATATATTAGCATAGCAGTGATATGTTAAATCTTTACCCATAATAAGACCACCTAAAGGGAAACATAAGCATAATAAAAATAAAGGGCCCAAGATCAAGACTTGTAGTAGTCCTTTCTTACTATGATATGGAATATAGGCTTTTACACCAGAGACTATCACCTGGGAATGGCCTTAGAAATAGACATCAAATCATTCAAGAATTAGAAATATTCTAACTGCTCGATCAAACTCTCATAATCAGTAGTGTTAGATGGAGCAGAGACAGTCAGCAATACCACAAAAGTAGCAATGCTGGTTTTAGCAACAGTGATCTATAACCATCAGGAGATTAGTTACCATTATAGCAAGAATAAAAGCGTGGAAGATATGCATCCGTGAGTCCACATAACCTAGGACTCAAGCTGTAGTCACACCAGTTTCTTCACAATCTCACCAAAAAAGGAAGGTTCAAGGCTGTACACAAATTGACAAAGACACTGGGGCCATGGATAGTTTCTCAAGGGCTGTGATAACCAAAGCCATGTTCAAGAAAATATAAAACACTAGACTAGGATTCCAATATCTGATAAATAATTGTGCTCAGCATGCTGGGGCCAGAAAAAGCCAGCCAAAATAAGCATAGGTCCCAGAAGTAATAGAGATCCAAGCTGAAATCATGGTCAGCAGCTCATGATAATAGAGACTGTCAAACACTATACAACAACAAAAACAAGTCCCACCAGAGACTAGTGGAATACCTGTGGGTTCTGAAGAATGAACAGCAAATCTTACTCAGGAAATACTCTCAGCAGAAAAGAAGCCTCCATCTAACAATGTTGAAGATATAAGACCTGTTGGGTAATGAGACAGGTTAGGCTACACAGTCTGTCCACCACCTAAAACAGCATGGCCAGTTGGTTAGTCACTGCTGGGATCTCTCTGAACAAATAAGCAGCCTTCCTAAGATGGATTTCAGTCTGGCATAGAGCATAATACTCAACAAACAAGTTTTTCACTCCAAAGACCCTCAGTTATCCAAAAGCATTTTAGCATCCACCCTACACAATGTAGAGATCAATTCCACAGCTTACATGCCTTTTATCAGAAGAGGGTACACATGACTTAGGGCTAGCCTGTCAAAAATCATCACACATACACACACACACACACACACACACACACACACACACACACACACACACACACACACACACACAGACTCACACACACACACATACACACACACACACACACACACACCCACACACACACACACACACACACACACACACATAGTGATATCTCAGCAGAAAAGTCTACCTAAAGGATTACATTAATAAAATAATTGATGTTGTAACATAGGAAATTTACAGGAGCTAACAAACTCCATTCATAAGTAGATGACTTGGCAATAAAGAATACACTAATACATCAAGGTAACAAATAATTGAGTACATGTTCTAACCTTTAGAATATACAAAGTAAACAAACAAGCACCACACAATACAGAAACAAAATGCTGTATCAGCAACAATGGTTACACATAGTATTAAAGTTATTATAGGAAATTTACAGAAGCTAACAAACTCCATTCATAAGTAGATGACTTGGCAATAAAGAATACACTAATACATCAAGGTAACAAATAATTTAGTACATGTTCTAACCTTTAGAATATACAAAGTAAACAAACAAGCACCACACAATACAGAAACAAAATGCTGTATCAGCAACAATGGTTACACATAGTATTAAAGTTATTAATTAATATATATCCTGGCATGTGGAATCTATAAAACAGCAAGCACGCCCCCTCCTCCCACACAAATGTTGGCTTCAGCAACAAGGACTACCAGGGGGATTAAACTGATAAGTTGATATATATGCTCTGACCTGACAAACAAACATGCCCTTCCACATATAAATCTGTACCTGAGCCACACAGTCTACAAAAAGTATTACATTACTGCACTAAATGTTGTGACCTTGGAATGTAAAAACAGAAAAAAAGAAAAAACCCCAAAACACACACACTCATACATGTACACAAACAGTGCCTCAACAACAAAGCACAGAAAGAGAATTATATTAATATTTTAATACATATTCTGATTTGTAATTTGCCTGCTGTTCTCTTGCTAGTGACTTTCCTGGTGTTAGCTTCAATGTTTTGATAATTTTCCTGTGATCTGCTTCAAATGTTCAACTGGCTGTCAAATAAGATTTATTTAACTTTGATTTCTTTACTTGTAATTAAACAAACAATGCAGGAAAAGTTTCCAGTCATTCTATTTTGTTCGAGCACAGATAATGGTGGAAGTATAATATTACTTCTAATTATTAACTGGAATTCAAGCTTATATTTTCAGAAACTTTAAGTGCAGCCTGATTTAGGAATGGCATTCATTCCTATCATGGTACTAGAAACCCAAAAGACTCGGAGACATTAAATTGAAAGAAATATAGCTGCAATTTAAAGCCTAAATGGCTGTAAAATGAATTCTAAATATGTTACGTTCTACATCACACTTCTCCTAGCATAGGCAACCCAGCGTCTATGAAAGTACACAAAAATAAATAAATAAATAAGTTACGTTGATAAATTAGGAAACATACAGTGCACTTGTGAGGCCCCAGACATCTACCATATCCACATCCACCCCACAGCATTTTCTTAATTTATTACTCATATCTCTATGCTAATTTCACGAGGATTTTTACCTTTTTAATGGCGTAGCACCTAGATTTTGTTACCTAAACCCACTCTTCAGCTCATCCTAGTGCAGAAGTATTTTGCATAGTGTATTTAGAGTGTAAGTAGATATCCAAGCGTTATGATATGTGCATGAGTTCAGTGCTCATATATGTATAAGCCACATAGTTAAAACAGCACACAAGCAATTCAGAGACTCACAATTCAAATACAGTAACAAAGCTGCAAATGCAGTCATTCTTGTTACATTCTGTAAACAATAAGGGAATAACATAAAAATGACTTTTTACACACAGCAGCATTTAGACAGCCTTATATATATTGCAACCAGTTCATCTCTTCATGTCACTAAAACAGCAAAGGTTTGATTAAGGATTCAAGGAATGACCTAGAAGTTACATCTTTTGAGGAGTATAACTGAATAAGTTTTCTGAACAAATCTTAGGTGAGCTATGATGTATAATCCAATTCATGCTTAAATAAGTTTGCACCCATTATTACAAACCTAATGCTTCCCATCTCTCCAGTAGAATTTTGTCTCTTAAGCTTGATACTTTTCTCCTTTGATGAACTTAAACTGATCTGCTGCAATAACAGAAGTACATTTCCTTTACTATTTGACACAGTTCATAGTTAACAATTAACTCAGACCAGCTAGAATCTTAAGGAATCCTCCAATGATGCCAAAGAAATAGTTTAGCATATTTTCTTTGAAAAACATCTTTCCCTGTTGCTCTAACCAAATTTGTTGTTACAAAGTTCCCTTTGGAGAGCAAGGAAGTAATTTTCAACTTCTAGACACATTTTGTGCTTCAAACAGAGGCAGCTGACTGTGAAAGATTATTTAGTAACTTTAAAATAATGTTTAGCATGTTTTATATATATATATATATATATATATATATATATATATATATATATATATATAAACACTTTATAATTTCGAAATACTGAAATGTTGAATTTCAGTATCTCGAGACTATAAAGCCGAATTTTGAAAATAGCGAAAGTTCATAATTGCAAATTCAAATATCTCGAATTCGTGGTTATGGACTTACGCTACGTTTTTTCCGTGTTGTATGTTGATGGTGCACAATGCCATGTGTGGATCTAGGTGTTATGTCAGGTAAGTGAGTGTTTTGTAAGGGGTTTGAGTGGAAGGTAGAGTGTATGTGAGTGTGATGATATGTTTGATGTGTGTGTGAGGGACTGGAGAATGTGCGTGTGTGAGTTTACTTTTGTTTCTTGTGTGTGTGATCTTGGAGTTAGTATATATAAGTAGGGGTGTGTGGGGGGTACAGGGGGCTTGCCTCCCTGCTTATGTGTGTATGAGTTGTGTATGTGTGTAGTTTTGTGTTTTAAATTGTGATGTGGATGTTTTGGTGTATGTGTGGTTTGGTGTGTGCGGTTTGTTTGGGTTTTTGAATTTCATGGTTTTGGGCTCGGGGTTTTGTAGTTTTGGTGTTTTGTGGATTTGGTTTCATGGTCTCGAGATATATATATATATATATATATATAGCTATATTTCCTATATTACTGAGTAATCATCCTTTCATATTTTTGACACATTATTCTTTCAGTTACTTTAAGATAAAAATCTACTAAGTAAGCACTCTTACTGCTTCTACTTTTCCTTTGATTTCTAGGTTTAAAATTCTCAATTACAGCTTTTGCATAAAGCTTTTCTGTTTATTCAACAAGAAGGGTACCTCATATGGCTTTACAGTCCCTCAATAAATGCACTCATTATGGATAGAAAGAAAGGATGGCTCCATAATTTAAAACCTTGGTAAAGACTGCAGTGTATTTTTTAATGTTTTTGCCCCTGTGCAGGAGACTCTCAGTAGTACCTTTCCTAAATCTCAGATGCAGAGGTTCATTCTTGACCACCAGACATAATGCAAATTTCTTGCAATTATCTTAGCAGAGCATGAGTCCTACCAGCACAGTGGTATATTTATACCAATAAGGAATTGTTGTTTTATGCCTTAAGCAGTGGGTCTGTGTTACAACATTGAACTAAAACAAGTTTGAAAGTTGTAATCTTGAACCCTAAGTCCCAGGGAAAAAAGTTGGTGGGACATTTTCAGGGCTTTGCTATTTCCTCCACTGTGTTGGGATCTCAGAGTTGGTATGTTTAAGTAGGACTTTAGGGTTCAATATTACAATGATCGAACTTTTGTAAGTTTGACATTGTATTTATAGATCCTAATCAGTTTAAACCCAATGGCCAATATGCTATGACATTAATGCCATTAATGCCAAAAACATCTATCAATGGGAGTCCCAGTCTTTCTAATCTTAGAATGCATCCCCTCCCCAGTACTACCAATGGGGGTATTCACATACACTTACTATGAAAACCTAAACTGTCCTGCAGACACAGGAACAATTCCACCTTGTCTCTTAAAATGTTAGTTTTCCATACAGTTTCTCATGTATTTCTTTACACAAGTCAAACAGAGAAACAACATGTGCCATTTTAGGAGTCATAGACATACAGGGGGGATTATTTCCATAAGATTCAGTTCATCATACTTTCAATCCTGAAACTAGGCTGCCTTATATTTAGACACGAGATGTACCCACAGCCAGTCCCAAGAAATTTAGTTTTCTTTAATTGAATAATTTCCTTTTGTGTATTCTGAATGAAATAAGCCATCTGTCCAAGTAATGTTTCTTTGCTTGTCTGCACGTTCAGTCTTTGCAGTATGCTGGATATAATTCCCAAACACTTCTTTAGCCGTCTATCCATCCACAACCCCCTTTTCCCATTTTTGCACATGGCTTTGGGGTGTCACTTTGTATCAGATGCAAAATGCTTTCCACCCTCAAAAGTTGTCTTTGGAAACTTTGCTAAAACATCAAAAGGAATTCAGTATCATATACTAGTGATCATTTTCTAATGGCTCGCTATCAACATGCTATCTGGTTTCTGTCTAAAATATAAACATTCATCCAGATGGCATGTCATCTTAGGAAAGCTACTAAATCCTTAACCAATCCATAACAGACATTTAAGACAGACAGTTAATGATCCTTACTAGTTAAGTTGCACATAGTCTCAAATAGTACTTATCACTGTCTGTAGTTTCAATAATAAGACTGTTCTTTATTAGAGCTGAATTTTCAGTTATAAGTCAAATACAGTATTCAGTTATAAGCCATACATTCTCAATGTACCTGAAACTTGGGTGAAACCATAGTTCATAGATGTTAAAATATCCTCCAGGTTGTTTAATATAGGGACAAATACTTACACAAATATTCAGAGGATTTGTATATTTTACTTCAGTGATGAAATGTATTCAGTTGTTGCACTGCAAACATCTATCAGAAAGGAGAATAAATACTATTCTAATGGTTATAACAGTGAACTATACAAACTGAGATAATAATATATTTATACAGCCCTCCTGGTTCTAATGGTTATGTAGATACAGGCATTCTCTTCTTGCTTACAAGCAACTTCAAAAATGAACAATAATTATGGGTGATCTGAAATCAGGAAAAGTGATAAGGGCCCTTATAACTCTACTCACCCCCCCACCCCCCAAAATCATTCAGCTCTTTAACTTTACCTAACTTGCCTTGATGGAACTAGAAGAGATAAAAAAACTAATTTTGAAAATTTGCACAAATGAGTCATAACTACTCCCAGCCATTTAATTTCAACTGATATTCCACTTAATTACCTCATCTGCCTACACACTCCGTCTGGTACCAAAACAAAATAAAATGAGAGCATACATTTATTCTAATAAGGAATCCAAAGGAGAAAAAGTTTAGCTATCTATATTAATACACACTTTGAAATAAGTAAACTGAAGTAGCTTTTGTTATGTGATCACTGGTAAGTAGTGGGCTATTTTAACAATATACTATATCTGTCCTTAGTAGAATGGCTATAAGTAAGGTGAAAACACTAAGAAGCCAAAATAGTCATGTGGACTACTAAATGTTTTATAACTAGAGATGAATGCTTGTGAAAACAGTAGCACAACATCAAAGGCTCTAGCTACAAGATTCATAATATTAATGATCTAACTACCAAACTCAGTACAAAAAAAATCTCTACAGCAAAGCAAAGGACAACATAGCAACAGTTTATATTTATCCAGCACCACCAAAATTACTGAAAGATATTTCTAAAACACTAGATCCAGGAAGGGAGTACACACCAAAACCTCAGCCTGCTTATAGCCAGTATGAAAGTCCAATGTAAATTTAATGTGCATTATTTCTAAATGTGTCCTCTTTAGATACAACCATTAATATTACAGAATTTTTCATATGATGCTGCTCCTTTCAAATTCTCCAACTTAAATTTAATTTATACAAATATATCTTAGTAAAAGAAAACTTGTACCTCAGCTGATAGTTTGCTATGTGACTACCTGAAATTTATGGCAGAACGCTGCTGTGTATCCTGTTAGTATTTTAGTCAATTGTTCAATACTTCATGCCTGTGTCTAAAAGATTTGGGAACATTCCATCATAAGTCCTTCTGCTTAAAGGAGAAAGATCTAATGACTTAGCAAATTTCTGTTCCTACAGCAATACTTTCACCACTAATGAAAATATATAATTTGTATGCAGTATTATACTCTCTGAGGCACAGCATGGTTTCACACCTGTCTTGGTACAGAAAAGAAATCACTTAACATCTAAGCTATGACCAGCTATATGGTGTTAACTTTGTGTAGTTTTCCTATTACTCTCCAAGGTGATTGGCATAGCAGTCTGCAGTTCACTGCTGTCATATTGTACATCCTATTCCATTTTTAACACTTTTATTCAACTAATTTTCTTATTACTTTGGTGAGGGCACCCAGGCAGTAAGACAGGATGAAGCTCCGTCCCATCCTGTCTCATGTGTAATCCTGAAAGATCCATTTTATGTTCTTTATTGCCTAATTTCTGACAAAATACCACCACACTGTAGTTCAGCTAATAAGTCAAAAATGCTGACAATGACACCTTACTGCATGTTCTAACATTTTAGAAGTGATCGCATTGCAAATAGAAATTATTATTTGGCACAATGGTGACAAGAGGTTAAATTCAGTTCCACAATATGGGCAAAATTAAACCTATGCTATCCAGATCAAGTAATTCTAATGAACTGATCACTCAATTTGCTAAATAATATGAGAGGACACAAAAACGTTAGAAAGATTATGTCTAGTTTGTTGACAGCAGTTTCGTCACATATGATAATACATCTGAATTGAGCCCTTCAAAGTGGTAATAACAGGCTTTTTTAGAGTGGACAATACCCCCTCTGCCCCAACAACACCACCAGCTCCACCATGTATGGCTTAACCCTCACATTCCATAACATATTAACTCAAGAACTGTGCCATTTTGGACAAAAGTAGTAATTCTGATAATCTGTCCTACACAAGAAATGTATTATTGGCCAAATGAATTCCTCCCAGCCCTTACCCCTCCAGAGCTAGGTGATATGGACACACTTCTAGGATTAATAATAGGTACAAAACAAAAATCTGACACAACATAAACAGTGCAATTAAAAAGAGGGTCTATAGATTTCAACTTTATGTAACTGATCCGACTTAATAATCGACGTTTCAGGATTATCTTCTTACAAGTTTTATGTTTGCTGCCATCATTCTTTGTAGCCTTCAAGTTAATCTTCTGCACATTAGAGAAGCCTACAATGAAACTACAAACTTTAGTTTAAAGTACAATATTAAAACGTATCACTACATTATTCTAAATAAAAAAATGGCTTGAAGTTGATAACTGCTTGTGTTCTTCTCATCTAAGGATGAGACAATCCATCCTATGGTCTCCTGAAAAAGTCACCGACATTGGTTCTTTTCTGAAACAGTATTCTTTTTTATGGCAACTGATCAGAATTTTTTCACTTTGATGCACACAGAAGAACAAATATTCAGTGTGATTATGCTGCATTTTTCCAAAGCAACAACATCTCTATAATGAGAGAGCATTGGTTTTCCAAAGCAACAACATCTCTATAATGAGAGAGCGTTGGTACCTTTAGAAGGAAGCCTTGGAAGTCCATGCTTATATCAGGGGAGATACTGAATTTCATACAATAAATGCTAGGTAGGGGAAAAAGATAGCCAGTTGGAAGTCTCAAGAGAGTACATTTAATCAACCTAATAACCTTAGAGCAAGAATTATGTGGTGGCTTAAGAGGGGATCTTGCAAAAGAAGTGATCAGATTGTGCCAGCATAAAAAAAAATCAAAAGCAAAATGTTAAACTCTGACCTGGCAGTGAATGGCAGCTATTGAAGACCCAGAACTGCAAGATAATATGAATGTTGTGAGAAAATCCAGCCAAAAGTCTAACAATACATTTCTATACGTGTTACTGTTACAGTTGCAGTAAGTCAGTATCTGGAAAACCAATGTAATGAGCATTATAATTGTTCAATTAAAAAAAAAAAAAGAACAAGAGCATGACCGCCATTACAAGCCCAATAGAAAGAATAAGGTGCTTCCTCTGGGTAATATTTTTCAGATAGAAAAAATATATGCTGACACTGGTTTACAGTGGATGGCACACTGTCCTTAAGTGTCAGCCTGTTATCAAGCTTCATGTCCAGATATCACAGAAAGGGAATACACTTAAACCAACTCCCCCTAAAAAGTATGGGATAACTGGTGGCATGCACAAGTGTTACTTCTGTCTTTACAGCTTTGAGATTGCATCAACTCAAAGTCATCCAATTTAGTGTGTCAGCCAGGCTGCCTTGAAGTACTCTGTATTGTCACACAGATAAGAAACAGTTGTGTGAAATATGTAAATGTTTCCATTTGTTAAAATAAACTAGTGCATGATTAGAATCACCACTTAGAATGTTTCTTGTAGTATATTTGCACAGGCAAGAGATACCTCATACAGTTTAAGACCGACTAATAGTAACACAATGCTAGGTAATAATAAACACATGCTGCACAGGTTGTAACATGAGAATCCACATTAGTCTATGATTGTTTGATTCAAAATATTTTTCACTTAATCCTCTACATTTGCCAGTTGGTGATTCATTCATATATGCTTTGAGAACAGGAACTACACCCTCTAGTTTCCTAAGATGGCTGCACATTGATCAACAGCTTAACTTCAACTCACCCAGTGTGAAAAAAGCAACTGAGAGATAAGGGCCAGGAACTCTTTTACTTTTAGTAAATTCAGTTATTGGATAGCAAGTACACTGCCTGGATGCCAGCAGAGAAGAAGCTAAGAAAGCCTGAAAGAAAATCAGCGAGAAATGATTAATAAAAACAATGACTGGGAAGAATCCTGCAGCTTCTTAGCAAAAAGCAGTTCAAGCTCTTGCTTTGGTGGTGACATGGCTTCCAATAATCAAAGGAAAAGTTGAATGTGTTCAGAACTCATTAAAATAAAGAAAACACTGAAGGAGCAAATAACAAAAGGCTGGGAAAAAAGGAAGAATCTTTAAACAGATTTTCAGATGAACTAATAAAACTGCAAATATCTGAAATGAAGAGAAGCCTAACTGAATATGAAACTGCTCAAGATGAGATGTTTCAAAAAGTGGTAGAATTAGAGGACAAAGCTCACAGGTAAAACATGAGATTTTCTGCTATACCAGATAAGCTGTAGGGAACAGACTGTATTAATTTTGTGAAGGCACAAATAAACTAGACTGGTATTCCACAGTGGGATTTGTTAATTGAAAGGGCACATTGTGTGTATGCTCCAAACCTGGTCAAGAGAAAGCAGCCAAGACCTTTATCAGTAAAGAAGCAATCTTACCAGAAGAAATAATTTATCCTGACAAAACTGTGGCAGTAAGGCAAAGTATTAAAAGTTGGAGATATCAGAGTGCTTGTGGAAAATGATTATTCACCGTAGACCAGGCAGAAGAGAATCAAATTTATTCCAGCAATCAAGGGGATGTTGAGCGATAGGTGTGAGATTCAAGTTGTAATATCCAGCTCTCTTCAGAATATTTTCTTGGAGGATCAAAGTAATTTTTTGATGCAGAATAGGCTAAGGAGGAAATACAAAAGTTTGTCCAACAAAAAGTGAGCCATCAAGCAGAAGGGGATTATGTTTCTCATTCTCTTGATAATAATATTCAAAGAGAGAGACTTTGCCAGTGAAACCTTTTTCAGTGTTGGAAAGGAAAATGATTGAGAGACAGACAAAGGCACATGGGTTGATCAGAAGAATTGGGAGTACCTTGGAATTGAACTCTCTAGAGTCTAGAGTTGGGAGATGGAGATGAATAGGAAAAAGACTAGTAACACTGAAATTAGTGAATAAATATGAGATTACAAAGCATCAGTCACATTTGTGAAATATGGCTGTACAAGAAAAAGTTTAAAGAATTGACTTTGTTAAACTTCTGGGGGACTGTAAGGCCTTTGCTCCACTTCATGTCATTAATATTTGGATGGACACTGAGGGGAAGAGGAAGGAGAAATGCAACAGTAAGTAAAACAATTTTTGTTCTTTACCGTATTTCTATAAAACTTTTCATTATATAAATTACATGTTATGTAGTAAAGCATTTTCCGATATGGTTATATGTGATAAAAGAAGATACTAAAGTAAATAGATGTCTTTCTTTTTCCTATGTTCTCTTTTTTAGTATTAAGAAATATAGACATTACACTGCAAAAAAAGAAAAATAGGCTGGGCAAAGCACGTTTAAGTTAACAGGCTGCAATTCTGAGTTTTTGAGATGGGATATATAAGTACCCAGATTCTAATATATGTAGAGCTGCTATGTTTTTTCTTGCTTTTATATAGGTGATTGTCTGGATTAAAACCCTGGTATAATCTAATAACAAGTTTTAAGTGGAAGCAAGTAAATAAGAGAATGCAATAAAAAGTTTTCCATTCGCAATATATGTTCATCATGTCTTTAGAACTCTGCAGCTGAGGGCTCCATTTTTTTCTTATATCTCCATGGAGACAAGCTGATAATAAGGCAATGAAAAGTCAGAACACTAGTTTCTTTCCCTCTGAAAGTTAATGTTTCTTGAAGGCATGTCAGTTGTTTTTCACATCTTGGGGGGTATAAAGATAAAAAAAGAACAGGCAGCAATTATTGTAAGTATGAGCACAGGCAGCATGAGTAATCTTAATTTTAGGTTAAATAATGCCTGTGTCTGCAGCTGTCTATTTAGAGCAATTGTTCATGTTAGGAGGATTAAACTTCATTATTTGAAGATGTACATAGTTTTGTGTGCTGGTATTATGTTAGCAGATTATGGAGGTGTTCAGGAGATGTGTTTGCTTTTTTTTGTTGTTGTTATTGTTTTTGTTTTGTTTTGTTTTTTGTTTAGGGTTTTCATTAAATTAAATAGTCTTGTAAAATATGACATAGTTTTAAATGAATATAAACAATATATATTAAATTAATGCTGTCATAGTCAGCATGATGGAAAAACTCATATTTATACTGAGTTGTAGGGTATACGAAAAAGGGTTGTTAGCAATAAATGTAAGTTAGCCCGTGACTGGGCTGACTTTTTAAATGGGAATATTTCTAGTTGGCCTAAAGAGGCAGCGACTATAAATGGATGTCAGGTTACAGTTCAAAATAGTAATATGCAGACACAGCCTGTACCCTCTAATACCTATGAACCATTAGCTGATGTGGATGCTTCAAACACTACTGAATTTTCATGTCTTCCTGTGCCTATTCAGCAGCATCCTTGTCACCAAGTGCAGTATTCATCAAAATGACTCTTTCCGATGTGCCAATAATAAATAAAATAAAAATGCAGAGTAATGAAGTAAAAATGAGACACTGGCAATTCCCTACCTACCTGTTAAAAAGAGAGGAATGTAAGGAATGGGAAGTGAAAATTTCTTGGAAGTTAGTAGGGAAGATAGAAAGTACCTCAGAAGTTGTAGCTAGTAAGAGGGATAAAATGAAAAAGAAGTTTAATAAGAGGATATAAATAAAAGGAAAAGAGATATGGTTCTGAAGTAGCAAGAATTGTTCAGAGAGGCCAACACAGGTTAAAGTATTGCAAACTAAGAGACTCTAACAGAGCAAGAAGAGGCACAAATGGAGAGTGCTAGAGATTAGGAAGATTGCTGTTAAACAACTGTGTTTTATTCATAACTCCAGAGCACAAAAACTTTTTGAACAACTGTTTAGGCAACAGAAAGTAGAATGGGTTGTTTCTACCCTTAGGGAGTGTATAACAATAAAAATAACTAGAGATCCTGTAGAGGTATTAGAGATATTTCAGAAATTTTATGAACATTTGTATAAAGCAGAGAAATGTGGAAATCAATAAATAGCACAAATTAAAGATTTAAATATGCCAAGGCTAAGAGGTAGATGAGGCTCAATAATTAACAGTTAAGGTAGGAGATGAGATAAAAATGGTGATGTATAACCAATCTGCAGGAAAGTCTCCAGGAATAGATAGTATTCTGATGGAAGTTTGGAAACTAGGAGGGAAAAAGTGATAAAGATCTGCAATGTTTTGTTAAACAGTAACTTAGAAGGAGGAGAAACACCAACATCCTGGAAAGACCGTGCTAGCTGTAATACCTAAAGATGGTAAAGACCTATCAGACTCAGATTTATTTAGGCCAATTTAGGCACATGTAGGCCCATTTCAATTTTAAACCATGATTGTAAAGTGTTTATATCTATAATGGCCAAAAGAATGGCAAATGTGTTCCCAACATTGATGGATGTTTGTGGAAGGGAGACAAGCATTTCATAACATTAATAGAACAATGATGATCCAGGGGAAGCAGAATGTAAGAAAATATAGCTGTTGTTGGGGAGGTCTTGATGCAGAGAAAGCATTTAACAGAGTGAGCTAGGATTTTATGAACAGTGGAAGCATTTGTACTCCCTGACACAATAACAAGATTACTTAAGAGGATATATGGGGGATCAGAGGCAAATATCAAAGTGGGAAGGGTTTCTGTCTGATAGGTTGTATCTAAACAGAGAAACTAGACAGGGTATCCTATTTCCCCTTTATATTATATTTAGAGTCATTGGCAAAGAAAATAAGGAACTCAGAAATTCAAGGATATAATTGATGTGGTAATCAAGAAAAGTTGGCTTTATTTGCAGAAGATATTATTGTGTACCCAAACAAAAATCAGAAAAGGACATATCAGTGTTTTGGAATATTCTGAGACAGTTTTAAGTAATTTTGGGATGTAAAATTAATGAAATCAAAACAAAGGCTATAGCTGTTTATAGATAGGTAGATAAATACTTAGACAGATAGATAGACAGACAGACAGACAGATAGATATATAGATAGATAGATAGATAGATAGATAGATAGATAGATAGATAGATAGATAGATGGATGGACCATTGGATAGAGCTAGATATAGAAAGATATAACTATACTCATACACAAATTAATTCAGCAATAGCCATATTTATGGGGGCATGATAAAATGAAGTATAGGTTAAAAATTATTCTGTTATGGCAGATAAGGATATGTGGGAAGAGACTAAACAAAAGATAATACAAACATGGAGAAATTGGTAGCTGTTTTCTATGGATATGGATAGCAAGATGCAAGCAGTTAAAATGTTTTTAGTCCCTTTAGTTTTATACACTGGTCAGGAATATTTTTACCAATCAATGAAAGTTGTAGATAGTAATAAATAAAGAGTTAAAAGATTTTATCTTGGATGGGAATAGGGAAGATTCAAGTGGGATAAGAGGATACTTCCAATAGAACAAGGTGCTTTAGCATTACATGATTTGAAGGGATATTTTAGAGCTACACATATAAGGCTCTTATGGTAACACAATCAGAAAGCTATAAATCAAAGTAGAAAGGGATGATGATGATGAAGCATAGGGGAAATTTAAGAACTAAAGAGAGAGTAGAATTTTGGATCCAGACCCTTGAGGAGGAGGATAACAAGTCATACAGAATATTATATGGATAATATATGGATTATATGGATATTATATGGATAAAGTAGTAAAAAGTATTCTAAGAATTAAACCAACATGGGAATTGAGAAAAGAGATTCTGCCAATAGGGATGACTGCAATTAGGGGTACAGAGAATAGGCAAGAGGGTATTAGGATTTGCTGGAAGAAACTGTCAAAGGAACCAAGGTATTGGGAACAAATAATTAGAGAGGAAAGGGCAATAGAATGGAAAGAAGCCAGGATGACATTTGTACTGCAGGCTAGAGACTGCCTTCTTTATCAGGGATTGATATAAGAGTATAGGCAAAGAGAAATGGATAGGGAATCCTATGTGAAAGACCCACACTGGTAGAGTTTTTAGTTGAATCTAGAACAGAAGCTGCTGTTAAAAATGGATAATTAGTATGGCATATAAAATATTGCAAAATAACTATAGGAAACAATCAGAGAAGGATAGAAAAGATTGGTAAGAGAGACTGAATAAGCAAGTCACAAAGAAACAATTGGAGGACATACGTATTGCTCCCAAGTATGCAACAAAGTATAGAAGATTTATAATTTTTGCTTGGAAGTGTTCACATTGGTATTTTAATACTCCAAGCAGACTCTAAAGAAATTTTCCTCAGGTAGATGATTTATGTTGGAGACATGATGGGGAAGAAAGAGGTAACTGGTAACATATGTTTTGGGAGTGTGCTGAGTTGGCAGACTATAAGCATTTCCTGCAGAGTACTCTGTCAGAAATACTGGGTAAGCAAATGGGTGTAACTAAGGAAATGATTTTTTTCAGCTGGGATACAAGATCTAAATTGTTAAACATAGTAAGGCCATGTGAAGTTTAATTTTGGTGCCTGCCAAAAAAAAAAAATAATAATTACTGCAAAATGGAAATCAAAGTCTAAACAAATCATATTTGAAGTACTGCTATTATAATGTAGATAAAAGAACTGGAAGTGGGATCTTTAGAGAAGGGTTGGAGCAGATTGTGTACAACAAAATGGAAATTGTGAGAACAATACACGCAGAAAATGTTTGGGAATGGAATGAAATTTAAGGAAAGACAGGAATTGATCAGTTTATGCAATATTGGATTGATTATACTGTACATAAGAATACATGTGATCTACAACATTTGCAACTGTGAACATGTCAAAAGTTATAATTCAATAAAGGTGTTTAAAAAAAGAACTAGATCCAGTATATGGTTACTCTATATGCACATGTGTTTGTATTTTGCTGATCTGCATTCTGTATGTGCATTCCAGAAATCCATCTATCTTTGTCTTCACAGGCACTACAGAAACATATATTTTTCTTAATGTAACCCTCTAAATGTGTCAGTCATACATACTGGTCATTACTTTATTGTTCCCAAATGCAGCTCTGTATCATATTTTCTGTAATACTTATTTTAAGTGGTACATATTTTTCTTATTTAGATGAATAAACAACAGCTGCAAAAAGACCTTGGATGCAGATTGACAGGCATCCAGAAAATATATTAAAATAGCTGAGCCTACTACATTTTATTCAAATATAGATATACTCACAGTTATAAATAAAATCAAATAATAACTATATTACATAATCTGCACTAACCACAGCATTTGCTTTAAAGGTAGGATTTTTTGGGGTGTACTACAAATGCTTGTATGTTAGCAGCTTGTGACACACTTGCTGCTTGCTGCCACTTGATTGAAAAAAACAAGTGCTCAAACTCCCATCAGCCTGATCTCCTTTTTCTATATAACCTTCACAACACCCATCCTATATCCTATATAGCCCTACCAGAATCCTAACTCTAACCCTAAACTCCCACACAGTTCCCAAACCAGACTCTTTACTCCTTTATCCTAAAACTTCACACTTCCTCCCTAACGGTGAAAGTCCCCAATCACTCTAAAACTCCAGCTCCCCTCCCTAAACCTAAATTTCTTGATTAATCCATACACATAAAGGTCCCCTCCTGCTTCCTAAACTAAAAACTCCCTTCCTGCTCACGAAGTCTAATATTCTCTTCCTGCTCCTGAACTCTCAAACTTCCTTTCTGCTCCCTAACCCTAAAATCCCTTTCATGCTCCCCAGCTCTAAAGCCCCCTCTTGCTTCCTTCCACGTGGCTGCTACACTTACCTTGCTCAGACTTGAATAATGATTTTAGGTATGTTACAGCAGCTGTTTGCATGAACTCATATATTGGTTTGACTGTGAGTGGCAGCCTACATGAACCTCAAGACTCTCAAGCCCCTGACTTTAAGATGATAGTTTATGGGCATCTGGATTTTGAATGTCTGCAGTGTTCCATTTTTTTATCACCATGGAATCATAACACATAGAGTCATAAAGGTGAATTGTGACTGTTTTCTGATTTAGAGAAGAATTGAGATATAACATTTTTCACATTTGAAATAAATGAAAAATGTGAAAAAAGTGCCAAAAACGTACTAATAAACAAAAAAAGGCACTGGGAAGGATCACCAGAATGAAGTCCACCACTTTATCAAGCACATGTAAAGTTCAGATAAGACACATACAGAACCCTTTAACTAGATCACCGCTTTTTTGTCAATATAACTTCTTCAGATGAGAGTACCAGCTTCTAAAAATGTTTCATGTTTGCTGAAGTATCACTAAATCTCTCATTCAGAAATATGTAAGGAAAGTGATGATCATGTGACTGAATAAATCCAATGCAGAAGCAACAAAACTGGTTGTTGTTGTTGTTGTTAGGTAAAGACTCGTTAGGTGTGTAATCATAATAGCACTTCTGCTAATGGCTGTTGATGCAATGGTTTACACAGAAACAGATAGCTGAAGGAAAGTCACTTTGTACATATCAACATTTAACTCTTCCCCCAAGAGGTACTAGTGTGCAGAGACCTAGTGCTCCCATTGGCCCAGTCTGCATTTTCAGATGTAGGCATGAATACTTCTTTGAGGACATGTGTTATATTTTAGGTATATTTTGTAGTTTGGAAACTAGAAAATGTCAGTCACTGTTAGTAATAGCAGAACTGAAATACTTTCCAAAGGACACACACTTCTGCATATTATTACAAAAGCAAGAAATCTAACAAGGAAAACTAGCAGAGACTTTTTTTATGTATTTACATATTTGCTATCCATTGCAGAGGTCTGATCAAAGTGGACCCTTTTCAAGCTCAGGTCAGTAGTGCAAAAAAACAAAAACACAAAAAAGACACATGGGAAAAACAGAATATATTAGAATAAACAAAAAATCCATACATAAAGAAAACATAAATAAGGAATTTTTGAAAAAAAAAAACAGTAAATTTATCAGTATTATATTTGAGTGATACAGCACAGAGGAAGTTTACTTACAGTAGTCACAGCATGATAAAAACAAGAAATATTGACTGCTATAAATAATTCTGAGTTAGGTAAACTCTTCTCATATGTATTTATTGATCTGGAATCTTGAGAATAAAGATAAAATGAATATGTAAAACAGAAAGAAAATGGATGGCTGCAGGTGAGGAGGAGGGGGGGGGGGATGATTGTCCACATGCACTCAATATCAATACAGAATTAATTAATCTTGCCCTAGAAAATATTAAATTCTGTAAATCTAAATATGAATATTGTTGGGTGTTACCTTAGTCTCAGAAATAAAACATTATGCTGTTGAGCATTCAGTAAAGCATACATCAGTTTTTGTGCTGCAAGTACAACGGAGATAATTATCTTGTGAATCCAAGACTGAGGAAAGAATGAAATTCCACAAGTCAGACAAATATACAGAAGCAGAACAGGAGACTAGTTTAGGAGAAAGTTATTTATGTCGCCCCTCATCGCTGTTCCTACAGAAAGTACCATAGAAAATGATAGTCAAAGAAACAGATTACATCACATATTAGACTAGCATGACAATAATTTCTCTATACAGTTATATGATACTACTTTGGAAGGGGACAAGTTTACAAAACAGAAGCAGCCTGTTAATTGAAAGAGCATCACATACCACTGGTGTACACGGAAAATACATTTTACAAATGGTGAAGAGGACTGCCAATATGATCTTTAACTCATGAATAAAAAAGATTAATTGACTTTGAAATTACGTTGTCATATATCAAGTAAATATGCAGCAATCATTTTTTTCCAATGACCATGACTCCAGCACTCAAAAAAAGCAGCACGTACAGCTCCGTAAATGAAAATTTTAATGTTTTATTTAGCTTATTAAAGTTTTCATTTACAGAGCTGTATCAGCTGCCTTTTCTGAGTGCTGGAATCTTGGCTATTGGTTCTGGTATTCAGAACTTTGTCTTCCTGTGGTTTGATTTTTTTTCCAATTAAGTAAACCTAGAATGCGTACATTATTATATATTGCATGCTTCTGTGGCACAAAATTATAAAGTCCTGTCTATGACCCAGGCAACAAGAGGTGATTAGTGGCTTTGTAGATGAAAGAGTCAAGGAGGTTGGGAATGTTGGTGGTCAGGGTATAATGGTTTTGTGGCTGTTTCACCACATGCAAGCAGATGCTTCTAGATAATGACATTATACCTTTAACCAATTATGTAGATTTAGCTTACTAAGCTGATGATAATAGCCCTCATTAACATCTGGATGGAAGAACAAATATGCATGGAGGAGAAGGCAGTTGGACATTGCACTGACATGGATACCAAATTTATTCAACACAGACTAGGGTTAGTTTCTTAATTACAAATAACCTCTTTGGCAAGCAAGGATACAGACAGTTCTACAGATGCAAGCACATCCATGGTTGCCTGGATGATGCCCCTCCCTCCAATTAGTTCACACTACTGCACAGGGGAGTTACTACCGATGTGGAATTAGTGAGTTCAATATAAAAAGTAGGAAGGAGCTGCTGGTCAGCAGGAAGAGAATGAAAAATAACTTTGAAGAAACATGCTATTGTATATAAATAGCTTATTTGTAATACTGCTTCAGGGTTATCAGTAGCATTATGTCTTCTTGCCAATATATAGGGGAACTAACACACAAACATTCTCATATTTTAGTTTCATTACTAGTCTCTGTCACAGATATTATATTTACACACACACATTTTCTGTCACACTTGCACATAATTAATGAATTTCTAAATAAGAAAATCACACTATAAATTAACTTACTCTGCTTGCTTTCTATACACAGCACTTGGTCAGTTATAAAATATTAAGTAAGTTACATTTGAAGAAATTGACAGTGTAAGTCTCTCAAATAAGACCATATTAGAAGGAAAACATAAACAAGATGTGTTCTATGGAGTTTTTATGAATGCTTTTCATATTTATCACCGCTGCAGTAGCCTTAGCTATAGGGGTTATATCCTGTCAAGAATATAGCAGCCGTCCAGCTTCCAAAGCTTCAGAGCACCCAAACTGTCAGGCAGCTCAAGCAGAGCTGACTAAAAGGCAACTTTGACGGCAAAGCTCTTCAGAGCTTTTACTGCTGCCAAAGAGTACGCTCCTCTGAGACATTTGAGACATTTGAGAATCAACAGTTGGCTTCTATTTTCCTTTGCTGAGCACATAAGTTCCCCTTGTGGAAAAAAAAACGTCCATGTTCTTAAATTTATTGATGCTTTATTAATCTCCTCTTCAGGAATGTTATTTTAAACTAGCCAGCTATGAGTGTTTTTTAACCAACTGTCTCAAGACTGTACCTTCATTTTAAATGAAGCAGGTCATTTTCTTCTGTCAGTTTAAAAGTTGTGCAAACTAACTGAAACTATATTTGCTGTCAAAAAATTGTTTATTTTTCAGTTGTGGGGCTAAAATAGTGTTTTAAAATGCTTTTTACTGTATTTATTTCTGTCACAAATTAACTTTTGTTGACTGGTAGTTTTACCAGCATTTGCAGCTTGTCTTTCTGAGGAAAGCAAATTATTTTTGGTTTGATCATGAAACAGATTGCCAGTCCCAAGGTCAGTCCTTCTTCCAGCCACAAATAGAAGTTAAGAAACAGGCTAGCAACTTGCCTCAGCTGTAGGTGGGTGAATCTGCTGTGGCAATTTGTTGCACCTCACATCACTCGTCTTTTCCACTGAATTCCACTAGTTTAGGACCTACAGGCACTATGGACCAGGCATTAAGCGTGTACTTTTCAGCTGCTGGTGTCCCCTCAATGGGCCAGGAAGACCCACTCTTGTTGGATCTGGGAGGGGAAACAAGGAAGGTTTCCTTGTTATGTCAGAATGCTGTGCCCACCCATACAGAAGCATCAGCTGCCCTTAGTAACATGCTTGGCCCCATTTTTCCTGTCAAAAAGAAACAGCAAACCAAGCAAGTGTTTACTCCTCCTTAAATTTCTTTGGATAGGAGTAGTTTACTGGGACTAGCTCAGGTTTAATTCAGGCTATTGATCCTTCTTCTAAAGTAGTTTCTGGTAAAAAAAAGAAGAATTACTCTTATTCTGAAGAGCTTCAAGATTTTGAAGCTGAAGAGGAAGATGCAGGGACAGATTCAAGATTTTAAATTCAGATTTGTGACTTAGACTCAGAGGAGAGCTTAGTTTCTCTCCTGTGGGAGGTTCTTTTTCTCTGAGACTACTGCTAGAATGTACCCTCAGAAAATATTAGTTGTTACAGAAGGATTTTCCCAGAACCTATACCTATTCCTACAGTTCTAATTGCTTTAGAGGATGGTTGTCTTACTGCCTGCAATTTTCCTGATAGTCAGCCAACGGTACCTAAAAAGGCAGATAGGATGTGTAACGTTCCTCAGTCTTTTAAATTATTATACGTTATTGCATAAGCTGAACCAGCAGCTTCTAGCCTTAGCTGACTCCACTGCTGCTAAGCACTTAGTTAATTACAATCCTACTATTTCTAATAAAATTGGGAAATTATCAATTGGTATGGAAAAAAAAGTGTATACATCTGTAACTTTGATTTTCAGAATTTTAAATCCTCAGGCTCATATGTTTAAAGTTTTTTTTCTGACAAATTGTGAAAGTATGAAGAATGTTTTATCTACAGTTTCTTCTTGTGAAGCAAATCTACTTTAAACATCTTTGTTTCTACTATTGCAAAGGTCACACTACTCATTGCTTGTAATGTGCATATGACTCTGTTAATACTTCTTCCAGAGCAATGGTCACTGGTGCTGTTTTAAGGAGGTTCGCTCGGCTGCATTCTCAGAAGCTACCAGAAAATGTAAAAATGAGATTTTATATTCTCCTTTTGATAGAGATTTAGTATTTAGTCCCTTTGCTGCAGAGGTTATCAAAAAGTGTGATGAAAGCAACAAGCTTAACCAGGGAATCTCTAAGATTTTGCAGCTCTCCTTTTCCAAATTGTACGGTGAATTTTCTTTCTCTTCTTCCAGTTTTAGCAAAAAAACAAAGTAAACAGTCTCAACAGAATTCAGGTAAACAGATGATTAAGAAGTGGCAAGAGGGTTCTGATAGGAATTTTCAATCATACCAAAACCAAGGGACAGTTCCACAAGTAGTCAAAATGACTATTAAAGAGACCTAGTGACCCCTTCCATCCTGGCCCCTTTTCTCTTACAGAAAGTCTAAATTCCCATTTTGCCTTTTGGAAACAGAATGTTTCAGACAAATGTGTTTTAAAAATCATTCACCAGGGTTACAGATGGCAGTGGGTAGAAATTCCTCCTTTCCAGGGGGGTATCCCTCATCCTGCAGACCAGACTCTTGTTCCTACCTGTTCTTCATCACATGCTGTCCTAAGGAGTAATAGAACCAGTTTGACCTTCCCAGATGGGGTAGGGGTTTTATTCAAGGATGTTTCTAGTGCTAAAGAAAAAAATGCTTAGAGACCAGTTATGGATATTTCTTTTGTAAACATGTTTATGAAAGTGCCCAAATTCACAGTTATGTCTCTTCACAACCTAGTACCTCTTCTTCCCCTTTCAAGTTTCCTGGTAAAACTACACTTAAAAGATCATTATTATCAAATCCACATTCATCCAGACTTCAGATGTTTCTTTAGGTTTTGTGTGTCTGGATAACATTATCAGTTCTCTGCTTTACCCTTTGGACTATCCACTGCACCAGCGGTGTTCAAAAAGTGTCTAGCTCTAGTTTTAGCTCACTTAGTCAAATGTCAATAATTTCTCTTTTGGATAAAAGATCTCTTGCACAAGCTGGGATTTCAAGAGAATATTCAAAAGTCTTTCTTGACTCCTCCATACAGAACTGTGTTCTTGGGACATCAACTAGACACATCAGTTCAAAGAATGTTTTTTCTACATGAAAAAATATACCTTTATTTAAATACGTGTCTAAGGTTTTCCACTCATACTTTGGTCACTGTTAGGGAATACCTCAGTATTTTGGGTCTCATGTCATTTATGATTCTCTTGAAACCTCATGAAAGCTTCAGAGCTTTACTGCTACCAAAGAATGTGCTACTTGAGACATTTGAGGAATGATAGTTGGCTTTTGATTTCCTTTCTAGGGCAGATGCATTCCTTTATTTGGGAAAAAATTTACAAGTTCTTAAATTTATTGATGTTTTATTACTTTCCTCTTCATGAAAGTTATTTAAAGTTAGCTAGGGATGTTCTGTTTAAATTGACTGTCTCTAGACTGAACCATTTTTTTAAATGAAGCACTCATTTTTTCTGTCCAACTAGCAGGTGTGGGAATAGAACCCACAACCTTCTGCACATAATAAAGATACAATGGTATCAGATATCTTTTTAATCCCAGGCTCAACGCCTTTTATCTTTACTGATCCCAGTACTGGCGTTTGTCAGAAATGAAATCTGTTGGTGGAGACAGCAAATATACTGAAATCCAAGTCTCCCCTTCTTCCTCTATGCTGCAAAGCAGTCTGTCATCACAGATGCTTTGGACATTGCTTGGGGAGCAGTTTTGGGAGGGAAACAAGTGCAGGCAGTGTGGGACACCAAGGACAGATGCAAGCACATAAATATCTATGAGACACTTGCCCTGATCAAGGCACTCAACTCTAAACCATCTTTGGTCCCTGAGACTTCATATGGTTGCAGACAATACCACAGTCATGTGGTGCATCAACAAGCAAAGGGAAACCAGGTCATACCCCCTTTGCAGACCAATCATATTAGCATGGGATGCAGCTTCACAGCACAGTCTCACTCTACAGACATCCTGCTTTCCATCAGAGCAACTTTGTGTGGCAGACAAGCTGAGCAGGTCCAGGGCAGACCCTCAGGAATGGAAACTAGATCAGTGGGTCTTCCAAGATCCATTTCTGGTGAGTTCCTCAAGAAGACCTCCTTGCCTTCTCTCTTAGTAATCAACTGGCAAATTCTGTTCCAGGACTCCATGCAAGAAGGCCTGGAAGACAAATGTCCTATTTTTTTTTCTTTGAATAGGAATGCTCTTATATGCCTTCCCATCCTTGCCACTAATATCCAGGGTACTTCTGAAGATTCATAAGGAATACCCCAAGATTATGGTGACTACTCCCTTCTGGCCCAGGTAGCCATGGTTCTCCCCATTTTTTTTGGAAATGGCTCTAGGCAATGACCACAGGATTCCTAACAGAATGGATCTACTCACACAAGAACAGGGCTGTTTGATACACCCTGGCATCAATCAACTTCAAGTGACTGCCTGGAGGAAAAGGTTTTAATTCCTTTTAAGCAGTTGTTTTCTGTGGACATGTAGCAGGTACTAATAGAGGGGAAAAGCCTGGTACTAGAAAACCGTATATTAGCAAATGGAAGAGTTTTCTAGTTGGTGCCACCAACATAACCAGCTCTCATTCAGGGCTAGTTGTTCTCTGTTTTTGCAATATTTGAGTGACTTACTATCCTATGGCCTTTCCTATTCCCCTATCAGGGTTCATTTCTTGGCCAATTCAGCATGCTTGCAAATGAATTTTTCACTTTCAAAGCAGTCTCATGTCAAAATATTCTTGAAAAGGGTTTTGCATAAGAGACTTCCAAATAAACCAGTGTCCCCTTCTTTGGGTCTTATTTGTGTAAGAGAAGTTATTTAAAGCTGGCTGACTTGAAGTTCTTAACATGGAAAACAGTTATATAAGCTGCACGTGCGAAAACAGTTATATAAGCTGCACGTGCGAACTCAGAGTTGGCATAAATAAGTAGCAAGGAGCAAAATAGATAGATAAAGAAAGAAAGATAGGAGATAATGGATGAAAAACAATAAAAAAGTACATGTTTATTTTTACAGAGTCCCTGGAAAATAAAAATACTAACCTACTTCAATTGAAACAAAAACATAGCAGGGTGTGTGGCCAAGATGCTGACAGACTTTCAGCAATACTCTCCTCCTCTGCTACTTTATTTTTATTTTTGACAGGAAATTATATTTCTAAGATATCCTAAGTGCTTTTTTGAGTGGAAATAGTTACTTAACATCATTCTAAAGGATATTATCTAAAAAAATTCTAAACTTCATCATTTCCTGTCATTTTTTTTTATCTGAAAGGCTTCTTTTTCTATAAACTATTCAAAAACAACCTCTCAGGACTTATCTTTGAAAAAAAAACTTCAGTCTGTTCTTACTAATATACAACAACTTTCAAGATAAATGTTCTAAAAGAATGGAAGAAATGCATGGAACTTTAAAACAGCAGAAATCTCAAATATCTGGAATAGAAATGATCTAAATGACATGGAAGGGAGGTTATATGAAGATGAAAACAATATTGAAGAAGCAAAATACCTTATTATTAAATAAAATTGATGACCTGGAAAATAGATCTGGGAGAAATAACATTCATAATTTTGGTTTTCTTGAAAAAATAAAAGGTGAAAGCATGATAAACATTCTAACATCCTGGGTTTCTAAGATTTTAAATTTACCTGAAGCTATCTTGTATGGCATTGAGAAACCTCACAGATCTTTGGTTACATCTTCTTTGAAAAATAATCTTACACTAAGATCTGCTATTGTTAGATTCTTTTCATCTCAAGACAAAGAACTAATTCTTAAAACCGCCTGATCCAAATCTCCTATCAGATAGAAGACAGAATAATATAGTTTGATAATGACTACTCTTCTGCTGTGATGTCTAAGAGAAAAAAGCTTACAAGTAAAGTCAGATTAATGTTCCCTTGCTTTTTCCTGCCAGACTTAAAATATTTATTCTTGAAGAAACTAAATCTTTTGAAGATTTGGACTCTGCTATGTAATTTCTGAAAACTAATAAAATACTAGAGCAAATTGAAGTAATAGATTGGAACAATAGCTCCTTGAAAAGACAAGCTGAGAGAAATGGATGGAAAATTAATGAAAAGAAAAAGAAGCTAAAGGCTAAATAACTTTTAACTTTATATGCTTTAATATTATTCAGCATCACTATATTATATTTCTTTTTTGAAAAAGTTTTTATTAGATTTTAACTAAACAACTTGAGCATGACAATAACTGCATTTAGAAAACTGTGAGCATAAAAAAAGAACAATGTGAACAAGAACAAACAAGAATGGGTCTATATCACTTAATCAAATGCTTGTTTAGTCAAATACCCATTTATCATACCTTATTTGTCAAAGTTACTATTTGCTAAAGTCTTTAATTATCAAAGAAAATTTTATCGAAAAATTTTAGTTTGCCTAGTGAAGAAAATGTTTCATATGACATCAGTAAACAAATACGTAGGACTTAGATGTTAACAATATTTTAATCTTTAAAATACACCGAATGTGTTTATACAAAAATTGAAAGGTAATATTTATTTATTATTAAATGTAATTTTTTTGTACTTAAGATCATGGCCTTGTTTTAGTGTACTACCTTGCAGGTTGCAAAGTAGCAAGTTCTGCTTAAACCCCACCCACCATCTAACAATTGGTGAAAGTATATAAATATTCATACCAATGGGGCATGAATATTCATTGTCTATTCATAGTTTACCCTTTTCTTCAATGTAGCGTAATTTCAGAGTTGGTATATTTAATTTGCATGGGGGCATAGCTCCTCTGCAAAATCTAAGGTAAAATAAATACTTATAATTCTTCATGCATCACTTAGTGAGGTTATGCCCACATCTGCGTAGATTGGCCTGCATGAAATTATAACAACACAAAGCCAAGATTTTTTTTGAAATATCCTATAAAAGGAAGCTTGTTCTATTTAATGTTTCATTAAAGCAATTGAGCTCATAATGAAGATTTGATTCCTTAAAATAGCCTTGTATAGCAATCACTGTTTTTTTTAATTCCTGTTATTGTGAGAGTTACATATTTATTCATTGGGATGTTCTGCTTATGTTTTAGTTGTGTGTTACAGTATTGTAATAAAGGACTTTATGGAATGGTGTTAATTAAATATATAATCTGAAAGTTTTTTTCTCTACACCATGTGTTGCATTTCTTGTGTTGGCCAACTAAAACTTTTCAATAAATTCTCTTTTGATTATTAAACACTTCAGTAAATAGTAAACAGCAAATAAGCTTGATGAATAGGTACTCGACTAAAGAAGCATTTAATGAAGTGATATAGACCCCCCAAGAACAACTATTTACAAGAGTGTCGACTAACAATGATGATTTTCAAAAAATTCCTATATATTACAATTTATATGAGTATAGCTATTTTTGGTCAGCAAGCAGTTCCTTGACATTTGTCCACATATTATAGTAGGAGGTGATTCTAGTAGATCCTGAGTTAATGGTGATAATTTTGCAATGACATATTTCAATTGCAATATTTATAAATTATTTGAAAGAAGATTCTTCATTATAACTTTGCTCACAGTTGATAAAATGGACCATAAAATAAAGCCTGTAAAAAGATTAATGTTATTCCAATATGTGTGTAAGTCCAACACAATCGAGGAACATATGTTGCCAATCTGCCTTAAGCTCCTGTTTATATCTCCAACAAATTTGGTTCTTTTTAAACATTAATCCAATTTTATGAGGTGTGAAGAAAGATCTATGCAAGAATTTCCAAGTAAAAAAGTTTCCATCTAAGAGAAGAAGTTACCTGTTTGGAAGATACTAAAAATTATTTTTTATCCTCTTAATCTGCAGGTCTGTTATTAATGTGAGAAAAATAGTTCCAATAATTGTCATTGCAATGTTTTGTTTCTTTCCTCACCACTCTATATAATTTGGATAAGAGACTCTCTCCCAGTTTGTTTTGTCGTATTAGTAATATTAAAAGTCAATTAATTTTGGGATAATATCTCTTACCCTTGGTTGCATTAATTTAATTTTACCTTCTACATGCTGTCTGCAAGACTGTACATACACCCAGATATCTTTGTTTAAATCATATTTACTTCTGATATAATCAAAATAATGCATTTTTCATTATTCATTAATTGAAACCAGTATATCATTTTTTTCTTTAAATGCAATCATTGTGTCTAACTTTGAAGTGAAAATATTATTTTGAGTGTATGCTATAGGGAAAAGAAGAAAATCCATGCTTTATATGTTAGATTTCTATTAATTAAGTTTCTAAAGGTATTTAATATAGTAGAAATAAAATAAAAGTTGGCAACCAATGTAAACTTTTATGTAGTATAAGATTATGTTTAGAGGTTATGTTATATTTATATTTTATGAAAGGTCATCCTATAAACTCTTTCTACCTGGCTGTGTAAATATTATTTATTTTTTATAATTGATGATAAAGAATGTAGTCCAATCCCTCCTGGTGTTCAGTCCCTTATATGATTTAAGGTCATTCTTGGTTTGTTGGGAACCAAAGAAATTTTAAAATTAATGTATTACATTTTTAATAGATGTTTTAGATGGAGGTAAAGATAATGAGTGAATGACATATAGGATTTTTGGTAAAATTATCACTTTGATTATAGATAGTCTGTATTCCATTGTGAAGAAAAATGTGTTCCATTTATTTATTAGATCCTTTATACTGATTATGCTGTTAGTATAATTGCAATTTATTGTATTATTAATGTTATCTGTTATAATTATCCCTAAATAGTTCATTTTTCTCTCTTTGATAACGTATTTAGTAAATCTATTATTCATACTATCAATATTGGTATTTATGGATAGTATTTTTGTTTTATCATCATTAAAGGAGGACCAGATTTTTTACAAACACACCCACCCACTGCCTTAAAAACAGCAGAAAGTGTCAAAAGAATGTCATCAGCAAATAATTGGATTTTAGAAATCAAATTCACATGTATGCCTTTTATGCCTAAATATGACATAATAAAATTAGCAAAAGGTTTCATAATTAAAGTGAAAAACAGGGCACTTCAAAATTTGTATTGAATCAGAAGTAAAAGTACCTATTTTAATATATGCAAATTAACTGTCATAAAGAAGATTTATAAAATGTGTAAAATTACTTGAAACATTACATTCCTCTAAGACTAACAAAAGATATTTCCAGTTCAAAGAATCAAAGTACTATTAATGTCTAGACTCATTAATGTTAGATTATCTTTTCTTTTGTTTACATAGTCAGTTACTATGACTATTGTTTTGATATTGTCATAAGTATTTCTATTTAGAATAAAACAGTTTCATCCTCATTAATCATGGAAGGTAAAACATTTTAATCTATTAGCATGAAATGCCATGAATAATTTATAATGTGCATTTAAAAGAGAAAGTCATCTCTACAAAGAGCATTCAATTGGATCGTTGTTAGTTTTTAAAATTGATGAGATAAGAGTATATTTCCAGTAGGGAGGACATTTTGTTATGTCATTATAGAAAAAAAAATGTGTAATATGATTAAGGCTTCTTTAAGTCATAACATGTAGAGTTCTGTATGATTCCATCATCATTACTAGGTTTTGATTTGTTAATAAGAGTTTGAATTTCAGACACTGAGACAGGTTTATCAATTAATTTCACTTGGTCATCAAATAGTTTATTTTTATATTTTTTTATAAAAGTTTTGATTATCCCTTCTGAGTCTCTTATGACATTATATTGATTGATTTTATTGTAATAATTTCTAAATTTTTTAAAAATATATTCTATTTCCATCACTTTTCCTTCTTCTATGAATAAATCTCCTTTATATGGTTAGAATTACTACGTAGTTTTGTTCTGTTAGCTAACTTATGCATATATTTGGGGTTATTACAGAAAGTAATTATCTTAAACTTTTCTAGATTAATCCTAGTTTTATTATTTAAAATTTCCAAATACTTATGTAGATTACTAATCTCGTCTGTTATTATTGTTACCGGTCTGATTTTCCAGTTTTAATTTGTTAAGTTTTTCTTGTATCTCATACAGTTCTTTGTCCCATTGTTTTTGCTTTATTGATAGCCAGTTGGTGACTCTACCAAAAATATATGCTTTTAGTGCATCCTATAGATAGATTCTGAAATATCACCTACATTGTTAATTTCTATAAAAGAAAGGATTTCTTTAATAAAAAAGGAAGTCATTAAAATCCTTTAAGCAAGTTATATATGCTAGTATCCTCCTGAACTTAATGTTATTGCTAGATTTTAAAAACAGCTCAAAAGTGATTGGATTGTGATCTGAAAGTAGACAAGATACCACTTTAACTTTGCCTAGTTTATCTATCAACTCATTGGAGACATATACTCTATCAATTCTGGATTGTGTTCTATGTCTATGTGAGTAATGAGTAAAGAAAAATGTTTCTGGATCTGTGAAATCATTTATTTCTCTTCCCTAAAGTGAAATAATTCAGTGACATTTAACAGTGCCTTTGCTGTTATTTGTATTTTCTGTTTACCTGTTATATTTGTATCCTTTGGTGACAATATATAATTTAAATCTCCTGCTAGTATGAAGCTGCATTTTGAAATCTGAATTACTTGTTCTAGAAGTTGCTCAACAGTTTGAATTGCTATTCTAGGAATCCAGTATAAGTTAATAAGGGTAAATAGCCTCTTATTATATTCTAGGGTAACAGAACAAACCATACCTTTATCATCCATATATGTGTCAATGATTTTAGGGACATGCAAAGAGTTTTTCCATAATATAACAACTTCTCTTTTTTGATTAAATTGTAAACTAGATAATAATCAGTAATACTTTGTATTAAGTCTGCCTTCATCTTCTGTCAATAGATGTTTCTTGTAAAAAAAATGAGAATTAAATAACTTTAAATATTTGTTTAGACTACCTCTTTTGCAACCTTTATTCAATCCATTAGCATTTATGGAAATACAATTAATAAATGTAATTTGTCATACAGGTCAACAGTGTAGATGTAACTCTCTAGAAATGAACTATATGGACCCAGTATAATATCTCTTCTTTTGTAAAGAACTGCTTATTAATAGTCATACTGTCATTAATACTTGAAAGTTTAATTAGACACATAATAATTGTTATTGTAGACACACACACAAAAAAACTTTTAATGTAACTAAACACTTTTAAAATCCTTCAAACCCCTCATGGAGTCTAACACTATCTGCTTGAATAGTATAACCATCCAAGTAAAGCCACCCATCTACTGCTTTAAAACGCTCAAATCCCTCTGTATCAATCACACCAAATTGTCATTAACAGCAAAGTGAACACAAGTCTGTATCCCTTAAAACTGGTATATACGTAAAAAATAAGAGAAGTATTATATGTCCCAAACTTGTTGCTTAACTTACATATTTCTTATTTTTTATTTGTTCATTAAAACACTAAGAGATAAATAAAATTTCTTATTATTGTTCGATAACTATACACAATCTTGAATCTCATCTACTGTCATCTTGAAAAGGTGAGAAACTGCTGTACTGCAGTTAAAGATTCCTATTATGTGCCTCACAAAAAGATCAATTTCCTTCTCGAATCATCTATTTTCATTCAGTGAAAATGTAGTAAGTATAGATAAATAGATGAAACATTTAAACAACAATGTATGGCTATTTGTGCTCAGCAGTTTACTGTAGTAAACTAACACATCTTATGTCATCCTATTAAACACACAGTTTGTTTCTTTCTTCGTTTTGTATGCAATAACTTCAAAAGTAATACTAACATACTCATGACATTAACAACAAGCTTCTAATGAAAAGGTTGCTAATGAAATATACATGTTCATGTCACTATTAATGTAATGCTTCTATGAAACATCTTAATATGCTTAATACGTACATTCAAATATTTTCTACAAGAAATGTGCTCAAGAATATATCACAGTACGTGCAGCATAATTTTGTTTTCATTATTAAATGATAACAACACTTCTGACAGATCTTAATGTAAATATAACATTCACCAAATCTTTGGTTTACTAGCATTACACAGCTTTCTTATTGTTTGTCTTATGTAACAAACTATACTGCTTTATTTATTTTTCATTCAGAAAAAGATATCAACATCAATCACCTAGAAAGATAAAAAAATACACTTTTGGTAACCTACTATAGCATAGTGGATTATATTATTAAGCTACAATGTATTAACAGCTCAATATATTTTAATTTAAATTAGCCAGAAATCAGAGTTTAAGTGTTTTATTTCATTCCCCATTCACAGTCTTATGGTTACATTGACTTTGTTCAACTGAGAACATAGTGACATTTGAGCTAATGCTTTATTCATAGGTTCCACCTATTATTTAAATTAGCCTTCTAAAGCTGTCCACCAATCAAAATTATAAGCCGTTAACAACCCTGATTCTCTGCATGGGTGGTAAACTGCACAAAGCTCAAGCCATTTACCAGAGAAAGCTTCAAGTGTTTAAACTCATTACATCTGAGTGACGTCAACAGGTGCATATGCAGTTTACTCCTATTGATGCCTCCAGGATTCAAATATTGCTTGTTCATATTTGCATCAATAATTCTAAAACCATGCTATGTACAAGGTTTCAAATTATACCATGATCCCCCCAAAACGTGCACGCTGATTGGCCAGCGTGCCCGTTGTAAATCGAGTTATACTAATGGAAAAAGGTCCGGTCGCCCGGACTTTTTTCCATTAGTATAACTCGTTTTTTTAAAATACTGTCTCGCTATGTTAAATGGGTTTAACATAGCGAGACAGCTTTAAAATAAGCTCCGTTGCTTATTTTAAAGCTGTCTCGCCATGTTAAACCCATTTAACATAGCAGACAGTGTTTAAAACAACGAGAAAGCAAGATCTCCGTTGCTTTTTAGTGTTTCGCTATGTTAAATGAGTTTAACATAGCGAAACAGTTTTAAAATAAGCAACGGAGATGTCCGTTGCTTATTTTAAAACTGTCTCGCTATGTTAAACTCATTTAACATAGCGAAACACTAAAAAAAAAAAGCAACGGAGATCTTGCTTTCTCCGTTGCTTTTGCCCACAGCTCTGATGTACTGTGCAGACGCGCAGTACATCAGAACTGCCGCGGATGCCAGACATCTGCGGAAGGGCAGTAAACAGGCATTATACTATGCCATTATTTAAGAAAAGTAATAGTTTCTTTTCTTAAATAATGTCATATAATAGCAATAACGCCTGGTGGGTAATGCTAAATACCCACGGTTGGCTTTGTTTGGTCCCTTGGGCACTCGGGACCAAACCACGCCAACCGTGGGTAAATTTAGCATTACCCACACCCAGGCGTGGGTTATTGCTATAATATTTCATCTTACAACTTACACAATACCAAACTGAACTGCATTAATATTTGACATCTGTCTAGTGTAGGTAGATGGATATTAACTGTTGGTTTTATGATATTAATTGATATAGATACAATTTTCACATTTTTCTAAATATCTCAGCAACCAAGTAACAGGCAGAACTCCTTATCCTCAAAAGAAATGTCTCAACTATGTGAATAAAATTCTCCTGACAGTATATGTGCAACTTGAGTGGTTGCTGAGATATTGCAAGTTCTTTACAAATATTACAAACACAATAGTTACTGTGTTTACTGTGACATGTAAATTTGGTTTAAGACCTACAACATAAAGAATACTACCACTATAAAACATTGTTTATTCTGAAGAGTTTGCTATTTGCACTTCTTTCAAAATCCCTATGGTTCCACAGATATGAACATTTGTTTGAAATGTGAGGACATAATTTGAGTCTGTCAAAAGGCTTAGGTTCCACCCATTGGAAGTTCCAGTGCAAACTTTCTGAGGTCCATTGGAGTGAATGAGTTAAGTAGGACAAGAAAGCTCAAGCACTAGAGAGAGAGAAAAAAAAACTCTACTTCTACTTTTTATGACTACATCTTATAACCAGACATGTTTCTCTAATTCTCTGGCAGTGTTTCATCTCATCATCAAGACTAAGGAACACATATAACAAATCTATAAGGATACATTATTTTAAATCTATTCCAAGCATCACAGCTCCTTCATTTGTGAAATATAACATGAAATATATCCACAGAAATGGAATTATCCCCCTTCCCCAAAAACAAACACATTGCAGCTAAAGCACAACAGCTATACATTATCAAAACCTATGCACTAATCAAGTAAACAACATTCAGGTTATACTATTAGCATTGTTAAAACAACTCCTCAAATGTTACACTGAATTACAGCCATGCAGAGCCACATTTATATTCATAAAATATGTTTGTGTATTTATCCCCCTGTAAGACATTTTTTCACTGTTAATGCTTTTAAAACATGAAATGCCACTTGAAGTAAAAGCCCATTTTTAGTAAATAATTCCCCATTTATGGGAGTAAAACAACTGAGAGAATTAGATATGTAAATTAATATGATCAAACTCAATACAACTACAACACACACAAACACAAAGAATGCATTAGCTTAATGATAACCAACTCTGAATGCAACACCACAGTGTAAATTCTGTTATAGGGTGTATACACTTCTTTTAAATAAGGACTGAGACTAAAAACGACCTAATATTATTTTGTTATAGCATATCAAGAAAGTGTCGGTCATTTATAAAATAGGCAAGTATAACATAAAAAATGTTAGGCTAACTTGTAATAGCAGGCTTCTTGTGGATTTTCTAACTTCTGTTTTTGATATAGATGAGTATGAGATCTTTTCCAGTACTGTTTCAAAAAATATAAAGATAAAGAATAAACATACTTATATAAGAAGAAAAGCAATCTTTAGCACTTTGTTGTTTTATATATATATATATATATATATATATATATATATATATATATTAAGAAACCAGTCAATTGTCTCTTAATGTCTTCTTCTTTTCATTTATCTTCCATCCATTGTTTTTGCTTCTCTCTCCAAGAATAATAATGTACCAATCCATACCTTCTGTTTGTTCTAATATTTTATTAGTTTTTTTAGATATGACATTTCAGGGTCCAGATCTTCAAACAGTTTAGCTTCTTCTGAAACTAAAATCTTTAATCTGGCAGGAAACAGTAGATGTACTTTTGCTTGTTTTTTTCTAAAATTCTCTAATGAGAGGAATGAATTGATTTCTCTTGAATATTACTGCTGCAGAATAGTCATTGTCAAAATAAATGTTACAACCATCTATTTTCAATGGTAATTTAACCCAGGCAGCCTTAAGAAAAAGTTCCTATCTTGACAGGAAAAAAAAATATCAATAATACATATTGGAGAAGTGATGTTTTTAGATGCAGGAGTAACTAAGGAACTATGTGCTCTATCTATTCCAAATGTGAGTGCTTCTGGTAAGCCTATTTTTTTTGGAGCCAGGAAGATTAAAAAAATAATCAAATGATTTCCTTCAGTTCTTTCAGGTAATCCAAATATACAGATGTTATTCATGAGAAATCTGTTTTCAAGTTCATCAATTTTGGCTAGGAGAAGAGTGTTTTGCTTTAACAGGAACTCAATATTGTTTTCATACTCATTCAGTCTTCATTCCGTGTCATTTAAATACTCTTCAATGCCTGATATCTGGGGCTTCTGCAGCTGCAGAGCTTCATTGATTTGTTCCATTTGTTTGGAACAGTTCTGTCTAAAATCCTCAATTTTGGTGTCCAATGCATCTATCTTAAGTGATAATTCTTGAATGCTAGTACTGAATGAATCTCGTTACCTTTGTATGACTTGTTATAAGGCTGGATAAAGTGATGAATATTTCCCATAAATAAGTGGACAGGAAAATAAAAGAATATGTAAAAAAAGATTCTTATCAGAAATATATGTAGAAACAGAGCAGGAGAAAAGTGCTGCTCCCTTAGTTGCATCTTGGCCATGCCCCCATATTAATATATCTCTATGTTCTCATGATAAAGCTTACTCATTTCTTTCAATATTAGTTTTGAAAAGAAAAGAAAGAAACATGGATGCACTCTTCCATAAGGTAATTAAGTCGTAATTTTACTTTTGCTTCACATTTAACATCATATAACTAGCATATGTTTGTTTTTAGTCAAACAAGCAGTTATTAAATTGTTTATTACTGTTACTTAGTCACTTCTTTCTATACATCCAAATTTTCTTTTATTTGTCCCTTTATAAATTTGTCACTTTACAGTATATCTGATAAATAATCATAGAGTGATTTAAGGTTTTATTCTTTCTCATATTATATATAGTGTGTTTGTCTATGTCTTGAATTTTGAGATGCAAGTTAGTTACTATGAACTTATTTAGTGATCTGATTGAAGTCTGAGTGCATTAAGTATTGGTGTGGTATATATATATAGAATATTTTTGATGCTTTGATTTTAATATGAGAGATACAATTATTAGTTGATGGTGATTGTATATTTGTTTTAAGGCATTTGGATGTGGTGTTTGCACTGCCTGATCTTTTGGACTGTCATTTTGTTCATGAATGCTCTTGTTTTTCTTATCAGGGGATTCTATAAAACATTTGCTGTTTCTTTGTGGAGCCTTTCTCTCAATTTTATTTCTTTGTTTTATTGTTGTAGTGTGGTGTTGGTATCAAAGTACTGGTGAGAGGGAAACAGAGTACAGATTTAAATGCCTTGTTCTGGTTGTTGTTGTTTTTAATGGGAAATGGTAGTCTAGAAGCTCTGATATTGTCGTGAATGACAGCACTGTTAGATTTGAATTATCTCATCTCGTACACTTATATTGACAATTCGGAGTTTGTCAATTATCTTTTTTTTTCTCTTTAGGTAACTGAAATTTGGTAAAGTTTCCAGCTAAAGCCCTGTGCTTTATTGTACTTTAAAAAAAAAGCAAGAAATAGCGTGAGAAGGGCTGGCCATTAGCTAAATGGGAAGTACAAAGCTCAGACAATCAGAGTGAAATGTCAAACAGCAAACAAGATGAAAATATTTAAAGGCTACTTCTTAGATACAACATAATTATAAATAAGTGGCAAGTAAATAAAAAGGAATAGTATCATTCAAACATATTTTAAAAGAATGAAAACTAATTCTGAAGATATGCTCCTGTTATTAAACCAGATAAAGATTTCTTATATTGGTAGTTGTGTACTGGAACTATTATGTAAATCACCCAGTCCCTTACTGTAGATATGCTGGATCTGTGTTGATGATCAATAAAAGCATGAGTGCAAACCAGACAAACTTGGATTGATTAGGTATTATGGTACTATAGGTGCCAGACAGAGAGAGTGAGAATGAGTGATGCAGTTTAACCATCCTGGGGAGAAATCACAGCTAATACCAATCAAATGCTGACACAGTATCCAACAGCACTGTAGGTTGAAAATCTGCACTTTAACAAGCATCTGTTTTTGGTGTTGTTTCTAGGGATAGATGCAAGAGGCAATAGTGTCCATGTGGGCACTTCTTGTTAATCTTGGTCTTTTGGGATTCATATGCAAATCAGGCTGCTGTAAAGAATTGGTGGTTAGGAGATCATTTCTCCAAACTATTTACAATCATAAAGCTATAATAAATGTGGAAAAGGTTAAATTAACCAATTGTTCTATAAATCCAAAATCCATGCATAAATTAGCCTCAAGAACAAAAATGTTTATTAAATCCAATCACATTAAAGAATAGTACACTTCTGATGTTAAGAAAAAGTTTACTGAAACAGAGGATATCTTAAGGGTATTTAGAACTCACGTCAGTAAAATTAATCAATTTAATCCAAAAATGGATTCACAAGAAGCACTTAAAATGTTTATTAGATAATAGATTAAAAATAAGTTAACTGAAGACCAAATTAAATTAATTGACAGACCTACACTAACGTCAGAACATAAAAATCAAATAAATAAACTAAAACCTAACAAAGCTCCTGGTAATGATGACATAATATCCGAACTCTATAAACTTATGCCTAGAGAAGCTTTAAATATTTTGCTTAAAGTTTTTTTTAGCAGTTAAATATTTAACATTTCCAAATTCATGGAAGTACACACTTACTTCTGTAATTTTAAAAGTTGATACATTTTGATTTCCAAGGAAACTTAGCAGGGTTGCCCATTGTTGCCTATGCTCTTTACTTTAAATGTAGAACCATTTGCAAACTACATAAGATTGAGATTAGATATCAAAGGCATACAGATAAAAATTTAAATTCTAAAATATTATTGCATGCTGATGACATTCTTTTGAGTCTAAATGAAAAAAAGTTCACTTAATGCTGTTTTTAATGCAATAGAGACTTTTCAGAAAAAAATCCGGGCTTTCTTTTAATGAAAATTTACCTACAAAAGCCAGTGTTCATGACATGGAAGAATGATTTTCCAAATATATTGTGGGAGTTAAAAAAATAAATATTTAGGGATAACACTAACAGAAAATATTAAAAATGTAATAAATGTGAATTATAATAATAGCTTAGTAGAAATACTCATATCAATAAATGGAACAAGTTTTTTTTTTCCTATGGAAGAGAGGCTTTCTTTAATAGAAATAACTATTCTACCAAAAATGTTATACAATAATTCAATCACTATCTCCCCCTCCTTAAATATAATATATTTTAATTCCCTAATTCTCAGATTCCTTTGGTAACTTAATAAATCTAAATTAGCTCTAAATGATCACATAAGAGATTGGTCTTATGGTGGCATTGGTTTACTATAGTATTGTATTCTTTATCATCAATTATAAAAACAATTTCTCTCTAGTCAAATAATAATTATATGGCCAAATAGATAAGATACAAGAAAGCATTTGGATAAAACCCAATCATCTAACTTACTTACATCAAAATAAAATAGTAAACAATAATTTTCTTTGGTTATTAAAAGATTATATTTTTGATAAGCAGAACCAATTAATTAATTCTTCCTAAATTTCCATGATAATAACTACCTTCAGAAATTTTATTTATAAAATTCCAGAATATACAGCATTTTTTATTGTTACCTATACCATAAACACAAACAGCATATGTACATTTAATTTATCTACAATAATTGCATTTAAGGATAAATAATTTGATCTCTTAGTTTCAGCTGATAGAGAAGAGTTGCAAAAGTAGAATATATAAAGACAAAATTTAATCTAAGTAAGTAAAAGTGGTTATATATCCAAAATCACAGATAGTAGAAAATAAAATGAACTTAATGCAATTATTTCACTTATTCTGATCCATCAGAACATATAGGAAAAGGGCTTCTATCCAAAATATATAAAGTGGTTAAAAATACTTCAAAACATTACAATGAAAGTTATTGGGATTATTTAAAATCCATACATTCCAAGTGAAGAAGATAAAAATGTATGCTATTATCTTCAAAACAAACTACTTCCTCATTAAAATGGAAGTTATTCTTTTGGAAATTCATGCATAAAACTTTCATTACTCCACACAGATTTGAATTTATGTATATAAAAACCTGGATGTTGGAGATGTAAACTGAATATTAAAGTATATTGGCAACATATGTTTTTGACTTTATAGTTATTAAACTATTCTGGTATAACATTAACATTTTTAGAGACCTTATTTAATGCTCAATTTACTTTAACTAAATTCCTTAAATTTATTTAACACTACACTACGTCCTTGTGCCACAAAATAAATTACTTCCATCTATGGAGCATTTCAACAAATCCAAGAAAAGCAATCACCAAGAACTGGAAAAATGAATAGATTCCAACTTTGAAAGAATTTATAAATATTGCAGCTGACATCTGTGAATTAGAACGTCCTACAATCAAAGATGATAACAAACAGCATTACCACTTTTTACAACACCTGGATGAAATTTAAAGAACTACTAAATAAACAGTCACCAAAATGTAACAAAAACTATTTCATGACTATTTAGAGCTTTTGGTATATAGTAGACACCTCTGTTTACATTGTTGGTTTTGTTGTGTTTTGATATTCTTTTTACATTAGTTTGTTTAATATCTAATTTCTGTACATATCTAAATGCTATATTCTGTTATGAAATTGTTAAATTTGTAATAAAATAATTGGGAAGCAAAAACAGAGCAGTACCCATGTTTTCTTTCATTAACAATAGTCCAGTCTCTCACTGCCCCTAAAGGAATCAGCTACCATTAAAAATCTCATGCTGTAGGCCACAAACAGGCGCCAATCACAGCTGTGTTTTCTAGATGAACCTTCCAAGCATAATCACCAGGTAGTATAATCTAGAAGTGAATCCTGACTAGGATCTCACAATCCAGGTCTCCTGGATCTTCTAGATAAGCTCCAACGTACACCTTCTGAACTTTCAGTAGAGGAATCAACTCCCTGAGTCTATCCCTTCAGGCTACTTCTTTTTCTACAAAATTAATTTGTAATATTTAGTCAACAAGACACTAATTACCCACTGATTTTCTTTTAAGTTATCACATTTGTTAATCTCTTTTCAAAACAAGCAGACATGATAGTATAACATGTTATGACATCCATTCTATCTCCTAACATTAGTAAACTCAACAGAATCATAAAAGAACAAAGGGCTGGAAAAACAACCCAATAACTGCCTTCATGATTCATGACCAACTTGTCTAAGATATCTTACATATTATTAAGTAAACAAATCTGACATATCAATATGCCATACCCCCTTAATAATATAAGTTGAGAAATCTTGCAATAAACACAGTTCCCCTACAAAACTATAAAACACAATGAATATTCAACATCTAGGCATACTTTTTAACATCTTTGTGAACGAATTCTGGACAAGACTAAAACCAATTGGAGGACAAAGGCCCAAAATCACGTACATATTCTCATCCATCCACAAACCTTTTTCTCATTTTTGCACATGGGGTTGGGGTGTCACTTCAGCAGTGACAATCCTCTAGAATAAAGGTTCACACTATGTTGTTCTTATAAACTGAAAATATTGCTAGAATAACAAGCCGTGTATTAGCTTGCATATTCTATAGAATATAAAGTCTGAAACTCAAATGTCTCCCATTATTTAGTGACTTCAGTCCTCAACGATTTGCCAGAAAACTGCAAATTTTATGAGGAACAGATCAAAACTATGTGTGAAATTCTGGACATTTCAGAGTATGCCTCCAAGTATATGGTTAACAGTTTATAATTTGAAAGAGATGCAGCAGTTACTGGTACAGTCCCCTCTTATATTTTATTTATTTACACTTTGTTGACTAAGCTAGTCCTACTAGGCCACTGACTTCTTTTAAGAGCAGAGCTGAAGTGATATACATACTGACTAGGTGAAATTTGGATAGTGCACAGGAGAAGTTTCCCTACTCTTTTTGATAAGTGTAGATGGAATCTTTTACATCCACCTGAACTACCAATTCAGGCAGATATGGCCTAGGTTTAATATCTCATATGAAGGAAAGCACAGTCAGGAGTGCTGCGCCCTCTTTTATTGGACTGCAGTGTCAGTATTGGAAAAGTAGTTAAACTAGCAGGTGTGAGAATAGAATTCACAGCCTTCTGCACCATACCTCTCAATCTGCAGACATTGAAAATAGGTATAAAGGCCTGAGAAAAACAAGTTCATGTAGACAAAAAAATCTGGACATCTAATTATAGTAAAATATGAATACCAAATAAAACATAACTCTTCAAGTTTCCGGAAGGAATGTGGATACTACTCAGAAACATGTTTAAAAAGTGCAGAGTGACAAAATGATGGAAAAATATAAACACACTATCAAAGAGACAGTGTAAAATCTATAGATTTTAATTAACTGCATTGCAAAATTCAACTACACAACGTTATTTGTGTTTGCTTCTAAGAAAGAGATAGGTGAGATGGGTGTCTTTCTTTAAATTATTGGTATCACTAAGATGTTGGTCATGAAGTGTTTTTATTTTATTTTATTTTTTTAAATTACATGTAATGAGGGGGATTCAGAAAATTGTGTGAAGGGATAAATTAAACCTGAATATAGGGACTTACTTCCAAAGATGGGTAAGGGTAAATTAGGCCAGAAAATAGTAACATTCTCCCAAAATGGGGACAGTTCAGAGGTCTGTTCTGCACTATAGTTGAGTGCGCTACCTGTTGAGCTATTCAAATTGCTAATATCATTTACTATTAATAAAGCCTGCTGTACCCAGCTAACAGATGAGCAGTTCCCAACTTAACTTAAAATTACTTATTGTTGCAGTCATCCGTTTTCCCCAATCACCCCAAACCTCTTCTGTTCTGTCATTCATCATCAATAAAGTAGTTGTAACCTCTTTAACATTGTTTCAGAAAAGAAGCAAACAGTTAATTGATACAGCTATTGTGTTATATGTTAATATAAATTAATTACACTCTAAATGTAGAAATAACATAAGAACTCATTATGCTATAAAAGAAATGCATTATAAAATACAGCCAAAGTAAGAAAACACATCCCCCACCCGTTATAAATCACTTTAACAATAGTATATGCTATTCCTGAATCAATAAACCAAAATTACACAGCAAAGTAGGAGAAACAACTTCACAAATTCACACACTCTACTCACTGTCATATTTTAGTCATACCAGCTATGTGCAGTCTTTGAAACTGTTCCACTGTCAAGGCGAAAACCTTCCAGTCCCATAGCTAATAAACATCTGGCCATGTTAAACAGGTTATTCCATAGCAATGAACACTTTTTACCATCTAGCAAGCCTTCTGTACAAATTAACTTTAGTTTTTTTTTTTCTTTAGTTACTTAAATATAGAGACCAATACACTTCTAATAATCAGTCTCATTAATGTTAAATAAATTCCACCATCTATATTCAGAGTTATACAACATATATTAGTCGACATTCAATACATTAAAAAGCAAATATGAAATAGACTACCCTGCAATTAAGAGGTGGAAATCTCTTTCAAATAAAGGAATGAGCTAAAATGAAAAAAAATTATTATCCAATAAGCTTGACTGGAATAATCATTTGGAAATAATTTTTAATCAAAGCACCAAACTTCACCATGTACCTACCATATTTGAAGAACCGATGAAACACATTTCAATTAACATCTCCAAAATGGGTGAAGGCACCCTCTATAATTAACCCACTATTTCAAATATAAACTATACAGCCTAGTAAATACTGTATACTACTTGACTAATGGACCATCAATAATGTTAACTCTAATTCTATGTAACAATTATTAATAAATAGCAGTATATAAAAAATAAACTAGTAAGAAGAAAACAGCCTGCTTTTCATAAGCTTCCTTAACAAGGCCATCTAAAACATTCTTCAGAACCAAAACATGGTGAAATAATAGTATTGCCTATACTCTTGCATAGTTAGTCGGGTTCAGTTTTCACCATCATTCCCAAATGAAACATTTGCCTCACTTGGGTATTAACATCTTCTCAAACTTTAATGATATCTTCATGAGTTTCAAATATAATTATATACTGTACAGCCCTGTCTATTGCCATAATAACATCAGAAAACCAAACCATGCTAGTAGAAAAAACAACCTTTAGTGTTGCTGGGTATACCAAAAGTACCTTTATTTGTTTTTTCTTATATTTTCCCATCACCTCATAAAATGTTTACCTCAAATTAATTGTGCTTAGCAGTAATTGTCAAAATATACTATTTTCAATGCCACTTAAAAAAAACTTTACCAGCATGCCAAATTTGAGACAACACTCATTCTTTAATGTAATATACCAAACTGGGAATCAAAATAGATCATATTCATCTAACAGGCAAAATAAATATAATGCTGAAACTCTATAGACAGCCTCCAACTGAAAACTGTCAACAGGAATCCTGGACCAGTGTGACTCAGCTTACTTGTTATGTAATCCACACAATCCCCCATAATGCTTATATTTCTCAGTCTTGTTTTACCTTCCAAATTCACTAGTAAAATATAAAGACAATCAACTTAATCTGAAGTTTAACAACTAAGTTACTCAATAAAGTATAAAAATCCAAATAGTGACCAAAACACGTAAAGTGCTATCCAGTCACATACAGCCCAAATGAAACTTAAAATCAACTTTATTTAATAAAATCTTCACTCGGAAAAATATATAAATATACAGCAAAATGTGACAGTATAATATAAGTACTTTTGTTGTTACTGATTTTAACAAGGACTTCATCAGACAACTCACAGCTCCATTCCATTCATAATTTATATAAAACATATCACAACGTAATCAATTAATTACTAAAATGCACACCCTCTTAAAAGAACCGACTTATTGGCATGCAGTTTGAGTGGAGCATGGAGCACATCATGAGATGGAAGTCCTTCCTTTTTTTGTAGCACAGCAAGCCTGAATGGAGTGAAGGGCTAACAACAAGACATTTTTTTAAGTATTTCCAAACACCCATCACAGCATTAACAAGTGGGTATTGCTCGAACAGAGCCATTTGTCAAAAGCAAACTTTGTGTGCATTAACAATCATTAAGCAGTATTTTCTTTCTGATCCACAAAGGAATAATTAGCAAGGTGTGTGTGTGTGTGTGTGTGTGTGTGTGTGTGTGTGTGTGTGTGTGTGCGTGCGTGCGTGCGTGTGTGTGTGTGTGTGTGTGTGTGTGTGTGTGTGTGTGTGCCCACATAGTTAAGTCAAGTGGCTTGGTCAGAGCCAAACTTTGTACCTAGGGTAAATGAGGCAGGAGCTTTAATCCAGATGCCTTGTTGTTCTGTTAACTTTAAAGTGATCACAGAACATCTCTGATTTTACATCATATTTATGCTTTGTTCTTCTGCAAGTCTTTTTGGGCAAGTGGAAACTTGGGTTAGGCTCTTCAGTGGTGTCGACTGCAAGCTTTGTAACTTCCTATGAACTAGAGTAGTTCTGGTGTAAAGGAGGGAAACTGCAGTAAACAGGATAATCATCACATGAACAATGTAATTTGGATGGGATCTTTTGTTTCTTTAATGTTTATCACTGAATACATTTTTTATTTAGCTTTTTTTGTAGGCACACTGCTATGAAATGCATTGTTTGGGCTACTACAGTTTTTGTCTAGCATTTAGTGTAGATGAATAAGTCTACGAGCTGTTAAAGTGCTAATTCCTGTAGGTCATGATTTGATTCCTACAAAATTCATTTGTCTGACTCTGCAAAGTTACTTCACCAGACAATACTCCTGAGCTGCTCCTGAAAAGGACTAGTCTAGGGGACTGTCCCAGGTAGTTAGCAAAGGTTTGCCTTTTAAATTCCTGCAGACTTCACATACAAGCTAATTAGTACTTTACTATATGCTATTTGAGTATGAATTCCAGCATGTCTCTTACAGTTTAATGGAGTGCCAGATTTATTTCACAAAATGTGACTTTTAAGGGAAGAGACATTTACTGATTTTTTTGCTTAGTCTGTTTAAAATATGAGTGTTTTGCTTAGAAAATAGCTATCAGTGTTTTTTTTTTTTTTTTTGGAAAATTTGAAATAAACTTTTTAAATTAAATCCAAATCTATGTGATAATTTTAAAAGTAAAGACGAAAATAGTATGCACACTGATGGGTTTACACAGTGTTTATGGTAACGGGGGAACGGCAGCCAAGTAAAGGGATATTGGTATGGTTAGCGGGGCCCTGATTTATTACTCTGCATAGGACCCCATTTGTCCATGATCCAAATCTGTTGATTATAGAGGTGCATACTGCAATAATGCAGCTTTATTAGCCATTCAAGTAGGCCAGACCTGTACTGAGTGATATCAGTGGGGATATTTACTACTAATGTCAGAGAAGACATTGCAATAAAGAATGAACGGAGTCATTAATAGGACAGATTCCGTAATATAGTCTAAACATGTCGCATTTTAATAATATATATTTTGCAATACCATCTTTACAGCCTCCAGCAGCTGTAGAGTGGTTAACATTTGTCAGGACAACTGTCCGATTTTCAGCATCCCTTATTGGGAACAGTCTTGTCTACAAGGACATAATATAGAAGATTTCTGCATTTGGTTAAAAACGGTTATTCTGGAAGGGAGTGCAGGAACCTAAAGCCCCAGCTTCTTAATGAGCTGCTTCCTGTGACAAGGGTGCAGGGTTTGAATCTTTTCACTGTCATTATCCACTGTGTGACACTGAGCAAGTCACTTTAACCAGACAGTGCTTTGGGGCAATTGGGAATTTGGGCTAAGTTCCTTAATGGTCTCCAGGACTGCGTGCCTGGTAACTATTAATCTGTTGTCATTGTTTATCAGCCATTGCCAAATCCATAGCTGATCTAGTTCAGGAAATGTTATTGCAGTATCCCCAGCACACTGTTTTTATGTAACACTGGCAATTTATTTGTCCTGGGTAGCAGGCATTGCATTTGTAGATGAAGCAAAGAAATGCAAACTTGTTTGCTGCTAACAACCTCTCCATTAATAATAGTTTTCCTTAATGTAGAATTAGATGAATTTTACTTCTGCAGGGATTGTGCATATTGACTTGGCATATATTATCAGGTGGTTAATATTTCTTATGCTTTTCTAAATACTCTTCTATGTAAACTGTGCTGCACATGGCTGGATCTTATGGTATGATGCTGGTGATCTTTATATAATTTCATACAGTTCATTCAAAGCTACTGATAAAGTACATGCATTTTTTTTCTTCATAATAATAATGGGTGTGCACAGTGAACAAAGTGGCTATAACTGCTGTTGTGAGCTCTCAGTGGATGAAAGTACCTTATGTTCTTATCACATGGTCATTTGATCTGGCTTTGCAGGATTAGTGTGCATGTATCTGTATTTGAATCAGTTTGGAATACGCTGGCTGCTGTGTGTTTATATTAAACAAATTTGAAATATGTGACTCTGGTCATTATTATTATTATTATTATTATTATTATTATTATTCATTTTTTTACAGGCATCTGAGAAGGATGCAGTTAAAATGTACCTATAATTGCTGGGTTTGGTGGATGTCTGTTGATAAAAATGACTGACCATGATGAGTTGACAAAGTTAACAACTTGTTATGCAGGGCTAGTGTAAAATTGTGTAAAGCAAACTAGAATACTTTACTAAGGTTATTTTATCACAATCAGGCATATGATGTAATCAAAGTCAAAATGGCCATAATTGTTGAGTGCGGATATTGGTGGATTATAATGAAAACGGTTTGAGTGACCTTTTATGGATGAAATGCACTGAAATGGGTACTTTTTTCATTACTGGTTCATACATTTTGTTTCACTGCTTACTGGAAAAAATTTTAAAACTACAAATTTAAAATGTATTCTAACAAATGTGTCTGTATTAATAAAGCAAGTGATTTAAAATAATCAGGACGGTCAGCCAAAGAACACATGCATTTAGGCATGGTCCTAAAATGCGTGCAGTATCTATGGTTTGAAACCAGCCCCATACCTGAAGTACACTTGGCACTGGCCAGATGCATTTTCAATGAATATGAATTTCAATACATTTTAAATGAATGTGAGTTTCAAGAGAAGAAAAGTTTACTGTTGCTCATGCTAAGTCTGTTTTTAATGTGAGACTTTTGTTTTGTTTTGCAGCTGACCAAAATTGTATGTACAATAAAATGTGGAATAAAACTTAAATTAAATCCAAATCTCTGTAATCATTGTAAAAGTAAAAAAGATAATAATATGCACACCAGCAGGTTTAACAGTGTTTATGGTAAACTGAGGAGAGACAGCCAAGTAATGGGATGCCAGAATGGCTAAAGTGGGGTGGGGGGCTGGTCCCTTACCCTGCCTAGGGTGCCATTTGACCATTATCTAGCTCTGGCAATCACTACAAGACACTTATTCATCTTCGCTGTGCATCACAGAAAGCAATAGGAACTGTATTCCTCAAATAAAACTAAATGCCAAGATGAAAAAATTCACTAGAAGACCAAATTAGTGCAATGAGTAAAAACTGTTACCTTTGTCGGGGGAGGGGGTGCCTATACAAAGTTAGGTATTACATTAACCCATTGTCACATATATGCTCATACCCTCTCTAATATGTCAATGTATTTCTAACATATAGAATCGTAGCTAACTTAAAACAAGTGTGTCATTAATTTCCAACATTTTTCTCTGCAGCTCTCCATGCAGGACACATTACTCTGATCTGCCACTGTGTCTGAAGTGATCATCTTTATGAATTAGATAGACTGTTACCTACTGTTTTATACACTACACAATATCAATGTTTTCTAGAAAGGTACAATTTTCCAATAAATTGCAGTTCTGCAACTTAGCTCCTACAAGAATCAAAAGTAATAATTCCTTTGGTGACCATTTGTTTAGAAACTTTGAGGGGTGTATTTTGAATCAGCTCTCTCCTGCAGAAAATCACTCTAGCAGTCTATATGCTTTCAAGAAATCATTCCACTTTACTAAATCAGTGAAATGTCCTTGTAATAAAGGCATTACTTGCATCCACTTCAATAGTCTCACTGTCACTGCATCTCACACTTTTATGCTACCTTACTTGGCTTATACTTTTCTGTGCTGTTGAACTGGTATTGGGGTGTTTTTTACAATGACTTGCAAACTAGAATATCACTGCAAAATAATACCTGCTTTAAATATATATATATATATATATATATATATATATATATATATATATATATATGTGTGTGTGTGTGTGTGTGTGTGTGTGAGTGTGCGTGCGCATGTGTGTGCGTGTGTGTGTGTGTGTGTGTGTGTGTGTGTGTGTGTATAAAACATTTACAGTCAGAAAGCACTGTGCTTGTATCTTCTCTAGTCAATGTTGAATACTAGCTGAAATGTAAATAGCCAAATGTTCCTTTAAAATAATAGCCAGATGCTCCTTTAAAATTTGAACTTAAAGTTTTTGGTTATCATTATAGCTCTATGCCAACTTTATAAAATAAGTCTTTGGGTATTGACAAATAATTTTTAATTGGGTAGTTGTGCATTTTTTCTTCTCCACTGCCACAAAATCTATCACTCTTTATGGCCAGCCCTCCAATATTTCCCATCCTCAGCAGTCCACAGACTTGTGACCAGCCCCCCCTTGACTGCCCACACTGGAATGACTTTCTGTATGCCATGGAGATGCACATTGCAGTAATGTGCAATTTATATAGATATTTGATCAGTACTTCAGTATTAAAACTGAAGCTGTAATTAGACAGACCACTTGTCAATTTATTGTCAGACAATGCTGAATTGAAGGCTTTGGTATTGTGCAGTACGGCTGTAAGAATATTCTGTATGATAATGCAACAAATAAAGCATTCAAGTAGCACTCTACAGGCTGCAATCACAAGCAATCATTAGAAGAGTGGTTTTCCTGACAGAGTCAAATGCACAGGGTATTTTAAATGCCTTTCACAGAATATTAAGGTATCACTTGGTTTACTAGAAGTAGTTTCTAGGCACTGAGTCTGAAAACCAGGATGTATAGGTTCATAGGTTCATAGGTTTATACTAGGCTATCTGCCCTAAGGCATTTATAAGCCTAGCCCAAATTATTGTGGCTTACGCCACCCCTTATATGAAAAAATACTGTGCCCATTAGTTTGTTGTGCCTCTGTCCAGCAGTGACCCAGAGATGATTCCCGGGGTAAACCTACGATCTCCCATCCACAGGTCTAGATTTCTCTTGAACAGAGTCAGCGAGGTGCTCTGCCTCACATGGACCGGGATTTTATTCCACAGCATAGGGAGTCTCTGAGTGATAAATCTATCCCTCCAGCACGTCCTATTTATATCCGTGCTAAGGTTTAAGTCGCTTGCTCTAGTGGTTTTGGTGGATTTGGATTTTTGAGGTGGAGCATGTCCATTAATTCCGGGTTGGACATGGCCTTGTATGTCAGGCACATGTCACCTCTGAGCAGACGGTATGCGACTGAATGGAGCTGGAGTTTCTTCAATCTGGCAGCATATGACAGATTTTGGAGTCCCTTTATCCTTTTGGTGAGGAACTTTTGGGGTCTCTCCAATTGCTGCAGATGTCGGGTGAGATACATCCCGAATGGGGCATTGTACTCGATCATTGGTCTGATAAGTGAAGAGTACAGGGGAACAATGACCTCACTAGATCTGGATGTGAATCCCTTCATGATCAGGTGGGCAATGTAGAAGGTCTTTCTAACCACTTTAGCAATGTGAGTGTCAAAAGAAAGGCCACTGTCAACCTGGGTCCCCAGGTCCCTGATAACCTCTTCTGTGCTTAGTGGATTGCCACCTATATGGTAGCTTGGGGTTACCTTGTTTTTCCCGAAGGGTATGACTATACATTTTTGGCGTTTAACTTCAGGCCATGGCTCTGGCACCAGCTATCTGTTTCCGTGAGTCCCTTCTGAAGGATATCAGTGTCCGATGCACTTTCCACTATGGCCCAGTTTGCAGTCATCTGCAAACTTTGTCAGCCAAAGTCCTCCCATGTTGGCCTGTACTTCTGAGAAGTAGATGCCAAACAATAGGGGCCAAGGACCGAGCCCTGTGGGACACCACTTGTGACCGGCTTGGAGTCTGACACAGCGCCAGCAACTCTAACCCTGTGGGTTCTGTCCTTAAGCCAGTTTGCAACCCATCTTGTGACATATGGGTTTACATTTAAGCTGGTAAGTTTTTCTACAATACCCGAGTGGGGTATTGTGTCGAAAGCCTTGCAAGGTCAAGGTAGGCTGTATGGACTGCCTTTCCCTCATCAATGGCCTTGGTGACTATTTCAAGAAGTCGACCAAGTTCAAAAGGCATGATCTTCCCTTGACAAAGCCAAACTGGGTCGGGTCCAATGTCTGCAAGTCCCCTATATCTTTGTTTATGAGCTCCATTATGATCCTCTCCATAGCTTTGCAGACTAGACTTGTTAAGCTTATGGGGCGGTAATTACCAGGGTCCAGAGGCGCCACCTTTGTGGAGTGGGACCACAGTTGCCGTCACGCCACTCCTTGGGCACGTATCCTGTGGTAAGGCTGAGATTAAACAGCTGCCTTATGTGCGGGTTTAATTCCTCATTTAGCTCGTGTAGCACACAGCCGGGGACACCATCCGGTCCCATTGATGCTGTGTTTTTAGCTTTAGAGAGAGCAGCTTTCACCTGCGCATTTGAGATGTCCGGGAGGCTACACTCGGCTGGGATAGTTATCTCTCCTTTAGGGGTGCAGTGTCGGGTGAAGTTTGCACTGAACCTGTCTGCCAGTATGTTGGCAATGTCTGTGGGTTCAGTGATTTTTGTATCATTTTGGACTAATTCTGAGCATATCTGTGAGTTTCCACCCAGGTTCCTAACATAGCTGAAAAAGGCCTTGTGATTGTCCTTTGAATCCATGGCAATTTTTCTCTCAAAATTGGCCTTAGTTGATTTTATGAGTGCTCGTAATTTTTTACTAATAATGATCAGGGGTGACTTCCCTTTTATGGATATAGTAGCTACAAAGGGAATGTGGATATAGTATGGATATAGTAGCTACAAAGGGAATGTAATTTCTGAGACTGAAATGTTATGGGTTTTAATTATTTATTTCCTGCAGATTTGAAATAACAAAACATATATTCAGAATGTGCATGCATAAAATCAAACAATGAATTATCTGGATTTACATAAAGCTCTGATTGTGCTATAGCAGGGCACAGCTGATCAGTTTTAAATAGCTACTTCTGAATGTTACAGTCAACTGTCACAAGCAATGTTGTCAAAGCAGTAATGTGTGTGACAGATATTAATTATTTTTTTATACCTGACTTCTCGATTAAGGCAAACTAGCAGTATATCCACAGCTTTAGACATACCAGTGTACCTTTAATGAGAAGATAAAAACAGAATGAAAAAACGAACGACAGTATAAAAGCAATTAACATTCCATTTTAAAAGCATTTATTAAATAAACTTTAGAAAGAATGTATATATTCTACAAACATTTGTAAAGACTGTACTCATTTATCAGTTGTAGGACATTATAAGCTAGAAACAATTGCCTTATGAATTTACCTCTTTATTGTTTAATGAATAACAAGACAATAAGTGAACATAATAGTGTCCAAAGAAATTAAATTTCAAAACTGATGGACTAATTCTGAGCATATCTGTGAGTTTCCACACAGGTTCCTAACATAGCTGAAAAAGGCCTTGTGATTGTCCTTTGAATCCATGGCAATTTTTCTCTCAAAATTGGCCTTAGTTGATTTTATGAGTGCTCGTAATTTTTTACTAATAATGATCAGGGGTGACTTCCCTTTTATGGATATAGTAGCTACAAAGGGAATGTGGATATAGTATGGATATAGTAGCTACAAAGGGAATGTAATTTCTGAGACTGAAATGTTATGGGTTTTAATTATTTATTTCCTGCAGATTTGAAATAACAAAACATATATTCAGAATGTGCATGCATAAAATCAAACAATGAATTATCTGGATTTACATAAAGCTCTGATTGTGCTATAGCAGGGCACAGCTGATCAGTTTTAAATAGCTACTTCTGAATGTTACAGTCAACTGTCACAAGCAATGTTGTCAAAGCAGTAATGTGTGTGACAGATATTAATTATTTTTTTATACCTGACTTCTCGATTAAGGCAAACTAGCAGTATATCCACAGCTTTAGACATACCAGTGTACCTTTAATGAGAAGATAAAAACAGAATGAAAAAACGAACGACAGTATAAAAGCAATTAACATTCCATTTTAAAAGCATTTATTAAATAAACTTTAGAAAGAATGTATATATTCTACAAACATTTGTAAAGACTGTACTCATTTATCAGTTGTAGGACATTATAAGCTAGAAACAATTGCCTTATGAATTTACCTCTTTATTGTTTAATGAATAACAAGACAATAAGTGAACATAATAGTGTCCAAAGAAATTAAATTTCAAAACTGATGAGTACATTTGAATATTATTTCTCAGTATTAAATAGAATGACTATGTGACCTACAACACATCACTAGAAAACACGTCATCTCCATATTTGACTGAAATATTAATTTTAGTAAATGGAAAATTAAATGCATTTTTTCACTACTGTTTACTTGCCCATACTTTTTTAAGCAAATAGATATTAGAGTGGTTAGACTCCAAGTGTTCTCAGGGTATTCAGAATATAACGTACCTCCTGAGTTTTTAATTGATAGGTTTCCTGTGGCAGTGCTAGCAACAGCTATTTTTAAATCATGGCACTAGAACTTCATACCACCTGGTCCCAGTCAGCTACATTAATTAAAGCTCGGAGGGTTTACAGCATAGCAAAACCTACAATTAAAATTCTGTGCTATTCCTCTGAATGTCTGTGGTATGATGACCGTTAAAAGTTAAAATGGCCAACAACTTGAATAGGTGATGCTCCTTTATACCGACACACTATGATACAGACTAGTAACTTATTTTTAAATTTCTGCAGTTTCTGTTATCATCTGCATTTTATTAAAATCATTAAGATATCATCACAATAAAATATCTTGCATCTGTCCTTCTGGCAATGTTTGCCTATTTTAACAATTCAATGAATAACATAGGCAGGTGGGAAGAGAGACAGATAAATAAATAAACTTCTTAGGGTAACAGATGCATTTGTCATTATACAATTAAGTACTAGCATTCATGTTATAGATACTGATTTTCATTGAGAGTTGATATGCTCAGGGACTTCACTTTCCTCAAAATACAGTAACAGTGAATTAGAATAATAAGCCAACTGGTACATGAGGCTCTACCTGTCACCAGAAAATACACTAAATGCAGTAAACCTGAATTAGAATAGTAAGTCCATGGATACATTAGGCTCTACCAGTCACCAGCAAAAGTACTTGTCTTCTTTGTTTCACATGTTGCTTACACCAATTTCGCAGTTCTGTTGCATATTTTTTTCATTTTGTTTGGTATGCCAATATAGTGAAGTAATATACTTCTGTATAAAGATGCTTAACACACATCTATGTGAAACTGTCAGTGTCCTTTGTCTTGCTGTATATCATCAATATATTTTTTCTATCTACAACAGGTAGGTAGACATTTTCTGACTCAGTTAGGAATTTAATTCCTTTGTTTATCCCTAAAATAATTCATTGAATATGTTCAGAACTGCTTTATTACTTACAAACAGGAAACATCCATTGCTGTTTCATCTTACATATTTTTGTTTCATATAAAATTGGTTCTCCTTGATTGTAACACATTTGTATGTGTGTGTGTGTGTGTGTGTGTGTGTGTGTATATATATATATATATATATATATATGGATGCACTAGACAAGGTGGTGCTGCTGCAGTAGCATTGTCACCTCACAGTTAGACGTTGCCCATTCGATTCTCAGTTAGAGCATCTTCTGTGTGGCGACATGCGTGAATGGGCGTTCCTTCATTGACAGTTGTGTGTTAGGCCTGGCAAGCCAGCATGTAAAAATCTACTGCCAATCATTAGCGGACCGGAGTTCCGCTGTGGCGACCCCTAATTGGGAAAAGCCGAAAGATAAAACAACAACAACACTAGACAATCTCGACGTACTGAAATCTCGAATTTCGGTACATTGAGACTGAATAGTGGAAAGTACAGTTACTCGAAACTACACTATGCCAAATGTGGAAGTGTTGAATCCAGAAATGTCATATCCGCCACTATCGTGGTGTCGCATTCATTATGTGTGGTGCAGTTTGTAGATTTATCTGGGGTTTCAGGTAAGTGTTGTTTGTTTGAGGATATTGGGTAGGGATTTTAGTGTGTGTGAGCATGTGTGGTGGTGTTTTTTGTGTGTTTAGTGTGACCTCGGAGTTAGAATACATAAGTGGGGGGGTGCAGGGGGGCTTGCCCCCCTGCTTATAGGTAGGTTAAGTGTGTTTCTGTGTGTTGTTATGTTTGTTTAGTTAGGTAGGTGTATGTGTGTGTGATTATGTCTTGGTTTGTGTGTGTGTGTGTGAATGGTCGCAGTTGTGGTATTCGTGATTGTGGGTTTTTGTGTATGTGGGTTTTTGTGTATGTGGGTTTTCGACATTTCAGTACTTTGAGATTGTATAGTAAATCCATATATAGGTTCATAGGTTCATAAGTTGGTACTGGGCTATCTGCCCGAAGGCATATAGTAGCCCAGCCACATTGTGCGGTATTCATCTCCCCTTTAGTAGTTCCCGAGACCCTTGTACTAGAAGCTAGTACCCTTGGCCCCTATCTAGTAGTGCTGTTGGTGTGATCCCCGGTGTGAACTTTCTGTTACCCATCCACTCATCAAGGTTCCTCTTGAAGAGTGATAGTGAGGGGCTCTGTGTTCCATAATAAGGGAAGTCTCTGAGAAGGGAATCTATCCCTCCAGCATGTTCTATTCATTGTTGTGTTGAGGATTATATCCCTAGAGCGTGTAGCTTGAGTAGCTTTGGTTTTGCTAAGATGGAGCATGTTGAACAATTCTGGGTTGGACATGGCTCTGTACATTAGACAGAGATCGCCTCTGAGAAAGCGGTATGCAACAGAGAACAGTCTTAACTTTTTCAATTGTGCTGCATAGGGCAACTGTTTGAGGCCAGTAATCCTCTTGGTTAGGTACCTTTGTGGTCTCTCCAGCTGCTGGAGATGTCTAGTCAGGTACATTCCAATTGGTGTATTGTACTCAATAATAGATAGATAGATAGATAGATAGATAGATAGATAGATAGATAGATAGATAGATAGATAGATACAGATATAGATATATTTGGTCACTACTTAGTTTTTCTGCCTTAGCCACTTATATGGTTGAGTTATTCCCTTCAGTAGCCAAAACGTAATATTACTGGACCCCTGCATGACTCAAAGACTATAGATGCACTATCTTGTATCATAATGGAATTGCTGTAATTATTTCATGTCATTTCCATTCAGCTCTCTGTTGATTGTTCTACAGGTAGTAAGCTTTAAAACTGTGGCCTCCATTCCTACATTTAACCTTTTTGTTGCATCAACAAGGTGGGCTACAGAGATGTCCAGAAAATGTTCCAGTATTTCATCCAGTACCAATGAGTATCCATTTTTTACTGTGTAATTAACCGATTTGTCAGCTCTATGCTTCACATTTAATTCATGCTGGTTGTCTGTAATTAGGCCTTGAATAATTCAAAAGCCAGCAGTCTAATTGTATATTATTTTTTCCATTACTTTCACAAAATGGATCAACAGTGGGCTTATCAAACCGTTGTCTCTGAAGCTTATATTACATGTTTATATCTGCAGGTTATCGCAGCCTCCTTCAGTAATGCAGGTACTTGATGATAACTGAAAGATTGCTTAATGAGAGATTGAATGGATTTTGCACTAGCTTTGTTAGCTGCATCCTGTAGCTTTGATAACAAACATTTATCTGAGAAGGAATTAGGATTTTTACCTCTTTTAAAGAAGTGTAAACAGTTTTTGTATTCAATTTTGGTAGTGTAAAGACGTGCAGTAGGTTGCAAATTGCTGCAGTAGTAGGGTCAATAGAAGCCATCAACTAAATCAACTTCCCATATTTTATTTTAGTTTAATAAATTTGCTATCTTTTAAAATAGTCAATGAGAAAAGTATTTGGATGTGACAGCAGGAACCAGCAGCTGCTTAACAAATTCCTGAAATGAACATAGCTTTGTTAGTACCATGATCAATTGTATTTTGAAGTGATTACCTTCATCCTTCCTCAAAACATAGCTGACATTGAAGGATTCTGAGTGATTAGCATCACCTTTCCCCATGACATAGCTCACACCAAAGAATCACATGTGATTAACTTCACCTTTCCTCATAACATGACTCACACTGAAGGACTGCGAGTGATCAGCTTCATCTTTCGTCATAACATAGCAGACACAAAGAATCACAAGTAATTAGCTTCAGTTTTCTCATAATATAGCTCACACCAAAGGATCACAAGTGATTCGCTTCAGCTTTTCTCATAACATAGCTCACACCAAAGAATTGCATGTGATTAACTTCGCCTTTCCTCATAACGTAGCTCACACCAAAGAATTGCGTGTGATTAACTTCACCTTTCCTCATAACATAGCTCACACCAAAGAATTGTGTGTGATTAACTTCACCTTTCCTCATAACATAGCAGACACAAAGAATCACAAGTAATTAGTTTCAGTTACCTCATAACATAGCTCACACCAAAGGATCGTGAGTGAATAGCTTCACCTTTCCTCATAACATAGCTGAAACCACAGGACCGTGAATGACAAGTTTTACCTTTCCTCATAATGTAACTCACACAGAAGAATCACAAGTAATTAGCTTCACCTTTCCTTACAACATGGATCACACCGAAGGATCACTAGGGATTAGTTTATCCTTTTCTCATAACATGCTCACACTAAAAGATCATGAGTGATTGACTTCACCTTTCTTCATAACATAGTTCAAACCAAAGGATCGCAAATGACGTTTATCTTTCTTCATAACGTTGCCCACACTGAAGGATTCACAATGTACATCATCCTGAGCCTCACAGACCAATCTATATCCAGTTCTAGAATTTATCAATTTTGGCAAAATGATATGTGTCGATACATTTCTCATAATCTAGACTGCGTTATGTAAAAGAAAATACTACAAAACAAACACTACCTAAGGACACATCGATATTACCATATGTTGTTCTATCAGTTCTTCACTCCACGTCTGTTAAACTGATGCTTCAAGAAAAAATGCATATATGGAAATGCTCTCTTACAGTGTGATAGATCACATCCATATATTTCTATGTTTTACTATTTCAACATACAGGCTGAACATAAACATGAAGTATGTGTGGAATGGAATACAGCGTCAAGCTAAAACAAGCTATACTTTATGAAAGGCAAAATAAGGCAATTCTAGATGGATAAAGAAATAAAAGTATGGAATGAATAGCAATCATGTAGATTACAGGGTTGGTGGGGGTTGAGCAGATCAGGCAATTTAAGGATTGCAAGCAATTTGTCCTGGACAAGAAGAACAGCAGGACTGCATTGTTCTGGTGTCAGAAATACCGAAGACTATTATTAACTTCAACTAGATTACAACATGTAATCTGAATAAAACAATATGACATCACTGAGATTAGAAGTACAAGTTGAGGCAAAGCAGAAAAAGGACATCTATGAAATAAATTTTATTTTATTAGGCACATAAGATGAACTATATAGCAAAAGCTATCAAATTGCATTGCAATTCTTTAAAAAAGGACAAAAATAGTGTAATGTTGTGGTTAAAATAGAAAATACACAATGGCAGAACTGTGTGCCTAATAGTGCATGACCAATCACCCACTACTGTAGTCATAGTACAATATAG
>NC_056735.1:1769304906-1769412406 GCF_019279795.1 Protopterus annectens | reverse complement strand
AAGATACTGACATCAGCCACCAGGAGTGGGATTAAAGCTATTAGAAAACCACAATGGCTTCATGCGTGTATTGGCTCTTATCCAAGACATGAAGGAGGACTGAGCACTGTCAGGGCTTGATGATCAGCAGGCAACGAGAAGAAAAGAAAAGCAATTTGACTGCTCCACTTATTACAATCAAAATGAAAACAAGAATGTTGCCTGCAGACTCTAGTTCAACTCATAGCTGGTTTTAGGCACCAGCGAACCCTGCGTTCACTGGGGACCCCTTGGTCCTGGGGGCCTCCAACCACTGCAAGTTATGTTATCTTGTTATTTGGTAACATGTCTGCTAAACCAGCAAAAGCTAGTACAGCAAGCTTGTATACTTAATAAAGCAGGTAAGTAACAATAACTCTTATTTATTATCTCCTTCAAAATGTAAAGATCTTTAATTACAGTAGCAATATTTTGTCAAGTAAGAAGCTTTACAATTTCATTAAATATTTTACCGATGACAGAATGTCCCTGGTCTAGTCAAGCCCTGTTGGTAGACATCCTCTTCACTAAAATTAACATAGCCAGCTTTTGGTACCCGCAATAGCTGTGGCTGCAGGGGGCCCCTTAATCATCATTGGCTGTGTGGGGGCCCCACAAAAGCTACTGTTGGTTGGGGAAAAACTGGGGAGAAAAAAAAATGTATTAATTTTTGATTACACTATTTATCCTGAACAGGACTGTGATATGACCCTGCTAGGGCAAAGCTGTAATGAACATAAGCAAAGCAGGCACTAGAGGGATCAGCAACCCAGGGTGACCAATCTCAGTGCAAACCTTGGAGTTTAAGAAGAGCTGATGCTTCTAATCTTCAAGGATGGTTTCTCTTTCATGGTTTTTATATATACTAGCAGAACAACTGATACCATAACTCTCAATGTCTCTGCTGAAGAATTCTCTTCGGTGATAAAAATGATAGCATAATAAAGTTTTAAAATGAGGAACGCATTTTAAATATTACTCTAATTCATTTAAAAAAGTTACTAGATTAACACATTTTGCATCAACATGTATTTTTAGACAATAAGTATAAAAGTCTGATGACTGGATTTATTGTGACAGAGCAAAATTAAAATCAGGAATATCTGTAAAATTAGGGATATTGATAGGTATTAATTTACTACTCAGTGAGGTAAATAAAAATGACTTATTCATGCTGCTGTTTGATGACTGCTAAGCAGCAGTCACTGATCGTGTGCAGCAGTAATAGTGTTGTACAATGTATTTGCTGAACTAAGTACAAAATTACCATTTCTGTGATGTGCGTCTGTGTGTGCAAAAAAATATCACTTATTTTTATCAATGCACACATCCAATAATGCTGGGATATGCACAGTATTCTTCTGGGTATCAATAAAAAATGTAGCTAACAAGTGATTATATTTCAAAAGTAAGGCATAGCATATGTCACAGAGCATTCAAACACTTATATCTTCTAGGAATCTGGTGGTCCCCATTCCCCAGACTGTATAAATGGATACAGGGGGCTCCCTTAATCATCCTTGACTTTGGAGACCCCATAAAAGCTGTTTTTAGATGAGGAAACATGAGGAAAAATGCTTTCATTTTCTGATTGCACTATTTAGCCTGAATGGAGTTGTGTTATGACCCTGTTAGGATAAAACTGATAATGGCCACTGCCCTCAACCACAAGCATTCTAAAGCATCCCTGCTCAGATGTTTGTGTACAGAAATTTACCATAGGTTATGTGGGGGGCTGAGAATTGTGTAGTCATTCTTTCCTTTCTTTTTCTAACAGACCTCAAAGGTATACAAAGAAAGTTACTTTAGCTCGTGCAGGGGCAGTGTACTGCCTGGTAGCAGCAAAGTAGAATACATTATTGCAGTCATTATTTAGTTTCACTTTCCTCACAATCAAACCTCATGCACATATACAGCTGGTTGCCTTTGGGAGTTAGGATTAAGGAGTAAATAGGCATGCTATGTATATGTATTTCAGCAGTCATTTGAAATACATGACTGTGGCCATTTGAACCTCTGCTTTCATCCTAGTCTAACACCAGAGGGTTGCATAGGCAGTGACTGTCTTTATGGGGGATTAGGGAGGCAGGCAGTATTCCTATACAGGATCTGTGTATCCTCACAACAACTGACTTGCTAATTTATTTTGAGCTGCTATTTTTGTCAGCTTTGAATTTTAAGCCTTGGGTACAACTTATGTCTTCACTGAAAGAAAAAAAAAATAAGACTGAAATTCTTTTTCTTACTTGAGATTTTTGTTTAGACACCTTTTGAATTAAACGGTTGGGAAGCGCTCTGAAATGCAACCCAGGACATCTACAACCCCTATAGCTTCTGGGGGCACCGGCGTAATTGCATTATTTCCTAAATGGTTATTACTGTGCTGTCTTGGTCAAGAAAATATATTGAAAAGATGCAAGGAATACTAAAGCTGAACAACAACGTTGAATTTCTTTCCTTAATCATAATAATTTCAGTTCAAGCCATGAAAAACATTAAAAAGCACTTTAGAACATATATAAAGTTATAGCTTCTTGAAAAAGCTGAAGAAAAAAGGTAAAATGTGAGAAATGGAAGAAAAAAATATAATGTGCATAATGTGGGAAGCCCAACATGGGGGAAACAAATGGAAGCTCTAGAGGATGTTTTTTTTTTTTTTTTTTTTTTTTTTGCGGGGGCTGAAACAGTAAGCAGTGCCTGGGACTCCATTGCACATTAGTTCAGCCCTGTACATAGAGTTGTTGTAATGTATCATTATTACACCTAACTGCCAGTAACTGTAAATGTCCCTTTGTGAGATGGGCCAACATAGTGTAGTATGTAGGCCTGTTGTAATATCATTGTAGCTAGGTCAATCTGTGTGTACTACTCCTAAAGCCTGCAGCATGAACTAAAAGGAAAGAGTGGCAGTGACAGGGTGATACTTAAGACTGGAAGTGGTCAGTGGGCCCCCAAATTGACATTTGCTGGGGTCCCCTAAAATGCTAACACCGGCCCTGGTTCAACTTAAAATGATTCAATAATAAGAATCAGCATAATACTTATAGAAAGTTATTCAATGTTTCTTAAAATAATTGGGCACTGGAAGAGTTATGTTCTAACTAATTCTTTGAGAAGTCAATTCCTCTAAGTGATCAAAAATCCACATGTTTTGTTTTTGTTAAAATCTTTGTGATTCAAAGTACTATGTATTAGAATCTTTGTGATCTGAACAGTTTTGAGTAAGACAGGCATTCAAAGTTTTGATACTTTGAACATCTGTCAGACACTCGTGTGTGTGTGTGTGTGTGTGTGTGTGTGTGTGTGTGTGTGTGTGTGTGTGTGTGTGAGTGTATATATATATATATATATATATATATATATATATATATATATATATATATATATGGCCATATGGTCTCGGTCATATGGTCTTCAGAGTTTTGGAACTTCGATAAAGTGATAGTAATCCAGATATATATATATATATATATATATATATATATATATATATACACACATACACACACACACACACACACACATATATATATATATATATATATATATATATATATATATATATATATATATATCATATAACATAAAACAGTGTGTGTGTATATATATATATATATATATATATATATATATATATATATATATATATATATATATATATTTATAGTTTACTATGAAAACCTTGAAAGGCATTCTATCGAGTAATGTGACTCTAATTATATATACAAACTCCAAGATTGCAGTATAGTGAAGAAATGGGTACTTTTCTCGATTCCCTCTGTAGTGCAATCTCCATGCAGAACATCTACTTCAACAACAGTGAATGCACACTAGCAGTCACGGTTGTGGAGTGGATCATTTTTGGTTCATTTTTATGCTCATTTGCAAACTGCAATTTGAATATGTGCATCTCGATACCCTGCACTTCTTCAAAGTGATAGTAAACCTACATATATATATATATATATATATATATATATATATATATATAGGCTTTCTTTAGTTATGTTAGGAACCTGGATGGCAACTCCCATATATGCTCAGAGTTGATCCAAAATGACAAAAAATACACTGAACCCACAGACATTGCCAACATCATGACAGACAGATTCAGTGCAAACTTCTCCCCCCTCCCCCACAAAAGAGCAAATATCTATTCCAGCAGAGTGCTGCCTCCCTAACATCTCAGATGCTAAGGTGAAAGCCGTCCTCTCTAAAGCAAAAAACACATCATCAATGGGACCAGACGGTGTCCCGGGTTGCATCCTACATGAACTCCAAGAAGAGCTCAACCCTCACGTAAAGCTGCTGTTCAGTCTCAGCCTTACTACAGGACATGTACCCAAAGAATGGCGTACAGCAACAGTGGTCCCACTCCACAAAGGTGGTGCCTCTATGGACCCTGGAAACTATCACCTATAAGCCTGACTAGCCTGGTCTGCAAAGCTATGGAGAGGATTATCATGGAACTCATAAACAAAGACATTGGGGACCTACAGACACTGGATCCTACCCAGTTCGGCTTTGTTAAGGGCAGATCCTGCCTCTTGAACCTGGTTGACTTCTTTGAAACAGTCATCAAGGCCATTGATGAAGGGAAGGTAGTCCACACTGCCTACCTAGACCTCGCAAAAGCCTTCGACACAATACTCCACTTGGGCATCATAGATAAGCTCTTCAGCTTGAATATAAACCCCTATGTCATAAGATGGGTTGCAAACTGGCTCAAGGACAGAGCCCACATGGTCAGAATTGCAGCAGCAATGTCAGACTCAAAAACAGTTACAAGTGGCGTCCCACAAGGCTCAGTTCTGGGACATCTCTTGTTCAGTATATATTTTTCCGAGGTACAGGCTAACACGGGAGGACTGTGGCTGACCAAGTTCACAGATGACTGCAAACTGGGCGCCATAATTGACTCTTCAGCTGACACAAGCATCCTCCAAAAGAGTCTCACAGAGACGGATAACTGGTGCCAGAGCCATGGCCTAAAGCTAAACGCCAAAAAGTGTATAGTCATACCCTTTGGCAAAAATAACGTGCCCACAAATTACCACATAGGTGGTAATCCATTGAGTACAGAAGAAGTAATCAGGGACCTGGGAACCCAAGTTGATAGTAATCTCTCCTTTGACAACCACATTCCCAAAGTGGTTAGAAAGACCTTCTATATAGCCCACCTTATCATGAAAGGATTCACATCTAGAGGGAGGTCATAGTGCCCCTTTATTCATCCCTCATCAGGCCCATAATAGAATACAATGCCCCATTTGGGATGTACCTTACCCAACACCTGCAGCAACTAGAAAGACCCCAAAAGTACCTCACAAAGAGGATCAAGGGACTCAAACAGATGCCATATGCTGCTCGGTTAAAGAAACTCCAGCTCTACTCAGTTGCATACCGCCTACTGAGAGACGATCTATGCCTGACGTATAAAGCTATGTTCAACCCGGAACTAATGGACATGCTCCACCTCAGAAAATCCAAATGCCTTGAGCTATGCGCTCAAGGGGCTTGAACCTCAGCACAGAAATAAATAGGACATGCTGGAGGGATAGATTCATAACCCAGAGGCTCCCTTCGCTATGGAATAGAATCCCGGTCCATGTTAGGCAGAGCCCCTCACTGACTCTCTTCAAGAAGAATCTTGAAGAGTGGATGGGAGATCATAGGTTTACCCCAGGGATTATGTCTGTGTCACTACTAGACAGAGGCCCAGTAAACTAACCTAAAAAAGGGCACAATAAACTCAATTCAAAGGGCAGCGAAAGCCAAACACACTCTGGATAGGCTTGTAAATGCCCTAGGGCAGATAGCCTAGTATGAACCTATGAACCTATATATATATATATATATATATATATATATATATATATATATATATATATACACACACACACAGAAAACACACACACACACACACACACACACACACACACACACACACAGACATACACATATACATATATTTATATTTCAGTTTTGATAGTCTGGTTTTACAAAAGTGCATTTTTCCGGAACTGTACTTTTTCAAAACTACAGATCACTGAGACTGTTGCTGGAGATCGCGATACAGTGGGGCTAAGGGAATTTTCCCTTTTGCGTACTGTAGTGCGATCTCCAAGTTGGTATATATTAGTAGTGGGGATGTGGGGAGAGCATTCTCCCATATGGGGGTGCAGGGGGGCTTGCTTCCCTGCATAATGTAGTGTAGTATATTTTTTTTTAATTGTTCGGTGATCTGTAGTTTTCTGAAAGTGCATTTTTGGAGAAATGCACTTTCATGAATACAGACTAGTGAAACTGAGTTTTGCTGAAGTGTTACTTCGATGGGTCAAAGTAGACCCATATATATATATATATATATATATATATATATATATATATATATATGTATATCTACATGCACACACACACACACACACACACACACACACACACACACACACACCCACATACTTATATGTGTGTGTGTGTGTGTGTGTGTGTGTGTGTGTGTGAGTGTGGGTGTGAGTGTGTGTGTGTATGTGCGTGTATGTGCGTGTGTGTGTGTGTGTGTGTGTGTGTGTGTGTGTGTGTGTGTGTGTGGAGAGAGTGAGATAGACACATTTTCTTTAGATAATGAGCCAACAAATAGAAATAAAGCAAATGGAAAAAATTTAAATACAGCAGATTACAAAGTCAGTTGACTTACTACATTTCAAGCATTATTTAAATGTCTCAGAAAATGAAACTGCTAGTTAAATTTTTACTTGTATGACAATTTGGCATGCATTTTCACTTACTATGAGTTACTACATGCAAAATGAATTAAGCAACATTAAAGTTTCCAGTACCAAAGTCATTCACTGCTTTCATTAAGTAGTGTTGCTTCCATTTTGAAAAATAGAATTACACGTGAGTGCAGACTGTTTAAGGCTACACTAATAGAAATGCAGAAGGTGTTTATTGGATTATAGATTGTTCAATCACTACAACCCTAACAGGATGTACACAGTTACTACAAAGATACATTGCTTATATACCAAACCTGATATTATACAAAATCAAACATTTTTATTTAACATTTAAATAGTGTGCATTATTTATTCGAAAAAGCCAGAAACAATGTAGCATATGAAAAAGCATACTGCCTTAGCAACAGAAAAAATTCTCAGTAAAAACTGAAACAGGAATGCTGGTTCCAAGCTCAAGGCAACAAGGCAATAGTAAATTTATTCAGGGCATTTAACATGCAGGATTAATCGAATTATAATTTAATCATCTGATCAAACACCAATTAGCATAATCACTTGAGAGTAAAAGCTGCTAGGCACTGGAACAGATGAAGAAACACCTTGGGCACCAGAAACATTAACAAAAACATAAGATTTTTCCATAGATTAGAAGAAAAACAGCTGGAATAAAAAGTTATACATATAACCATTTCACAAAAGAAGAGACAGAAAGCAAAAATGAATACAAATTTTAAATCATTTCACTTTCTCCATTAAGCAAAGGATAGATCTGTAAACAATTCCAGCTGTAAATGAATCAGTTAAGATATATCCACTAAGAATTACCATATATTTATATATATATATATATATATATATATATATATATATATATATATATATATATACATATATATTTATATATATTTTTATATATATATATATATTTATATATATTTATATATATATATATATATATATATATATATATATATATAAGCTTTAAAGTATTGCAAAACATTTTATGAAAAATAATTTTACATTCTTTAAAAATAATACAAAACAGCTACAGTTTAAATAATTATACAGAATTAGACATAGTGTGTAAACATTGCTTTAGAATAGACACAAATTGTATATCAGTGATTTAATAGTTAGAGAAACTTTAGCCAGTTTATAGAGAAATTAAAAGTAAAATAGTATAATAAAAGAGGAATTGCAATACGGAGTGAGAGAAAAGCAGGCTTATGGTATATTTAGAGAGAAAGACAGGGTATTGAAATTGAAATTGATAGAAGTCAGAAAGTGAGTGAAGAAGGGAGAGTAAGGGGATATAAGGTATAAATAGATATTTGTTAACATTTAGAGTTACAATTTACCCTGGTGTTGAGCAAGACAAGAGCCAGCTTTTGGCTAGGAAGTCTTTCAGAATGGTCTAGAAGGATGGCAGGGAGGGTATTGACCTGTTGGATACAGATAAGGAGTTCCAGGTCTTAGCAACATGGTACTAGTACAGTCAATGCCCAGCAGATTTGATAGGTTTCTAGACAGAGAGGATTTTTTTGTGTATGGATCATAATGAATGACTAGAAACATAAGTGTGCAGAATGTTATTTAGTGCCAGACAAGCAGTTGAATTCTGGATAATTTCATAGGTGCTAAGAAGCTGTGTGTGTATATGTTAACTGATGGGGTAGTTCTAACCAGTTCAGGCTTTTTAGTGGTATACAGTGGTGGGTACTGAAGGGAGTATTTGTGGCAAATTTAACAACTTTGTTAAAGCATTGTTCAAGTTTTGATTTTTGTGATGCCTGATGGCTAGTCATTACAATTTGGGCCTGGCACCTTGCCATACTTGCGTGGGGGTTGGATTCAGCTGTTGTTCTTTGGTTTCCTGCACTGTCGGTGCAACGGCTCCATTTTCAGGCTGGTTTGTCTAGCCTTATGAAGTTTATTGTATGCATTAGGAGTTGGAAGTTCCTTCAAGAGCTTTTTCTTATCATCAGCCCCCTGAAATTAGCTGCTGGTTAAGAGATTCTGCCTTCATAATGTTTCCTGATCGCCGAGGAAGAACTTATAAACAACATTAGCCCCTCTGTTTGGAATTAGTTGTTGGTTAAAAGTCTATATGTTTATAATGTTGTCCGTTCGTCAATGAAGAATTTGTAAACATCAGGTTTGTTGACTTTTTCACAGACTTTGATTGAGTTTAAGCTCCATTACGTGATATATTTTGGGGCTCTGAAGTATGCAGTAACTTTAGCGAGGCTAAGTGACTTCAACGTTTTCAAATCAAAGTTTTCTGTGATTCACAGTGAAGTAAATTTTGTTCATATTTCAGACTGCAGTTTGTTTTAGCCTGTGCTGCAAGGATTGACATACTTTTATCATCTTGGAATTTGTTGTATCTTGCACTTTTTTCCATACTGATTAAGTTTTTTGTGGGGTGAAAAGATTTTTGTAATTTTGTCAGTACGAGTGGGCAGGAGGAAACTGTCCACTTGGGCTGGTTCAGATATTAAAATATTTTTCTGAACATTTAACATAGGTTACTGGGGATTATGATTTTTTTTTACTTTCCCAAGTGACTGAGAGGGCCAGAACTTTTGGCATATTTGGACTTGGGCACGAATTAAATGTGAAGGTTGTCGGTTTGAGACTGAGTTTATATGACGAACAGTATAAAGCATAATATGGACAAAGAATTTAAGTAAATTTTATGCTTTATACATGATCCAGTGAGACCTGTTGTCTTAGTTCTGGCTTAAACTTGCAAGTTTGAAGCATCAAGGTTGGTCATTTGATCAACGTTGCAGGAATTAACTACAACAAATCGAGTATGGACTAATAATTAAATGTATGCTCATATGTATGCTTGTACCTACAATTGTTTGAGTCTGACAAATGTTAGGGTGGTCCTTTATGTATACTATGTTTAATAAAACAGATATATGCAACTTATGTTTGTGATTTTATGTGAAGTAAGCTCTTTTTTTGAAAGACGCTATATTTTGACCTCTATTCGTTTATATGGGTAGTTGGTTGGATTAATCACCTGAAGTTTTTGGATGTGTGGATTTTTGTTATCCAGCTTAAGGCATCAATAAGAGCTTTGAACCCTTTTATCAGAAATGTTCTTTTTTTTACAGTTTAAGCTGGTTGGTTGGTGATAAAGTTTATTTTCACCACTGGATTCAGAACATATGAATGATTAAGACACTCAAGTTTTAAGGCCTTTATTTCAAATTTAGATGTAATTGGCCGGTTTATTCCCAATTTATTCTACTGGGGATTTTATTATTAATCATGAGGAATGTTAAGATAATCTTGGTGTCTTTGGTTATCACTAAACTCACAAGTGTGCATTGTTTGTAATGAATTGTATGTTATCTTGAAATGAAACAGTATAACAAAGCGGGACTAGTTGTGTAAAGACACGACATAGTAGATGCTTTTTGGATTTTATATATCTTTTTGTTATATAAGGTGGTTTCTGCATAGAATAAGATGTTACATTTACAACCATTCTCATACTTGCAAGTCTGTACATCTAGTTATAATATTTAATATATTCACAGATATACACCAATCAGTCTCTATGTATGGTTGTTAGAATTATTTAGTTAGGGACATATGGTTATATGTTGTTCAGTTGCTGTTTAGTGGGTATTAGATTGGACTTCCACTTTTGTCATATTGGGAAGAAAAAGCAAAAATGTTTGTTTTGTTTTGACTATATATGTTGGAGTTATTGCACCGATGGTGGAAATTAAAGAGTAGGTCTATACTAGTTTGTTAGTATTGTTTCATTCTTTATGATAAATATGGATCTTATTCAGATTGTTAAGGGTCTATCAGCTGTCAAAGATGATTTGTTGTTTTTTGATTCTTTTCCTCGGTTTTCAAGTATAATAACGGGTGCAATTCTTGTAGGGATTTATTTCATTGGCTTTTGCGAGACATGAAAGAGTTAAGGACACATATTTGGCATTTGAGGTTATTTAATACTTATTTAAATAAAAATATTTCGCCTAGGGGACTTAGAGTCAGGGTACAATCTTTTGTGAAAGGGATGAATCAGACATTACTTACACAGTGGCAGGAAGCTCAACAATCTGCTTTGATAGCTTTTGTCAAGATGATAGAATTTTATGAATGTGGGATTTCAGTTCTATCTAACACAGTTATGGACTTGTGTGATCAGGTCAAATCCTATCAAGGGGAATCAATCTATTCAGGGCGTATTTCTTCACTGTCAAGTGGTTTAATAGTAGTAGAAAAAGAACTTAAGCTTAGGATGGTTAAGAAATTTCAACAGGATACCAAAAATTATTCCATAGGTAAACCTTCTGAACTCAAAAAAAATCAGTTCAGTTTAGTGATAGCAAATCTACCCCAATACAAATTTTAAACAGCAAAGGAAACAGTCCATTCTTAAAGTAGCTAAAAACTTATCTGATACTTCAGCAGATGAGTTTTTGTCAGCTACAGACAATGAAGGAACTACACCCTCAAGCTTTCCTCTCAATAAGAGAGGTAATGTGGATCTCCCTTTAGGGGAGGGAGGAGGGGTGGAAGGAAACATATGGGCAGGAAATACAGATCTGGAGTCCATAGTGGCTATGTTAATATGCAAATAAATACTGGTCAGAATGTCCATAATATTTCCAACGCTCAATTAACCAACATAGAATGTGAATTGTTAGACAAGGGTTTGGGATTTGTCCCTAATTTTGTGGTTTCCGAACATGTTTTTGCACAGGATTTGATGGCTTTTCATAGAAATATAAATTTGAAATTATTTATTGCATGTAAAGCACATACTGTTTCGAGCCATTTGAGTTTAGGTTCAGAGTGTCTTCCTTTATGCCTCCCATGAACAAGTATGTAGCTATGTTTCAAAATCTGGTTTTGAAAGATTTAGATTTTTCACAGGGTTTATATGCTCCTGGGTATACAGATAAACTGACAAGTATTCAACGCTCAGCCTTGAAGCAACTGAGTCAAAATCAAAATATTGTCATTAATCAGGCCGATAAAGGGGGAGCAGTGGTAGTTTGGAACTGGGATATGTACAATAATGAGTCTGGTCAGCAACTATCGGATCATCAATATTATCAGTTGATGCATCTTGATCCAGCTTCAATTTTCAAACAAGAAATTGATCAGTTTTTATTATTGGCATTTGAGGACGGCATCAATTCCAGAGAGGTTACATATTATTTGATGGTGGTTAACCCCAACCAACAAATAGTTTCTGGTAGAGGTAGGCCAATAGTTGCTGGTAGAGGTTTACTTACAGAACCTCTAACTTCTTTTTTGACAAAATATTTGAATCCATTACTGATATATGTGTGTTTGCGGATACAGGACATGACTCAGTTCATTAATATTATTAATAACATACAGATTGAACATACATACAGATTGAACTGGGTTGACTGTTATGCACATTAGATGTCTCTGCTCTGTACACAAACATCCCATATTGGGTGGGCTTATGGCGCTCGATCATCGGCTTACTAAAACTTCTATATATAATCCTGGCTTTAAAACCTTTTTGGTATGTCTGATGGAGCATACACTCAGGAAAAATGTTTTCTATTATGGCGCCGTTTGTTATTTACAACTCAAGGGTATAGCGATGGGGGCTTATTTTGCTCCCATCTACATTGACTTGTTCATATGGTACATAGATGAACAGCTGATTTATGATATTAGGCGCAACATTTTTCTTGATGTCATGGATATATGGCTTTGTTAGTTAGATGATTGTTAGCTCATTTGACACTCGGATTTGATATATTTCCAGGAATTTGTACAATATCTAATGAGAACAAATGAGGAATTACATTTACTGCGATGTCCATACCATTACATTTTTGGATGTTCAGGTGACTGTCATGGAGGTTGGAACATTGAATAGTTTATATGTAGAAAATATCCTCAGTTTAATACTCTTCTGCATGCTACTAGTTGCCATCCGCAACACATTATTAAAAACATTCCATAATCACAGTTTTTAAGGCTTAAGAGGATATGTTCAGTTAATGAAGATTTTGAGATGCAAGCCCAGGATATGGTGTTTAGGTTTCAGGACAGGGCCTATCGATTGAGGAATGTTACACAGGCATTAGTTGTGGTTCGAGGAACTTATAGAAAACAAACATTGCAGTATCGAGTGAAATCTAATTTACAAGAGTCATCTATTAGATTTCTTATAGATTATGGGAGTAACAGTGCTTTTCTGCAAAAAAAAAATCATACATCGACATAGGGATTTGTTGCTCATGGATGACAGGCTTCAGAAAATTTTGACTGCAAGATGTAGTTTTTCATATAGGAGAGGTAAAACTATGGGGGCCTGGTTTAATCATTACAAAAGAAATCAGACACAGAATGCTGTTGATACACAGATTAGGTTGGATGGCAGGAAACTTTTGGGATGCTATCCTTGTGAGCATTGTAGTTTTTGTCAGTTTGTTCTTAAATCAAGCTCCTTTACCTCTCCCAACAGTTCAAAGGTTTTTCATATTTTAATTTATGGCAATTGCAGTTCGGATTGGGTTATTTATATGGCAAAATATTCATGTCCTGCATTTTATGTGGGGCAGACCTCACGTCCTTTAAAGTTAAGGATATCACAACATTTAAGTTATATCAAATGTACTAGGTGTACAAATGCGCTGTATAAACATTGTCTGAAACACCCTACTGCCAGGTTTTCCTTCATTATTATTGATAAGATTTCATTTAAAAATATGTTTCAGGATACATTACATTCCCTTTTGAATTATAAGGAACGTAAGTGGATAATCAAGTTAGGTGCCCTATTTTCTCCAGGCATCAATGAACAACTGAATATTATTACCAATTTAAAAAATGTTTTACATTGTTTGTAACAACAGTTATGTGGATTACACCTTGTATTCATTTATAAATATAAATATCATAAGATGTGATTGAGTGATTAGATAGAAGATATCTTAACATTATGGTCTGGAATAATATTTGTGTCCACATTTTTTTTATTCTTATTTATGTAAGGGTATATGAGTCACGTTTTGTAAAGTTCTGTGTTTAATTAATGAATAATTAAGTACAACTGATTTTCTGGTTCATGGGGGCTGATTGGGATTAGTATTTATATGGGAAGGTCTGATAGATTTTATTAGCACTGATGAAGGTTGTTAGCTGATGTATGCTTTATACACCTTTTGGTGTTTGGATTTATATTTTCTACCTGATGTGACAATAAACTAAGAGTTTCATGGAATTTTTTCCAGTTTCTTGTTTTTCTATAGAGAGAGCCTTTAAGTGTGCTGGCTGGCATATTTTGAAGATTAGTAAGGATGGGAGTGCCATAAACAAGCATAGGGAGGAGATAAGTACTGGTAAATGTAGCTTTAGTTGTGTCAATGAGAAAGTTTTTGCTCTATAAAGTATCTCTAGTTTTGATAAGTTTCTTTTATGCAATTTTATATATGCAGGTCAAATTTAAAATTATTATTCATCATTATCCATTATAATTTGCTAAAAAAAGTTACAGCAATAGTTGTGTTATCAAGAGATAGTGGGAGAGGGATTTGGGGAAAACAAGTAGTTTTTTTTTAGACTTGAGCATGAGTTGTTACAAAACCATGTTTCAGTTGTTGTTCAAGCTTCCTAAGTAATTTTTTGGAGGTGTGTCATGTTGTCAGATTTGCAAATGAGTGTGGAGTCATCTGCGTACTGTATTAAGGAACGCCTGGTGTGTGGATGTATTGAGGGTGTTTGTGAAAATGTTAAAGAGTAGGAGACCAAGGATAGAGCCTTGTGGCACACCAGTGGTGACTAAAAGGTATGGAAAGAGTGTGGAGTGCCATTTTAATGATTGGTACCCACTGAAGAGGTAGCTTTTGAATGGTAAAAGTGTGGGCTGAGAGACACCTAATGAGGATGTTTAAGTAGAAGTTTGCTGTGGAAAATTATGTTGAAGATGTAAGGCAAGTCTAGAAATAAGGAGAAGATTAGTTTGCCTTATCTCTAGTTTTATTGACAGCACCTATTTAGGTCAGAACTGCAGTATCAATACTATTAGAAGATCAGCAGCCATGTTGTGTTGTGGCTAGGAGATCTTCCTGCAGAAGGTAGTTTAGCAATTGTTTTTGAATACATTTCGCATGTATTCTGGAGACAGGGATAAGATTGCTCTAGGTCTAAAGTTAGTAATGCCTGTTGAATTTTCTCCTTTGTGCTGAGGGATAATGAATGTGTGTGTGTGTGTGTGTGTGTGTGTGTGTGTGTGTGTGTGTGTGTGTGTGTGTGTGTGTGTGTGTGTGTGTGTGTGTGTGTGCGTGTGTGTTTTCAGAGAGCGGGAACATGGGATTCCTGGATTGACCTATTTATAAGGATTTAGACAGGATAGGCATTGCTATAAGCTACTATTTTAAGGCGCTCACTTGGAAGGTCATCAGCTGAAATAGAGCATGGTTTGAGTTGTATATAGGATTTGGGCACAGGTTTGAAGGTGAAAGTGGATATGGTGATACATGACTGCTGGGCAGGGCTAGGATTGGATGCTGAGGAATCCTTGGTTACAGATGCTATACTATCTTTGAAAAAAGATCTGAATTGTATTAGAGTTTCAAGTGATGATATACTGGGAGAGAGTTTAGGGTTGGATTTATGGCCAGGATGCAACATTTCTTTTATGGCTGTGCAGAATTTTTCAGGGTTGTGTTTGCATTATTCTGAAAGTTGTTGAAGTATATTTTTCTGTCTTCATTCATTTTCTTTTTAATACAATTACAGCACATTCTGGAGTTTTCAAGATATTGTGGTATTTTTATACTTTTGCCATTCTTTGCATGCTTTTTCTCTATCCTGCATTAGCATTCTACCCATTATGGATAGCCAGAATGCATTACTTGTTTTTAGTCTCTTCCTTCTAGGAGGTGCAAGGCTATTTAGAATATTCAGGAAAGCTGTGCTGAATTCATTTACAGCATTATCTCAGGAGAGGATTTTTAGGAAGTTCCAGTTAATATATGATAGAGTAGTAATGAACATTTCCGGGTTAAATTTGGAAAAGTTGTGTGTTGTTTTATAAACATGCTGTTTAAGTTAATACGTGAGATGTCTGGTTGTGTAGATTGGGAGATGATCGCTGCGACAGTCAGATATTGTACTTGAGGTGGTGTATTTACTGTGGTCTGATACTAGAATCCAGTCGAATAGGGAATTTGATGTCTTGCTATAATATGTGGGCCTATTAATTAGTTGTTGTTTGCAGATGACATTGTGATCTGTAGTGAGAGCAGGGAACAGGTGGAGGAGACTCTTGAGAGGTGGAGATATACTCTAGAGAGGGATGAAGGTCAGCAGCACTAAGACAGAATATATGTGTGAATGAGAGGGAGGATAGAGAAATGGTGAGGATGCAGGGAGTAGAGGTGGAGAAGGTGGATGAGTTTAAATACTTAGGATCAACAGTTCAGAGTAATGATGAGTGTGGATGAGAGGTGAAGAAGAGAGTACAGGCAGGATAGAGTGGGTGGAGAAGAGTGTCAGGAGTGATTTGTGACAGACGAGTACCAGTAAGAGTGAAAGGGTAGGTCTACAAGAGGGTAGTGAGACCAGCTGTGTTATATGGGTTTGAGACTGTGGCACTGACAAAAAGGCAGGAGTCAGAGCTGGACGTGGCAGAGTTAAAGATGTTAAGATTTGCACTGGGTGTGACGAGGGTGGACAGGATTAGGAATAAGTATATTAGAGGGTCGGCCCAGGTTAGAAGGTTTGTAGACAAAGCCAGAGAGGCAAGATTACATTTGTTTGGACATGTGCTGAGGAGAGATGCAGGGTATATTGGGAAAAAGATGCTTAGGGTGAAGCTGCCAGGTAACAGGAAAAGAGGAAGGCCTAAGATAAGGTTCATGGATGTGGTGAGAGAGAACATGCAGGTGGTTGGTGTGACAGAGCAAAATGCAGAGGACAGGAAGAAATGGTAACAGATGATCCGCTGTGGCGACCCCTAATGGGAGCAACTGAAAGAAGAAGAAGATTAATTAGTTGTGTGAAACCAAACAAATTCATGCTAGATAAAGGGGAGTTATGGTTTATGTGCAACCAACTGATATTCACATTACCTAGTAGTATTTTTTTCTTGTGAAATTGTTTTGGATATCCATTTTGGGATATCTTCCAGTGTAGCAGTATTGTCACCAAAAGGGATTTAAAGAAATGTAATGCATATTTGTTTATAATCGTTGAATTTCAAGAAAGTAATAAGAAGCTCTGCTAAACTGATTTTTGGTATTGGATCATTATAAGAGGAAATGTAATAGTTGTTGGGATATATTAAAGCAATACCACTGCCTTTTTTCTTTATACAATCATTATGGATGATATTATAGTGGAAAGTGTAATTTTTGAGTAGTTTATGCTGGGTTTAAGCCAAGTTTCAGTTACAGCAATAATATAAGGTGTATGTTTGGTAACCCAGGCATGTAGTTCAAGAATTTTATTTCTTATGCTTCCAACATTTATTACAACAAACTTATATTACTGGGGTTGGAGGTTGACCACTGGAAGGTTACAGCAGTGTGTAGAAAATAATTGTCTAGATGTTCATTGTGATAGGTGCACCCAGGACTAGGGTGAATACCTTCTCCTAGAAGGATTTTAGTATTTTTGAGAATTATTGATACGTGTTTTTGGAGAGAATTTTTCCACTTAATTTCATTTTAAAGTTGAAATGGAGTTAATCAGTCTATATTTGGAGTAAAGATGAGGGGCATCATTAAATAGGTTTGGTACAATGTTGCCAGTGTAGGGAAGAAGTACAATTAGGTGGTTGGGACAGAATTGGAAATATGTTGACAGCTACTATTAGTGTCATGGTAGGATGGCCCAGTAGCAGAAGAAGAATAGAGGATAAGCTTAGGAGTAGCATGATTAAGTAAAGGGATCTGTATGTTATGGTTGGCAGGTAATAGGGAAGTAGTGATCAAGTCGGAAAAAGAAGCTGCAGGGCAGAAGGATAGTCTGTGGTAAAGGACTTTGAAAGATGATAAATGATAGGTAGGAAAGAAGCATTTTCTATGAAAGAAGAGAGTTAGGTTGCCATAGTATCTTCTCTGGAATGTAAGAAATATAGGAGTTTAAAAGTCTAAAATATGATAATGTAGTTAAAATAGTAAGAAGTGAGGGTCTATTTGGGAAAAGTAGAAGATACAATGTAGTACAGATTGGTGCTGTTAGTGACGGGTGTAACTATGAACGTATGTAGTGTAAAACAGTAAGGGAGGGAGAAAGGTAGTTGAGAATGATGCTAAAATGTTAAGTGTAAGTTGGGAATTAGGTAAAAAGAAACAGGAGTCCCTGTATGTTGTATGGTTGTTTGGAAGGGTTATTGAATAGAAGTCAGAAGTGAAATGCATATATATAGGATGTATAATAGGACAGTAAGATGTGGTGGGTGGGAATTGGGGGTAGGGGAGGGAGCAGAGCAAATCATAATAGACAATAGTCTATTTAAGACAATAGAAAGCAGTGAACATAGAGGTACAAAGTAGATCAGGTTTTCTTTAATTTCTTGAATGCAGAACCTGTCGGCCAGGAACACTAAGCAATTGGTATATACAATGTAATCTATTAGTCAAGAGAAAGGAAAGTGGCCAACTTAGTAAGTGGTCCTTAGATACCAGGATTAGGCAGGCGCATATTTGACTAGTTGAAGTTAGTACATAGCAAGCTTCTTCCAAGTTAAATGTGTTTACATTGTATAAAGACAAAATTCTCAGTGAAAATGTTTCGAGTTGGTCCTTGTTGCAGTGCTGCTGCAGTATTGAGGTCAGATGTAGTGACCAAAGGCTCTGAAAGGAAACAAAATAGAAAACCGCTACTAAACTGTCATAGTATATTAAGGCAATAAAGTTAATACTTACTATATAACATAGTACATTATACACACACATATACATATATATATATATATATATATATATATATATATATATATATATATATATATAGGTCTACTTAATAAGATCGAAAGACCATTTGATTGACATTAATTTGGTCAACAGCTCATTTGGTCGACAACTAGTATTCAAGGCAAAAACCAGGGAATTGCCCCCCCTCCCTCCACAATGTTGTGCAACCCTGGAGTTGATATATATAGTTAGGGTGGGTGTGGGGGGCACAGCCATTTAAAACATGAAAATACAACAAAAACTACACCTTTTAAACGAAAATAGGTTGGGGGGATGTGCCCCCCACACCCCCCTAACTATATATATCAACTCCAGTGTCGCACAACATTGGGGAGGGGGGAAAATCCCTGTTAAGTGCCTTGAATACTGTTTGTCGACCAAATGAGCTGTCGACCAAATGAATGTCGATCAAATGGTCTGTCAATCTTATGAAGTAGACCCAGATATATATATATATATATATATATATATATATATATATATATATATATACACATACATACATACATACACCCACACTCACTCACACACACACACACACACACACACACACACACACACACACTCACACACACACACACACACACACATACACACACACACACACACACACACACACACACACACACACACACAGACACACACACCTATGGAAATGGGAAGCCAGTTTTTGCATTTAAAGCAATTATGTAGAAAGGTATAGAGATCGCATTAACATCTGAGTAAGACTGACTGCCTTGTCATAATTTAAAATTACATAATAATGGTATTGGTAAGACTGGACACACCCTTTGATATATTCATAAGCTTAAAAATTGGAAAAAGTGATCATTATCATAAGCCTAATACAAATAAAAGTGTATACAGATAATTTATTAACAATTTCAGGTTTGTGTAGATTTCATTTTCCTAGACTCCTCAGGCGTATTAATTTATTGACTGTTTGATTAATTGTTGAGGTGGCTCATCCTGCCAGGCCCATGGTCTGCTTTCAAAGGAGACATAATGTGTCATTTCTTACTGAATAGAATCAGATTAGCTGGTGCAGCAGGGTGTTCTGCTCTTTTTAATGCATGGGATCTTTTACAATATCTGAATCAGCACCAGCTCAGGCATTTAAAACCATATCTATTTTAGATTTTATGTCCAGGCTTTACTTAGATTTTTTAATGTGGACAAATATGGTATGTTAGCTTAATCTTTCCACTAATATTTTATTAGAAAATAACAACTAATAGGTCTTTCCTCCAATTATGGCTATTGCACTTGCTGTATAATCAAAACAAGCAAAACAAAATGAATTAATCTTCCCACTTAAATATGGTTGCTAGGTTGAAAAGAATATATAAATTGCCAAATAAAGACGTTTAATTTAAAAACAGAACAAGTAAATAAAATCATTCATATAATCATCACACTGTTCTTCTGTACCCATATTAGATTCAATAAATAGTGTTTACAATTTTACTTCATCTGTTCTTTGTTAGTTAGAAGTTTGCCCTTTTAACTTCCTTCTGCAGCTGAAGCCATAGATAGTACATGGCTGTGTTGCAGAATGTATTTTTGTTATGATTTTCTACAACTTATTTGAAAAGCTGCATTATAACACAGGGATGAAAAAGAAGGATGTTGATTTATTTTAAGGAAAAAATAGTGAGACATAGCAACACAAAAATGTACACTAGTAATCTGTAGAGACTAAAGTGAAATGTAAAATATAGCTCATGAAACGCCCATGGTCATGGAAGAATGGGGTGAGAAGCGATATGTGTGTTTTGTTTGTGTAAGTTGTGTTTGTGTTGCTCTGTAAAATGTCCTATGTGTAAACTGTTTAAGTAAGCCGACGGGTATATTTTGTGAGCATGGCATAAGAATGACATGATGTGCATGTAAAAAAAAATTTAAAACCCAACATGTATTGTGGTGGTGATTTCAGATTTATAATATTAATTTTGCAGAACATATCTCCCACACCTAACATTGAAATAGAGTATATGTGTGCAAACCTGCAGTTTTAGTGGGAATTAGTTTATATTGTATGTATGTATGTATGTGCATAGATTGTGAGGAATGCCAAGAGTTTTCAGGGTCAAACAAACAGAATAATACTCAATTCAGAAATTCTGTTTTAGAAGTTATGTATTATGCCTTCTTCTAATACACAGAGAAGTGTGCATCTGCTAGTATAAATGCCAGGCTTCAGAGTATGGTTTCACTATCATTTCTGGTACAAGCAAACTAGTCAAGGAAGCAGGGGAATGAATAGATTAGATGGGCACCAAATGTTATTACTCAGGAGGAGATGTATGATGGAACATCACTTGCTTAGACTCTGCTGTTAAGAAAGGGTATCATCTTAAAAGGCTTCCCTACAGTATTATGCAAGCAGGAGCCCATTATAGGTCCATATGAGGTTACTAGGTTAATGCCCCTAGGGCCTTTATAAGCTTAGCCATGTAAATCCCTAAGTACCCTAGCTAACCATTGTTAGATGGTCATTGTTTTCAGAGCGATACTGTGATCAGCACTAAGTGCCCCTGTCCATGATGGCCATAGGTGCACCCCCCAGGATTCATTTGCAGTTTCCCATCCAATTGTCAAGGTTGTGCTTAAATAGGGTCATTGAGGAGCTCTGCTTCATATGAAGTGGGAACTTATTCCAGAGGAGTGGCAATCTCTAGGAGACATATCTGTCTTTTGTGCAAGTTCTATAAATGTTGCAGGCTAGATTGAGATCTCTGAGGTGAGTGACTCATGGCCCATTTGATTTGCAGATGTGCAGCATTTCCATTAGGGCAGGGTCAGGGACTGCTCTGTACTTCACTCATAGGTCACCTCTTGGCTGCCTGTATGATACAGAGTACAGTGATAGGGCTTTCTGTCTTTCAGTGTAGGTCATGCCTTGAAGGCCCTGAATTCTCTTGGTTAAAAACCTCTGTGGTCTCCCTAGCTGCTGTAGGTGTCTGGTTTGGTACATACAGAAGGGAGCAGGGAGCATTGTACTCAATCAGTGGTCTGATAAGGACAGAGTACAGTGGAGTAATGATCTCCCTGGTCTTGGATGCAATGCCCTTATTTATGAAATGGGCAGTGTCGAAAGGCTTTCCTTACTACTGTGGACACATGGTGATTGAAGTTTTGATTACTATTAACCTGTGTTATCATAGGTTTCATAGGTTTCATAGGTTCATACTAGGCTATCTGCCCGAGGGCATTTACAAGCCTAGCCCATAGTTTTGTGGCTTACGCCACCCCTTTAGTATGGGGAACTATACCCATTATTTTGCTGTGCCTCTGTTGAGCAGTGACACTGAGGTAATCCCTGGGGTATATCTGCGATCTCCCATCCATTGGTCAAGATTTCTCTTGAACAAGGCCAGCGAGGTGCTCTGCCTCACATATACCGGGATTTTATTCCACAGCATAGGGAGTCTTTGGGTGATGAATCTATCCCTCCAGCACGTCCTATTAATAGCCGTGTCGAGGTTTAAGTCTCCCGCCCTTGTGGCTCTGACGGATCTAGATTTTTTGAGGTGAAGCATATTCATCAAATCTGGGTTTGACATGGCCTTGTATGTTAGGCAAAGGTCACCTCTGAGCAAAGCGTGGCGACTGAATAGAGCTGGAGTTCTTTCAGTCGGGCAGCATAGGACAGATGTTTGAGACCCTTTATACACCCTTTTGGTGAGGAACTTTTGTGGCCTCTCCAGCTGCTGCAAGTGTCGGGTCAGATACATTCCGAATGGGGCATTGTACTCAATCATTGGTCTGATGAGTGATGAGTATAGGGAGACTATGACCTCCCTTGATCTAGATGAGAATCCCTTCATGATAAGGTGGGCAATGTAGAAGGTCTTCCTAACTACTTTAGCTACATGGGTGTCGAATGACAGACTGCTATCAACCTGGGTCCCCAGGTCCCTGATAACTTCTTCTGTACTCAGTGGATTGCCACCTATTTGGTAGCTAGGGGTAACCTTGTTTTTCCCAAAGGGTATGACTATGCATTTTTGGCATTTAACTTTAGGCCATGGCTCTGGCACCAGTTATCCATTTCTGTGAGACCCTTCTGAAGGATATCTGTGTCAGATGTGTTTTCTACTATGGCGCCCAGTTTGCAGTCATCTGCAAACTTTGTCAGCCATAACCCTCCTGTGTTTGCTTGTACTTGGAAAAGTAGATGCCAAACAAGAGTGGGCCCAGGACTGAGCCCTGTGGTACACCACTTGTGACAGGCTTTGAGTCTGACATGGCGCCAGCAACTCTGACCCTGTGGGTTCTGTCACTCAGCCAGTTTGCAACCCATCTTGTGATGTATGGGTTAACATTTAAGCTGATGAGTTTTTCAATGATACCCGAGTGGGGTATTGTATCAAAGGCCTTCGCCAGATCGAGGTAGGCTGTATGGACTGCCTTTCCCTCATCAATGGCTTTGGTGACTGTTTCCTAAAAGTCAACCAAGTTTAGAAGGCATGATCTGCCTTTGACAAAGCCAAACTGGGATGGATCCAAAGTCTGCAAATTCCCTATGTCTTTATTTATGAGGTCCATTATGATCCTCTCCATGGCTTTGCAGATAAGGCTTGTCAAGCTAATGGGCCGGTAATTTCCAGGGTCGGTGGAGGCACCGCCTTTGTGAAGTGGGACCACAGTTGCAGTGCGCCACTCCCTGGGTACGTATCCAGAGGTAAGACTATGATTAAACAGCTGTCCTAGCTGTGGGTTTAATTCCTCGTTGAGTTCGTGGAGCACACAGCCGGGGACACCATCAGGTCCCATGGATGCTGTGTTTTTTGCTTTGGCGAGAGCAGTTCTCACTTGGGCGTTGGAGATGTTTGGGGGGCTGCAATCGCTTGGTATAGATATCTCTCCTTTTCGGGGGGAGGGGGAGTTTGCACTGAACCTGTCAGCCAGTATGTTGGCAATGTCTGTAGGATCAGTAATCTTCACATCATTTTGAACTAGTTCTGAGCATATCTGGGAGTTTCCTCCCAGGTTTCTAACATAGCTAAAGAAGGCCTTATGATTGTCTTTTGAGTCTTTAGCTATTTTTCTCTCAAAATTTGCTTTGGATGATTTTATGAGAGCTCTTAGTTTTTTACTTATAGTGATCAAGGGTGTCTTACCTTTTAAGGATTTTGCTCTATCTTGTAGTAGCTTCCTCCTTTTGTTGTAGAGTTTGTTTATGGCTGGGGTCCACCAGAGTGGACGCTTGCCTTTGGTACAAAGAGTCTTTGTTTTGCTTGGGATTGCCTTATCCATGCAGTCCTGCAGGTGCTGGTAGAAGGCATTTGTAAGTGATTCAGCGGCTTGAGTATTGTTTTCCGTCGGTTCGGGGGCCTTAAAGGAGACCACACTAGTCTTTAGAAGTGTGAAGTCGGCTTTCGAGAATTTCTTTATTGTGGTTTTTTTTATTTCAGGTGGGGGTGGGATGAGGACCTCCAGCGAGATTAGTTTGTGATCTGATCTCACCAGTGAGGGGTATACTTCCGGTGTTGAACATTGTGCTCCCATGTTCGTGATGATGAGATCAAGTATGTTTTCTCCTCTTGTGGGGATGGTGACTAGTTGTTCCATGGCATTTGAGTTTATGAATTCCAGGAACTTTTGGGCTAGGGTGTTTGGGCTTGAGTAGTGTTCCCAGTCTATATTAGGGTAATTGAAGTCACCTAGTATGATGGTGTTTGGTGATACATTTATCCCCTCTAGTGTTTTCAGGAAGGACATGTGAGGTTCCTGAGTTTGTGAGGGTGGCCTGTAACATGCTACAATTTGCAGAGCAGTCTTGCCTATGGTTAATTGCACCTGGATGGTCTCCGATGCATCGTGCGTTGCCACCAGTCTTGAGGTGTGGGTGTCTTTGATGAATATGGATACCCTCCTTTCTTGGTATTGTCCGGATTTTGGGGCCGGAACGCATGATAAGAGGTAAAACCTGATAGTGCTGGGGTGCTCTCAGGAGCCTTGAACCAGGTTTCTGTCACTGCACAGACATCGATGTTCTCCATACTGAGAAGGGCCTCGAGTGTGTGCATTTTGAGATTTAGACTTCTGGCATTGAGCAGCATTACCCTTAGTTTTTTCCTTTTTGTGTTCTAGGGTGGTAGGTTTAGAATTTGAGCCTTGCCTAAAAAGGCACTATGGGGTGGCAAGAGCCTTTGCCAATATCCGGAATCCCAGGGTGACAGGTGCAAGCCGTCCCTTGAAGCAGCGTGGCTTGTCCAGCATGTCATCCCAGGCAGACAGACATTGGATCCCCTTTGAATGACACCAGAGTTTAAGCCAATTGTTAAAGCTGATCATCTTATCTCTGTATTGTGGCATCATTCTTGGTGAAGGTAGGATACTGCTCAAGGTCAGGGTCATACCTGCCTGGGCTACATAATCAGAGAGCTCCTCAATGTCTCTTTTCATGTAGTCCAAGGAGGTGCGTCTCAGGTCGTTTACACCAGCGTGGACAATGACTGAGTCATATTTGTACCTGCTGTTGAGAGACCTGAGTGCTTGCGTTATGTGGCGGATTCTAGCCCGACAGGCAGCTTACTGTGACCTTCTCCTTACTCAGTCTGGTGAGCGGGACGTCAGTGTGTCTGACTATGGAGTCACCAATGACTAGTGTGTCTGGCATTGTGTTTGGCCTTAAGGGCTGTGACTGTTTGACACTCTGACTGTGAGGTCTATGTGTTGCAGGTGTTGTGTTCTGAGGTGGTGGTTGTTTGGGTGTCTGCTTTGGTGGCCTCTGCTGTTTTGGTAGATTTTGATCAGAGCCGCCGAGTATGTCTTTGTGTGTTTATGTGTATGATTTGAGGTTGTGATGGTACTATGTGAGACTGGGTCTATAGTGTGTGTGGTAACCTTCTCCTCCTGACTGGTCTTGCCAGTCCTATGTTGAGAGAGCTCAGCCTCCAGTTTGGCCGTATAGTTGCATCTCTCGCATGTATTTGTGTTTTGTGGGAGGAGGAGAGGGTTGTTCAGTGTACATGAGGCAATTGTAACATTGCCTCAATATTCCCAGGTTCACCAGCTGAGCAGGAGAGGACACTAGCAACTGATCCCTCGACATGCTAGAAGGACTAGACAAAAAAACTTTAAAAGAGATTACGGGGGACGTGGGTGACCGAGAAATGGGGGTTTGCCTTTTGGGGTGCTATCTATAAGAGTGCCGTATCAAGGTAATAAGTACTGTAGGAGCAAGTGCTAGGTTTAACAGATAGAGAAAAGTCTACTTGGAGTCAAGTAGAGATGATCTTTTTAGGTATTAGAGAAAGTGCTAGTAACAGGGATGCTTAAAGGTAAGATTGAAAAGAATGCACTCTGCAGTGTGCACTAGAGAAGTTAGATATGAAAGTAGGTAACTTGAGTTTTACCTGTTTAAAAGTTAAGGTTTAGTGGAGAGTTACTATTTTTAAAACAGCAAGATGGACTGAAAGGGGTGGTTACTTTTGTATTTTGGTACTATGAAATACTGTAGGATGGCCAATAAATTTAAATAATTGAAGGGTGGGATTTCAAAAGTGATGGTTTTGTGATTACTCACATAAGCCAGTGAAAGTAGAGAGAAATGAGATATATGGTCAGATTAACATAAGAGGCGGGCAACTAGAAAGACAGTGGTATTTAACAAGACAACTTAAATGGGTGGGAGGGAGGGGAAAAATTCTGCCTGACTCAGAACAGAGAGAGCTGTGGTCTCTTTTGAAGTTTTAATATGCTGTTAAACAGAATGCAAGCAAAACACAAGGTAAAGAAAACAAACTACAGTATTCAAAATATAGAAAGGCAATACAGAAATACAAAAAATAACAGCAAACTAACCTTTCATGCACCACTGTGTTTAAGCTTAGATGGGTGCTGCCTATAGCATAACTAGCAGGGGATGCTTCTCTGCCAAAGGTGATAATGAGGCATTTTTTTTTCATTTAGTTTCAGTCCATGGCCCTGGCACCAATTGTTTTCCTGTGTCTGTTCCTTCTGTAATTTGTTGATGTCTATGATTGCTCTCAGTTTACAGTCATCTGCAAACTTAGTAAGCAACAGGCCATCAACTTTTGACTGGACTTCAGAAAAATAAATTGCAAACAGTAGAGGACCCAGTACAGAGCCCTGTGGTAGACCACTAGTAACTACTCTACTGATGGATGTGGAATCCCCAACTTTATTAATGTGTGGTCTCAGTGTGAGTCAGTTTGCTACCCATCCAGTGATGAATGGATTGATACTCAGCTGGGAGAGTTTCGCAATGATCCCTGAGTGGGGAATAGTGTCAAACACCTTGGCCAAATCAAGAAAGGTGGTATGTACTGATTTACCCTCATCCAGGGCTTCTGTGATTTTCTTAAAGAAGTTCACTGGGTTTAATAAGCAAGATCTACCCTGGACAAAAACAAACTGGGTTGGATCAAGAGTTTAAAGGTGCTTGTGTCTTGGTTGATAAGGTCCATAATTATTCTTTCCAAGGCCTTGCAGATAAGGCTCGTCAGGCTAATGGGTCTATAGTTCCCAGGGTTGGTTGATGGACCCCGTTTGCAAGGAGATTACTGTTATTGTTCTCCACTCCTCCAGCACAAAACCAGTGCTCAGGCTGTGGTTAAAGAGACAGCTAAATGGTTCCTCTAAGTCTTGTTTTAGATTGTTTAGAATGCAGCCTGGGGTGTTATCTGGTTCCACAGAGGCTGTATTTTTGGCTTAAAGACTGCTTGAATGACCTGTTCTTTGGAGATAAATGGTAAAGGACAGGTGTCAGGAATGCTTTGGGGTATGACTGGTTGGGACAGGGGGAGTAAAACTGTAACTAAATCTGTCAGCCAGCAGGTTGGCAATTTCTTCAGGTCCTGTATGAGTGATGCCATCCACTATAAATTCAGCTGGGTATTCCTATCAGTTCAGCACACAGCTGGGTATTCCTATAAGTTCAGCACCCAGCTGGGTATTCCTATAAGTTCAGCACCCAGCTGGGTTTTCCTATAAGTTCAGCATACAGCTGGGTATTCCTATAAGTTCAGCATACAGCTGGGTATTCCTATAAGTTCAGCACACAGATGGGTATTCCTATCAGTTCAGCACACAGATGGGTATTCCTATAAGTACAGCACACAGCTGGGTATTCCCTTTGAGGTTTTGGACATAGCTGAAAAATGCCTTATGATTGTCTTTAACTAGGGATGCCAGTCTAGTCTCATAACTTAAAAGTTATAGAAGTAGGTTCACGTAGGGCAAATGCTCCTGGCAAACAGCAATAAAGAATAATGCCAACAATAAAAGAAATGGCCAGGAGCAAAGCAATGAAGGGTCGGATAACTTCGGTCACAAGTTGCATATATCCAAAAAATGTTCAGAATCAGTCCACAGTCTTCCAATAAAACATAAATATTTATTTGCGTGCACAAATAATGGTGGTTAGCGCTTCCGCTTACAGCTTCATCAGACCAATTCAAAGCTCTCATTCAAGTGTTTAAATACAGCAAAGGGCGGGAACCAACCTTTAGAATCAGAAACATTTAAAGACATATTCCTATATTTACTAAAGGGCACTGTTTAAAATTCTATAAAACATTAACTAGCCTTATTCAATATATACACAATGATAACCCTTCTCATAGATATCAGTTTATTTCTTTTGTTATATAACTTATTTATATTTGCAGTCCACCAGGCTGGCTTGTTTTTGTGAGACGACCTATTTTAGCCTGTCAGGTAGTGCTGAGTCAATATATATTTGCATAAGTGGCTATAGAGGGAATTTATGTACTTTTCCACATAGGAATCATTGTTGCCTGTGTTAGCAGGGGCTTTGAAATCACTTATACCATTGCTTAGGAGGCAATAGTTTACTTTGGAGAAATTTTTTTTTTTTGCTCCTGTGGGCGTGTCAGGTCTGATCTTTACTTCAAAAGAGACAGCTTTATGGCCTGACTTAACTATGCAGGGCAGCAAACTGTGGGTAATGCTGTAGCCCCCCATTGGTAAGTAGTAGATCTATGACATTTAAGCCCTTTGTTGGTCGCAGACTAAATGTTCCAATGCATCTGAGTTAACAAAGTCCAGGAACCTCAGTGCAGTCATGTTTGTGCTCATATAAGTTGCCCAGTTGATGTATGTGTAGTTGAAGTCTCCCATGAACAAGGTGTTTGGCTGTATACTAAGTGATTCAAGCAAGTACAGATAGGCAATGTGTTTCTCTTGGTTCATGGTGGGAGACCTGTAGCTATGTAATGATGTGGTAGGTGTTGCATGTCTCATGTATTCAAATGAGATACTAAAGCCGGGTGTGCGTTCAAGTCATTTATTATACATACACACATCAGCAGCTGTAACTTGTACATATACTTGGTATTTCATATGCTTACTGACTGACTTGTTAGCTGCAGTGGTGGTGCTGCGATAGTGTTGTCGCCTCACAGTTAAACGTTGCCTGTTCGATTCTCAGTTAGAGCGTCTTCTGTGTGGCGACATGCGTGAATGGGGGTTCCTTTGTTGAAGGTTGTGCGTTAGGCCCAGCAAGCCAGCATGTCAAAATCTACTGCCAATCATTAGCGGACCGGAATTCCGCTGTGGCGACCCCTAACCAGGAAAAGCCGAAAGAAACAAACAAACTGACTGACTTGTTACTTCTAATGCACACACACACATGCATCTCCATTAAAGCTTACATTCACACTGACTGACCACATAAAATGGCACTGATCTCACACATGCTCAGTAACTTAAATGCGCATGCTGTCTAGCTACAGTGACTGACTAGGTTCAGTGCACACAGTGATCTACATCCTCCCTCTTTAATTATGTTTGACATTGCAAAATATAAGAACAAAAGGCATATTTAAGAGCGCAACATTATTTCAACATCTCAACAAACCATAACTGATTTCAAGTCCAAGTCACTGTGTATTTAGGATTGGGTTTGCACATTTTACCCAGTCTAGTTACATACAAATTCTGACTGGGTTTAGTAGCAGGTACAGTCTCTGGGGATTCATTCAGTACTGGAACCTCCGGGTTTACATCAGAGTTGTTTGAAGAAAGCACACTGTCCTTTTTGTAAACAATAGTGAAATCATACTTTTGTAATTTTAACATCATGCACTGCAATTGAGTAGGGGCTGTATGTACTGACTTTTTCAAAACTGTCCCTAGTGGTTGCTGATCAGTCTGTATTTGGATAGGTCTGCCATAAATATAATCATTGAACTTTGAACATGAGAACACTACTGCCAAACGTTCTTACTCTGTTTGTGCATAATGCATATCTGGGTTAAAGTTCTTGATGCATAAGCAATGAGTATGCCTTCTTGAAGACATGCTGCACCAAGCCCATACCCTGAAGCCTCACTAGAAAGAGTTACAGGCTTGTGAACATCACAATATCTCAATGTGTGTGGACTGGCAACTTTCTTCTTCAGAATATTAAATGCTCCTTGCTGTTGATCCATTCAAGACCAGTGTACATTTTTGCATGTCAACTCACGTAATAGTGCAGAAAGCTCACTCAAGTCTAAGATGAACTTTCCTAAATAGTTGACGATATCTAGAAAGCATACAGATGTGACATTCTCTGGAACTGGTATTTCAACAATTGCTGTTTGCTTAGATGGATCCAGTTGTAAGTCAGAACTTGTAAACAAATGTCCCACATAAGTAACTTATTTCAGTTTGAATTTACATTTCTGAGGATTCAGTTTAGATTTACTTCACTTGCATGCTGTAGAACTTTCCTGAGATTTCTATCTTGTTCTTCACTATTGTCTCCAACAATAATGTTGTCTACTATAATAGCACATGGATAACCAGAAAGAATTTGTCCCATGGTATGTTGAAAGACTTCATTGGCAGAATTAATTCCAAATGGCATTCTTAGAAATCTGTATGTACCAAATGGTGTACTAAATGTGGTTAACAATGAAGATTTGCAATCCTGCGAAATTTGCCAAAAAGATCTTTTTTGCATCTAAGACTGAAAAAACTGTGGAATTTGGCGTGAGAGTGGCTACATCTTCTACTGTACACATTGGATGATGAGGATGCTTAAGTGCTTTGTTTAAGTCTCTTGGATCAATACATATCCAAAAATCATCTGAACTTTTCTTATGAGCTATGACCATGGAGGGTACCCATCCAGACATCTAAATTCACCATTTTGTCTAGTTCTGCTTTTACTTTACTCTGCATTGCTATTGGAATCTTCAGTGCCCATCTGACAACTGGACTTACTCCATGGTTTAACTTCATGAAATACGTGACTGGAAGTTTACCAAGCTTGTCTTTGAAAATATCAACGTATTCACTAAAAATATTCTGTGTAAAATTATCATTGTTATTCAGACTTATATGGTGGACCTCTTTATTAAATGAAATCAGTCCCACTCTCAGACTGCCTTTGAGCCCAAACACTGACTGTGTGTGTCTTCTGACCATGTAAAACTGCAAGTCATAGCTGTTTCCAGCAGAATGGCATGAAAGAACTGCTGCGTCATCAGTTTGAATTTCTTTATCACCATAAGCAACTAGTTTTGCACACTTTGCTGAATCAAGTTTCTCACCAGCTTTTACTTTAGAAACATTTTTGCTAATATAACATTTCACTTAGATCCAGTGTCTATTTTAAACTATATATATTTCCCATTAATTTGGACAGTACAAAATATTTCACTCTTTGCTGACAACTGATAATCTAGTGCATTAACTCTTTTATTGATCACAGAGACACCATCAACATAGAAAATTTATTCACAGCTCTTGGAATTTGCTACAGTCTCTATCTGATCTACTTTCTTCTTGGGATACTCTGTTTTAGTATAAGTTTGTGACACTTTATACTTGCAAAGCCTTTTGAAATGATCCCACTTTTTATATTACATTATGTTACAAAGACATGACTGGAGCGTTTCTCCCAAGGCCTCCACTGAAAATTGGCTTAATTCCAAGTCGGACTTTCCCGGTAAACAAATGTTAACTAAATAAGTAAAATAAATGCATTTGTGACATTGCTGACCAAAAGCTAAACACTTTTCCCATTTAGGTTCATGACTGCCTCCACAATTGCAACAATTAACAATGAGTTTGGGTGTGGCACTGCCTCTCGGTTTATATTTCATTTTTATCTTAACTTTCTGATGCACACTATCCACATTTGCACTAGCAGATACTGCAAACATGCTTTTCTCATTTGAAAGCATATTTGTATGCTTTTCTGCAATCTCATGTATTTGCAAATCTCAGTGGCTTTGCTCAATGTTAGATCACTGTCTCAAAGCAAACTCTCACTGCATCATTATTAACACCACATACAAGACGGTCTTTTATCAACTCATCCTATAGATGACCAAATCTGCATGTTTTTGCTTTATGTCTTAAGTTGGTAATATATGTCATAATAGTTTCACCAGGCTTTTGCCTTCTTGTGTAAAATTTGTGCCTTTCCATTGTATTTTCATTTGAGGGTTACACATTTCTCTAAATTCATGTTTTAAGCACTCAGGGTCGTTCCACATTTCAGCCTTTATCACAATATGGCGGTTCTTCCCCCTCCCCTGCATATACAGCAGGTGCATACACAAATGAATGTTCCCACTCAATAGCCTCTGAGCCAGCTAAATTGAGAAGTGTAAATGCTTTTGTATGTGCATCTTTATCAGAAAATGTAGCCTGTATGAAAATATGATATTCTTGCTCAAACACTCGCTAATTCTCAGCAATATTATTCAAACACTAGTGGTTCAGGTCTGCAAAATCCCTCTACCATAACAGCAAAGTTCTTTAAACATAAGCATAGAACTGGTACTTGTAAATTTGCTCAAGAGCACAACAACCTCTTTGAAAATGCTTTACTTTAATACTGCAAAAACCTCGAACACTCCGGACACTTCAGACACTTTGAAAAGTGTTAGTTACTGCAAAAAAGTCAGACATTGCAAAAAAAAAAAAAAAAATCAGACATTATAGCCTTTATGAACATTTTAAACACTTCAGTAAATCTCAAACACTTTAAATATTATGCCGCTATCACTGACATTTCTGCTATGCCATGTATTTGGCAACTGAAAATCATTTTAAATGAATTTAAGTAACTTCAAATAACCACTAACCTGTTTGCAAGTTCACTCCTGTATATTAATCCACTTCTAACTGGGTGCCTCATTGTTTGCAAGCTGCTTCAACTTCTAATCCCATTCTGACACCATGTTGCATGTCCCGTGTATTCAAATGAGACACTGAGGATGGGTATGCATTCACATCATTTACTATACATACACACATCAGGAGCTGTAACTTGTACATATACTTCGTACTTCATATACTTACTGACTGACTTATTACTTCTAACACACAGACATACATCTCCATTCAAACATATTCACACTGACTGACTACACAAAATGGCACTGATTTTGCACGTGCTCAGTAACTTATATGCATGTGCTGTCTAGCTACAGTGGCTGACTAGGTTCAGTATATACACTGATCTACAGTAGGGTGTTTTGCCTATAGTTATTTGAGCCTGGAGTAGCTCAAGAGAGTTGCACTCTTTCACCAGTCATGAGGTGTATTTGAATTTAATGAAAATGGATGCACCTCCAGCTTTGGTTCTTTCCTGCTCATTTAGGGGTCTAAATGTGTGGAGGACATTGTAGCCCTGCAATGCTGGGGTACTCTGTATGGCCTTGAACCAAGTCTCAGTGACTGCATAGATGTCAGCATCTTCCAAGTTGAGGAGTGCTTCCTGGGAGTGCAGCGTACTGTTTAGGCTCCTAGCATTAAGCAGCAGGCCCTTGGGTTTGTTTTCAGAGTATTTTTCTACATCTGAGGTCTTATTGTATTGACATAACCTAAAAAGGCTCTATGGGGGAGGCAAGCATCTTTGCCAGTATCCTAAAGCATTGAGGACACAGGTGAAGGCCATCTCTGGTGAAGCACTGAGGTCTGTCGACCATGTCTTCCCAGGCTGACAGATACTGGATCCCCTTGGAGTTACACCAGAAGCTAAGATAGTTGCTAACATCAATAATTTTTTGTCTGCACTGTGGCATCATTCTAGATGAAGGTAGAATGCTGCTTAGGGCTAGGGGCATACCTGCCTGGCACACATAATCTGAGAGCTGTATCGTGACTCTCTTTATATAGTCCAGAGAGGTACATCTCAGGTCATTCACTCCATCGTGTACTATGACAGATTCATAATGGTAATTGCTGCTGAGTGTCTTGAGTGCATGTGACTTGGAAGATCCTGGCACCCAACAGGCAGCTGACCATGACCTTCTCCTTGTCAAGCCTGGTGAGAGGGACATCTGTGTTTCTCACTATTGATTTGCCTATGACTATGAAATTTGGTTTAGAAGTGTTTTGCCATAGGGGCTTTATTGCTGAGATACTGTCATATGTGTTGTTATGTGTACTGGTGGATTCTGTTCATGTACTAGTATGTGAGGGTTGTAAGCATCATTGTGCATGTTTGCTCCATGGTGGAGGGGTTAGATCATCAATAAATGTTTTCTCAGAGACTCTCTCACTAATGCCATAGTGAAAGCATGCATTAGGATGCTGACAGGTAACATCTTCCAGGAATAAGTGCAGTATTCATAGTCCATGGTTTTGCATTTTCATAATGATGATTCAAGAAGAGTGGCGCTATGTAGATATGCAAACCCTGGACTTCCAACATGAATATGTACATGAGAAGAGGTTGTTGTAAACATGACCCCTCATCACAAAAGCATAACATGCTTAATGCATAAGGGATGGCAGGACAACTACTTTATTTATTTTTAACATTTGTTGACCGGGAAAGTCCGACTAGGTTCCACAGAGCCTGTTTTCAGCGGAGGCCCAGGGAGAAATTCTCCAGATGCATGTCTTTGGAATGTGGGAGGAAACCGGAGTACCCAGAGGAAACCCACGCGAACACAGGGAGAACATGCAAACTCCACACAGAAGGCACCCCAGCCGAGAATCGAACCAAAGAACCTCTTGCTGTGAGGTGACAACGTTAACCGCTGCACCACTACTACACTGAGAAGAGGCCCTACACGTATGCTTATGAGTACGATTCATGGACATGCAACTATAACAAGATCATCTGCAAACTGTGTGTAAATAGCCCTAAATATGCCAGAAAACAGCAGTTTTCCAAAAGAATATGAAGATGTGAGGGGCTGCTTGGGTAACTATTTCATTTTGGTGCTTGTGTATACATGGACATTTTTACTGAAGGGGTTGCTTGGGTGAATGTTTCATTTTGGTGCTTGGACATACCTGGAAATACTCCTTAAGGGTAACTTGAGGAAATGTTTTACTTTGGTACTTTTGTATACCTAGACATTTTACTGAAGGAGTCACTTGAGTGAATGCTAAATTTTGGTGCTTGTGTATACATGGACATTTTTACTGCGGGGGTTGCTTCGGTGAATGTTTCATTTTGGTTCTTGGGCATACCTGGAAATACTCCTTAAGGGTTACTTGAGGAAATGTTTTACTTTGGTACTTTTGTATACCTAGACATTTTACTGAAGGAGTCACTAGAGTGAATGTTTCATTTTGGTGATTGTGCATACCTGGACATACTCCTGAAGGGGCTATTTTGGGAAATAATTAATTTGTGTGTCAGGGAAGTGCTTCTACATAGATGGTCAGATCACTAATGTGATTTATTTTGTGTAATTTTAGTGCTAGTTTATACTTAAGACAAACTAATGAAGTGGTTGCTGGGGCAAATAATTCATTTGTGTGTTACGAGAGTCCTTGTACACACTTGGGCAAACTACTGAAGGGATGGCTGGGGGCAAGTTCATAGACTGAAACTCCAATATCAAATGCAAAGCATCACTTTTAACAATGGGTGTGCTTACTGTGTAGATATGGGACTATGAAGTTCAAAACCATCTCCTTAGCATACTATGCTTTACAAACTTTCTCATTTGCATCTCATTATTTTTACGTCCTTTCGCATTTGCTATGCTCATACATGAACATCAGGAATACCCCCATAACATTTGCACAAGCAACTAGGAATGCCATCCTAAGAGTCTACCTTAAAGGCAATTATATTGGTCTTACAGATGTGAAATAACTGAATAGGAATAAACATGTCAATAAACAGGACTTGAACATAGATTACGTCTGGTGGTAGAGTAGATTAGAAGAGCATAAGCAATCAAATTATACTTCAGAGAAGTAAATATCTTGCAATACAAGGAGGCCTTATAAGTAATCTCAGTCCTGTAGACTTTCTACAAGTTGTAACACTATTAAGTACCAATCCAACATCTAAATTACTTATATAATAACCAAGCAAGGCTCATTCAAAGTATTTTAGTGCAGGGGCTTAGAGCGCTTTCACTTTTGGTGTCAGATTTCACTTCACCTCTCTGAAATTAAATATTTGGTAACATGTTCTGCCTTAGTCAGTACTGTTACTTAGTAATTACACACACAGAGAAAGGAAATAATTTGCCTCACATATTTCTCTGTTTAAAAGTATTAATTGAAAGGAAAGACATGCAAGCCTAAATGAAAATAAATAGTACTTATAGTTATCACCTGATTAAAAAAATGTTTAAGTTTTGTTCTCCACAACCATGAGAAGTCATTTCTCTGTCATATGTGACATTTGCTTGGTCTACAGTTACCTGTATTAAACTGTCTAAAGTACTTTTATTAGTGTTATTGGACCACTAACCATGGTGTAACAAGGTAATAGCTATAGACTGAATCAAATGTAGGCAGAAATCAATATTATTAGCCTGTGTAGTATGGTAGTTAATGCCGTGTGCTATACTTGAGAGGGGCCCCTGGTTCGAGACTTGGCAGAGGTGTTTATTTACACATTCCCCATTCGGGCTGTAGACAAACTCAAGAGGCTAGGTATAAACCTGTATTTCACCTGGTAGATAGCCAACTGACTCACAGACAGAACCCAGGAAGTTAGAATTGGGGAGTCCACCTCTACAAAGAGACCAGTCACAAGTGGAGACCCTCAGGGATCAGTCTTTGGACCGCTCCTTTTTGTCATTTACTTCTCAGAAGTCAAGGCCAATGTCAGTGGTCTCTGATTGACTAAATCTACAGATGACAGCACATTTGGAACTGTCCTTGAATCTCACACTGACACAAATGTTCTCCAGAAGGGCTGATACAGACAAACAACTGGTGTTAGAGCCGTGGACTAAAACTAAATGCCAGGAAATGCATAACGTATCCTTTGGGAAGTCATCCATCCTTGGTAGCTATCATATTGACAACACACCACTTGGAGATGCCCCAGTAGTCAGGGACTTAGGGACACACATAGATAGTAATCCAGCCTTTCAACACCATGTGTCTACAGTGCTGAGGAAATCATTCTATATTGCTCAACTTATAAACAAAGGTATGGCATTTAAGTCCAAGGAAGTCATTCTTACACTGTATTCGGCATTCAACAGTCCTATCATTGACTACAATGCCCCCTTTGATATGCACCTAACCAGGCATATCCAACAATTGGAATGTCCACAAAGGTTCCTCACTAAAACAATAGAGGGTGTAAGTAAAATTTCCTGTGCAGACTGCCTCAAGGCCCTATCCCTACAGGCCTTTGAAGGGAGACCTATACCTGGCATACAGGGCATTGTCAGACACCACTATGATGGACTGCCTGCATATCCACAAAACAAACAGCACCAGAATTACCCATGCTAAAGACTTAAACCTTGCCTGTGATATAAATAGGTCCTGCTGGAGAGATAGGTATGTATCCCAGAGACTACTACATCTATGGAACAGGTTCTCCATCCAGGTGGAGCAGAGTTCCTCCATAACCCAATTCAAGTGCAACTTGAACAATTGGATGGGAAACTAGAAATGAATCCCTGGTTTGGCACCTATGTCTCTAATGGATACAGGTAACTTGTAAATGGTTCAACTTCCAAACCACTGCTTACACTTATCGAGGGTATCAGAACGAACCTATGAACTAGAAAAAAGGTCATTAACAGCCCATGAAAATGTCTAGTAACCGTCATATGAATTGTCCACAGCTACGTAAAGGCATCTTATTACTGCAAGTTAGGCACAGAAAATGGTCATGTGCCAGTATTAGTCAATTCTAAAATTAACTATTTTAAAGATCATTTTTATTCTGCATACCACAGCCTGGGAGAACCACACTGTCAGCAACAGTGAATACATTCTTGCTCAGTTTGTCCTTCATCATCTAATTCATTCATAGACAGAATGCTTGTCTCATACTTGAACAGTAAGGAACTGATGTGAATGTTGCTGTTGTCTGCCTGTATCTGTTGTGCTTTTTAGATTGCTTTTGAATGTATTTTTATATGTGTTGCTGTGTCTTTAAATTTTAGGTCCTCTGTATAACAAGCTGAGCTCTTATTGGGTGATGGGATCATGTGATGTATTTAAAACCTCTGTATCTGAACTGTGTTTTATATGCATTAAAGAAGGTATTATTCCTGAAAGCTCTGCTATTTGTATTTGTATTAAAATATGCAAGTTTTTTATTTCTAGTATTGAGATCTGTTTTTTATTGTTCTTACTCTTTGTTGTATTTAATCCATGGATCTCAAATACTCAGTTGCACTCCTTGAAGCTGACTGAAGAATTAATCTTCACCATCAACATCTAAAAACAAATAAATTATTTCATGTCAACAGCATCGCAGTTGAAATGTACAAACCTTTACTAGTACACAATAAATAAATATATTTTTCAGACGTAACTTTCATTTTTTCTGAACTTAATGTTCTACTATGTTTCTGGAAAGTCATGGAAGAACACAAGGCAATGTGTGTCAGGTTGCCCTTATTCTGTCCTTAGCTGTGACTAATAATTAAAATTACACAAGCTAAATGGCTTGGTCTAATTAATTCCTTTCCTGATTCATCTATATCAGTAGATATTTATCCCATGCTGACAAGCTGGAAGTAATAGTAGAAAAACTATGCCCATTCTTATAAAGGCAGCTTTTACGCAGAGTGCATTCATAGTTCTTGGCCTTTTTGACTGAAATACTCTTAATCAGATGAAGTGGCTAGTTGAATTCTAGGTGAACATGGTTTCTCTTCTGTTTTCACTCAGTCTATGGCTGGTGTGCATATTAGTTGAGCATTATGTAGGAAAAAGGGTTCTTATATTTCTGCTCAGCTTAAATTTAGGGAGTCACTAAGCATGAATGGTCTATTTTATTACTTATATTCACAATGTGCACAGAATCCCTATACAAGCTGCTCTCAGTTAATTCTAATCCACAGTAAAATCCCTTGCAGTGCACTACATCTGAGACTGTGCACACGTGTTCTGTTATTTGCACCGGTAAGGCTCTAATATTAAGCATAGAGGAGACATTAAAAATGCTGCTAAGCACTGCTCCACCATCTTGCAAGCACTGACATTAAGATGATGATAATATTCAACTCACTGTGTCCCGGCCACATAATAATTTACATGTGGATCTCTATCCCAACGATGTGAGTATTTACTCTGTGGTTTCTTATGGTATTGCATGACATCAGGAATACATCTAGCAGTTCATTTTAGGTGCACAGTGAATGATGGATTCAGTTTCTGCCATTTTGTCCCACAAGAATCTTAACTGGTAGCTCTAAATATTGATTAGACCATAAATTAGATTCTAATCAGTACTTCTGGAATACTGCTTAAGCCATAAGTATGTTTATTTCATGGTTCTGAAATGTTGGTTGACCTCAATGTATACTTCATATTGAAAATGATCAGAGACAAAGGTAATGCTTGTGGTGCTTTGCTTTGATTGAACTGAGGCACTTTATAGAATTTACTTAATCAGATCACCTTGGCTTTCAAAAAGCATGGGAAGCCTGAAAATCTCATCTTTGTACCTAATATACAGCTGCTTATCATAAGCCTCCTGAGAGACAATGTTTTAATGACTTTGTTATTTCTTATGTATCCCATAACTGGTAACAGGATATTTTACTCTTACCGTAAAAGTAATGTGATGCTTTCCACATGTGATACGGCATGCCTTTGGTCTTGAGATTTATTAATGCAGATGCTATCAGCATTCTACACTGTACAATTTAAGCATAACCTAATGACAGCTGACCATCTCTCTCAAGCAGAAAAGGAAACTCATGTCTTCTCTCTTGTTCAGTCCTGTCCTCCTGGCATCATATATTCAGCCAACTGCTGCTTTTATACCTGTCTGAAATATCTCTAAGGATATCCATGGACATGGACACTTATAAATTAAAGGGTCTGAGAAAACATAAGTTCAAAGAAGAAGAAGAAGAAAAGCAGCTAGATCTTAAATTCCCACTTTATACTTCTAAATTTGGACAAATCCTTACATGGCAAGTGTTGCATCTTACTTTTCCTGCTCCTATAGACTTCACAAAATTTCTAATAAATTATGACATTGTGACTACAGATTCAATGAGGTTTGCACAACATCTTAAGCAAATATAATAAAACTAACTAAGAGATGTTATACTTTGGCTGCTGTGGTAACACACTATATGCTAAGTTGTGTGTGTGTGTGTGTGTGTGTGTGTGTGTGTGTGTGTGTGTGTGTGTGTGTGTGTGTGTGTGTGTGTGTGTGTGTGTGTGTGTGTGTGTGCATGCGTGCATGTGTGTGTGTGCGTGTGCATGTGTGCGCGCGTGCGTGTGTGTGTGTGTGTGTGTGTGTGTGTGTGTGTGTGTGTGTGTGTGTGTGTGTGTTTGTGTGTGTGAGAGAGAGAGAAAGAGCATAACATTTTTTAATTCATTACAATTTCCACATGTTGCGCTCTGGTGGAGAGTGTGATATGGTCCATTGAGAAGCTAGAGTATAAAAGTTCTGAAAGATTCTTTACATAGAGGATCATAATCAGTACAGGTGTAGCTAGTGACATCTCATGCCATCCCTTGATCTGGCACCCACAACGTGTGCTAAAGAGCTTCAGTTCAGACTACAAATGCAAAAAAGTATTCTTTAATGTTTAAGCTGTAGCAACATGTTTGCTACATTTATAGCAAGCAACTTGTCTAGTTTGTAATTTAAATGCATGTGCAAATCCAGGAACTAATGACAGAGAAAATTTTAAAGTTGTTTTGAAAAGAAAAGGTTTAATGCGTTGATCGTTGGTGGTCATGTGATGTGAAGGGGAGGATATATCATTGTAATTTAATTAAAACAACTTGGTCTGAGAAGCTTGTTATGAATGAAAGCACTTACCAGTTGTTTTCAGTTTTGTTATTAAAGTGTCTTAGTAATAAATTCCATTTTGTTTTGCCATTTATTAATAGAATTTATTATTGTACGGTAGTAGTATATTAGCCATTTTTGTATAGTTTATAATTTAGTTTGTTTTATACCACACAAACTCTCCTTTCATTTTAAGCTGTAGCAAACTGTTTATGACATTTTTAACAGCTGCAGTTTATGCCACACTTCAGTACAGACTGCAAATGCAGTACCGGCATTCATTTCTGAATGATGGTCATGCAATTTAAATGAATCAGAATCTGGCGATCGAGCCCACTAACAAGTTCCACTTATGGTTGCTGCCCCCTTTGCCCCATCATACCTACACCAGTGATAATCAGGTCTGTAATTATAACCAACTTGTATGTTTCAGATATACATGCCAAGAAATTCACCAAAAGTATAATGCTTAATATGTGAATTTCTTGACTTCCATGTCTAGAACAAATAATAATGCTTATGATTGGTGAGATTCAATCATAATTATTTATAATTCATGAAACTTTATCTGCTCCATTTAGTACCAGTTGCTGAAAAAAATTGTGGGAATATGATGTGTAGGAATGCAAATTGTTTTAATAGCTTTCAAAGGATTTAAAAGTCACTAAAACAATGAACTGCAAACAGCAAGCAGAAATAGTGCCCCCCTGAAGAATAAATGGCTTTTGTTACGGTCCCCTTCAATAAAACACATCACACCGAATGACGTTTGATGACCTTTATTGAACTTTCATAAACATAACTTTGTTAACCCATATTTATTAATTACAACTATAACATAGTACAGCTGATATTAATCACAGCATAAACATCCATCTAATGTTAATCAGAACAGCGTAACCTCACTCATCCTGACCCAGTAAGCAGCATCCATACCTCCACTCACTTACTTTAATTATGCAGCAGCGTCCCACCACTCACTGCATTTATTGAATTACAGATCCAACCAAATAAGCAGCATCCTTACCTCCATTTGCTTATTTTATAAATCAGCCTCCAACTGCTCACTTTCCTTTCCCAACTCATTGAAATGAACATCCAACACCAGAGGGAGGACAGAAAAGGGCAAGTCTGTCCCCCTTCTCTGCCCTACCTGGACTGAAATTATCACAGTCCCCACTATTCCACCAAAAAGGGGAGGGAGAGTGGGTAATAAGTTCATGCCAAAGTGTGATTTGTGATTCCTTACCCAGTTACACTTGCATAAACCCCTTAAGCCCTTCTCTACCCTTACTTCATTTCCTCCCAAACATCCCTCATTCCCATTTGACCCTTTCATCCCTCCTATCCTCTTAACTCCCACTAATATATTTATCTACCCCCCCCCCCGAAGATGTCCCTGGACAAATTGGTTTGATACCAAACCTCATTTGTCCCAGTCCCTGTCAATAAAACACATTACACTGAATGGCATTTGACGACCTTTATTGAACTTCCATTAACATAACTTTGTTAACCTATATTTATTAATTACAACTATACCATAGTATAGCTGATTTTAGTCACAGCATAAACATCCATGTAATGTTAATCAGGACAGAGTAACCTCCTCATCCTGACCCAGTAAGCAGCATCCATACCTCCACTTGTTTATTTTACTTATGAAGCAGCGTCCCATCACTCACTTCATTTACCGATTATTGAATTAAACATCCATCCAATAAGCAGCATCCTTACCTCCACTGGCTTATTTATCAGTCAGCCTCCAACTGCTCCCTTTCCTTTCCCAATTCATTGAAATGAACATCCAACATCAGAGGGGGAACAGAAGAGGTCAAGCCTGTCCCTCTTCTCTGCCCACCAGCCTGACAAGGCTGTTCTCCTCCGTCTTACCAAACTTTTCGGACCTAACCACCCTTAAAAGGAGGGCTAAGCCAAACATCATTCGTTGAATAGCATCCACCCAAAACCAAACTGGATCCTTGTCATCAACTCAACACTCTGTCTGATAAATACCAAAAGCCGCCAGTTAACTAAATGGTTAAAATAATCCAGTGATCCCTCTCCAATACTAAAATAATAACCATAACGTTGTATAACTTCTGTACTTTAAATAAACTCTCATTTACTCTAACTACCAGTATAACATCATAATGAGTCCCAGAACATTACCTGCCAAAGGCAACACCAACATTAAACATAATGCCACACAAACAATGCAAGGGAAATTACCTGCCATCATGCCTAACTGCAACCCTATTTTTCTCCCCATGTATATAATAACAAAATTGAGATTTCTTTTTTAAAATCCAGCTATGTAATATAAACAGAAAACATAATAATCAGCTAGCATTTGCTGACCAGCAAATCACCATCTAAATGACTGAAATACCTCCATCACATAAAATGCCACAAACTATAATCCCATGAATCCCCATTTCCCAACACCAACCACTGCAACAAAACTTATCTTGACAATAGCCAAAGCCTGGCAAACTTCACAACTATCAACATACACTGACCCTTGAAACCAATGAACCACCGACCAAGCTTCAGTCAGTTCAGTTAGCCCTGTCACTAGTGCAACAACAGTACTCACAACTAAATCCTCCTTGACTAACTGGACCGCCTTACCCTACCCCAACCCCAGACAAATAACTAAATCCTTCCCACCAGAATTCTCCCCATAGACTGTTATAATACACATTAAACTAATCTAACAATGCCCTACCATATGCTTAACTTAAAGTAGCTCAAAGTCTTGCAGCTAGCCTTTAACACTAATTCCACCTGATTCCTCGGCAAACATGAACAGCACATCCCATAGCCCTGTCCTATTAAACAACTGAAAGTGACCTAATCCCCAACACTCCAGATAACCTACTCCTAATTAAATTAAAAATGCAAGTAATCAACATCCCCGATTGTCCCTCCATCCTGCCCTCCAACAAGTCATAAACCCAAATTATGCACCCAACACAACACCTCCCATAACATTTGTCAACCAAGACAAATCCTCATAACCAACCCTATCCATCTGCCCCAAAGACCATCACAGTGAATTCATCGTAAGGTACCCCAATGGTGAAATGCACCGACCTATTAACCCCCACCTCAGCAAATCAATTATACTAGCTGGCATGCAACTTCAGTAACCCAAAAAGCTGAAGAACATCCTTAATCTGACATTTGTTCCCGACTTCCCCTCAAACCTTTATTCCTTGTTACCTTTGTATCTGTTAAGAAAGTAAACATGTCCCCTATCTGCAAGGAATCCCTGACAAATGCCTTCCATAAGCCTTCTAACTTCCTCTGTAACATAAATATCCAATTCCAAACCTTTTCTACCAGACCAAAGCAAATGTGAAATGCTACATGTGTCACTCACTCCAAACTTTAAATTGATATGTGACATTAATAAAACCTACTTGAGGGACAGATTTGCCTCCCAGAAAATGCCAAGTTTTGAGCAAAACTCCAAACACTGCCTTACCCTTTCAAAACTCCTGGGTAGAACCAACTGGCTGCCTTACCTCATTCTCAAGCCAACCAAACAACTAAATCTTCCCACCAAACTCATTCCCACAGGCAGCTACAACACAAGTGTAATCAGTCTGGCAATACTCTACCATAAACCTCCCTTAACAGGTACCCCAAACTCCTACAGCAAGCCTAAACAATTGCTTTCTTAAACTTTATAACTGCTGCGTAACTAAACAAAATTTGAAAAACCAAATAGGTAACTGGAAAATCACCCCAAGGGGTTCCTCCCATGTCCCCCTTAGACATGGAAGTAAGGGTAGTAATTTCCTGTGGTCCTATGAGTGTTGTGACTCCACCCTACTTATGAAAACCCCAGACTCCCCTTAAACATTCCCCAACCCTACTTTACCCTGCCCCAATATACCTCCTCCTCATTTGTCCCACACTAACCTTAATGAGCTTTCAATGAAATCAAATTACCTGTAACCTCTTGTGAGCCACTCTAGCAGAACTTCCACCCCTACAGATTCCATTACCTTTGAAATACAATTCTGCAGTCCCTATGCACTCATATGTGGTCTTGTTGCACACCACTCCAGTGACCGGAACATCCACTGCAACAACCTGCCTCCACCATCTGCAACCTCAGTGTGTAATGCTGCAGCAGCTGAAACACCCATCACAGCACCTCATCTGCAAAGAGAAAGACAAATGTAAATCCTCTGAAATGCATTAGTGAAGGTTCCATCTTTACCCATATTATAGAGCTGAAACACCCATCACAGCACCTCATCTGCAAAGAGAAAGACAAATGTAAATCCTCTGAAATGCATTAGTGAAGGTTCCATCTTTACCCATATTATAGAGGTAACATCCCTCATCTTGACAATGGAAGGAGAAACAGTCAGGGCAAGGAAAATGTAAACCACTCCCTATCTCTGATAATACAGCAGATCATGGAGCCTGTGATGGCATCCATGTTAAAGGAAAGGCTTACCTCAGATAATACCCCATAACCATACCAGACATCCAACCCCCATAACAATGTCAGACTTCCAATGGATCTCAGATGAGAATGAGAAGTGTGCACATAGCAGCAGCACTCTCTGTCACAGAAAAGCTACCATCTTCCCCAACCACACAAAGACTCGGGCACGCTGGTATAGTCAACAAAATAAATAGTCACTAAAACTGCAACCTCCATTCAAACCAGCAATAAAATGCTCCCCAACACTTCAGAGCAGCATCTCCATAAACAAAAAAACTGAGAAGGGTTTGTACTGACCCAAATGACACCAACAATGCCAATTAGCAAATAATGGGTGTGTCTGGAATCTCAGTAGAAATGATTGAATAAGGCCAATTCTGTTGCATGCAGTGCTCCCTTTAATAAAGTATTTTGGTTTAAGCATGCAGACGTTTGATGAGCATGCATCCAAAGCACTTAAGATATAAAGCGAGCTGATGTGACTTACAATAGTTACAAAAAATGCCCATGAGCATCTGCATTTGCCTGTCCATGAGTTCTTAATAGTTACCACCTAACTTCCAACCATTGTCTTTTCTGACTTTGGGAAAATCAAGTTTCTAGCTCACAGTGCAAACATGTTCCTATCTCCGGACACCTAGATGTTAATGCAGAAACAAAAGCAAAGAGGTCGAGATAAATTTATCTTCAGTGTAGTATCATTCATTACACAAAAAACCTAACATGTATTTTCTAAGTAGCAATAAAGTCGTTTTTTTTTTCAATACTTTGTAAACAATTTAAAATGCATGAGTAATCCCATACTGCATGCAAGAGGGAAAGGGAAGGGTACTCCTATGCAGGGAATTAGAAATCGTGCCCAACCCTCACCTCCCCAGTGCAAAACTAGGGCCCAAAAACAGACAAACTGCAAATGCTGTTCTCGCACTCCAAAAAAGCTGCTCAGCCAACAGCTGTTATGGTACTGTACATCTTTGGAAGAACATGAAACTGGGGCTCAAGTTTCCATCCCTTAATGAATTCAGTTTGTTACTAATATTATTTTTAGACCACCAAACAGCATGGGAACCAACACTGACCAAACCCCACTGCACTCCACACCATTCGTAGTGACAATCACCTCATGTGGGTCCCCAAATGCACATGCAATGGAAACCTTCAACCTCTCAGTGCAACAAAACAAAGCACAATACAATGAGGGAACACCTCCCCATCTGCCAATTCAAGAACAAAAATCCACCATAACTAAACACATTATCACTGCCCTGCCATCCAAAACTACCATTTTGCCTGCTGCATGGCCTTGCGAACCCCCACACCATGACTGTTAATAGTTCGGGTTGCTACTGTGCATGCACAGCACAGAACATTACTCACAGCTGCAGCTAAGTCCACGAAACAGACACTGGACCTCCCTACTGGGCTGCAGACCAACTGTTAAGAGCCGCATGAATAGATTTAAGGGCCTCACTCCACAACGACCAATGAGCAGTCAGCAATGAAACCATTGAATTACAGCACATGTCAACCAGCCATTCCACTGAACTCTGCTCACCCATACCTCACAAGTCACACACAACATATTCAAGATATCTGTACACATCTGCACAATAATGCAACTTTCACATAATGGTTACCACTAAGCTGCGCCATGAAAGCCCCAAACACTGCACTGGTGTGTGCTCCATGTCCCAACTACCCCCACCATCAGCAACAAAGAGTAACAACAGGAAACAACAAGACTAACAGAAAACCAATGCCGAACCACACAGACTTAATAATAATCAATCTTCACAGAGAAATTAAAGCATATACAATGAAATTGTCAGGAGACCAATCTACCAACCCAGACATTACCACTAACTATTGAAAGTCTCCACTCCACCAGCCAGACTCAGAATGGCCAACTGCCGTTAAGTTAAAGCAAAAACAACCTTAGGCCACCAACAAAATCAAACCATGACCCACCTGGAAAAAAAAATTTTAGGAGAGCGGTCATCCGACCACACACGGAAAGCCCCAGCAATGGTTGCAAGCCCACAGGACAGCAAACAAAACCAACACACGTGAAAACACCACAGAGGCACCCAATGAACTTGGGCAGTGAGCAGCAACCATCTACATATATAACACAAAATAAGAATGTGACAAAACAAGCCTCCGGCATTGCACTCATACCGGAACATTGCATCTCATACCCAAATGACTAACAAGAACTCAAACCGGAGACCGACCATGACCCTAAAACTAACAATGGCAAGAAAAGTATCCTGCACATTTCAGAAGCACAACCATGCTCCATTTTTTTTTTTTTTTTATTAGGGCCACACGGCACATGCGTATCACCATCATTCCGACCCACTCAATGCCCACGAAAAGCAGCTTCAGTCATAGAAAAATACCTCAGAAAAATGGGCATGGCAGATCACAACACCAACGAATCCCAAACCCAATTGCAAGTGCCAGAAAAATGGAGCTCCTCATTAAAACGATGATCCAAGCCCCCGCCAACTATAATGGAACCTATATTTTGCTCGTACAACTAGGACAGAAAAGTAATCACCAATGTAAACCCCAATTGCTCCCTAGCATTTCGGCTAGTAAAATTACATTATAATGTGACCATACAACAAATCCTCAGAGGATAAAATATTGCACCTAAATTATCCTTTTATGTTTAGTACACTCAACCTGAGATCTGCAGAAATATATCTGAGTTACCTATTCTTATATTTGACAAAATAAACTACTTGTACATAAACTAGAGCTATAGATAAGGGAAAGGTAGTGCACACAACCTATCTTGACCTCGCCAAGGCTTTCGATACCATCCCCCACTATGGAATTATAGATAAACTCACTAAACTGGGCATAAATCTCTATGTCACAAGATGGGTGGCCAACTGTCTCACTGACAGAACACTCTCGCTTTCCTTTGATAACCACATTGCCACAGTAGTCAGGAAATCCTTCTACATATCACACCTCATCACAAAATGGTTCTTCTCTAGCAAAAAGGAGGTCATCGTTTTTCTCTACTCATCCCTCATCAGACCCATTATAGATTACAATGTCCCATTTGGCATGTATCTCACAAGACACCTACAACAATTGGAAAGGCCACAGAAATACCTCTCTAAGAGGATTACCGGCCTCAAACAGATGCCATACGTAGACCATCTCAAAAATCTCCAGCTCTACTCCATCGCATATCGCCTACTCAGAGGTGATTTCTGCCTAACATAGAAAGCTATGTCAAACCCAGAGCTGTTGGACATGCTTCACTTAAAGAAATCCCAATCTCTCCAAACCACACGCTCCAGGGAGCTAAACCTTGTCACCACAATAAACAGAACATGCTGGTGGGATAGATTCCTGTCCCAGAGACTTCCCATACTCTGAAACAAACTATCCATTCATGTCAAGCAAAGCTCCTCATTAGCCCTCTTTAAGAAAAATCTTGATGACTGGATGGGAAATAGAAAATTCACCCCAGGGATCACTTCTGTGGTACTGCCTGACAGGGGAATAGGAAAATTATTTTCTTGGATGGCAAAAGCCAGGAAACCTTTTTGGCTAGGCTTATATAGTCCCGGGGCTGATAGCCTAGTGCCTACCTATGAATTTATGAACCTATGAAAAGTTTGCATTTTTAAATCTATTTCAAACACTGAAATGCATTCAAGAAACCATGAAAGCCTTGAATTCTAATGAGGCATATTGCATCCCTCATCCAAGTGCAATTGTAGCTATTCTTGTATATTTTAACATGAATCAAACCAGATTTTTTCACGCAAGATTTTGTATCGCATGTTACAGTTAACAAAAGTGTCTTAAATATGCCCTAAAGTGTAAGATCTGATTTCCTGAGGCAAAACAGTGTATGTCTTAGAAAAAGAGAGAATGATGTAAACGTTGTTTATGGTACACCATGCAAATGTGTTCCAGTTATGGTTAGCCTATTGTGGCCTACATACAGTTTGAATTTGTCCCGGCCCACAACATTATTCACAATCGTGTCATATAAAGAGAATGCAAAACATAAACATAAAAAGAACCAAAGAAATATTCTGGGAGAGAGAGAAAACAACAAAAGAAAAAAAATTACCCCCTCTTCCACAGACAACTATTCTAAGGCCTACCTGACCACACCAGTACCTAGAGGTCATCTCGGACATAGAACCTGCCATAGCAAGTTCATGCCAAAATGTGATTCCTTACCCAGTTACACCTATATAAACCCCTTAAGCCTCTCCCTACCCTTTCCTCATTTCCTCCCAAACATCCCTCATTTCCATTTAACCGTTTCATCCCCCTATCCTCTTAACTCCTACTAATATATTTATCTACCCCCCCCCCCGAAGATGTCCCTGGACAAATTGGTTTCTTATCAAATCTCATTTAAACCTGTGGAATACTTTATTTTTCCACACATTTGTTTACAAGTATGGCAGAGTGAAGCATCTAACAGATTTTAAAACTGTTTTACTACTGCCAAAGATCTTTTACTGGTTGGTGCTGTCAGCTATTATCATTAGGAAGAGACTAAACTTGACATCTGTTAGAGGTGCTTAATAAAAGCTTGTTAAGTACCATCCCGGCATCAGAAAAATGCTTAACAAGCTTGCGTTTTTTCCAGTATCAGAGCACAATCGCTATACTCCCTGCACTACAAAATGTGTTATAAATCTCTTTGACATAACAAAAAACGTAACAAGGTTGTTTTTTTGCCTGACTTTGGAGCATAGTCAGTGTGCTCCATTACTACAGAAAAATTAACCATTCACTTTCCACAAGGAACATAATGGTTACTATGTCAGACTACATGCACTTTGTGTTTTTCATATTTAAAATTATAAGTTCAGAATGTATCTAAAGAGATGAACGTGTAAGTCAATTCAGAATGTTATCTCAAATGATGCATACATCAGTTACAGATTAACAAGTGTAGCTATTCACACTGCTAATGTATAACTATATATGCAGTTACTTTTCTACTTCCTCAAAGTAAGATATCCTTTATGATTTTTAATGTCTTAATTCTTAAATTGGTGGTATAACAGCAGCATCAAATAAAAGACTTATAGAAATATATGCAAACATAAATGCCAGTAGGATAAGGTTCACGTCAAATGAAGACACTAGTAAAATAGCAGAAAAAAAGGATGCAAATCATGGCTGAAGTAAAACTATTATAAAAAACTTTAATAAAATTGAGAACAGATAAGCAATTTTGGGTGAACCCTTTCTCAAGTCATAAAATCATAATTATTACAAAAACTCTTAAAAGGAACTCTAAACCAATAAAATTAAACATGCAAATAAAGCAAAACCTAAGGAAAAAAATTGTGATTTGTTACAGCAGCACATAGCATCAAATCATGTTAAACCAAAATACTACGTGTGGTTGGTAATTCAAAGACAATGGACAGCCAATAAATAACACTGTAGTCCCACCAATCACACTGTGAATCACCGTGCTACATTCGACAATGAAATCTGTTCATTGGTTAAAAATGTGCATTGCCTCTCCAATCTCACTAAACATATTCCTCATTTCCTAAAACTGTGCATCCAACAAGGTCTCTGACAAGATAGCACTGTCATTGGAAGAGAAAGCAACTAAAAACCAATAAGGTTTATTCAAATGAAACTCACCAATGACAGAGAGAAAAACAGTAATACAATTAATACAAAAAATAAACAGATTTACATATACCTATAAAAATGTATTGTACATATAATGACGTTTGCTTTATTTATGCACAGAGATGCATTTTTTTTTATTGTCAAATGCAGCGCATTGATTCAGTGTGATTATGGCAGGGGGCTTTATACTCAATGAATGGCCTAATGAGGGCTGAGTAAAGGCAGGCAATGGCATCCCTAGATCTAAACACAATACCTGTGTTTATAAGATGTGCAATACAGAAGCACTTTCTTAAGACAATGGACACATGTGGGTCAGTGTCCACCTAATTTTTCAAATCCAAGTGAATGGGTGAACTTTTAAATTTGTATTGTCAATGTGATAGCTCCCTGGGATAGATGACTTACCAAAAGATTCACTAATGCGTTTTGGCATTTAGTTTCAGTCCATGATTTGGCACCATTTATTTATTTGGGACAAGCCTTCCTGCCAGATGGCTAAGTCATTTGTGGATTCAATGACTGATCCTTGCTTGCAGTCAGCCAGAACCCTTTGATACTGACTTTTACTTCAGAGAAGTAGATGCCAAACAAGAGAGTTCCTAGCACTGAACAGGTGGTACTCCTTTATTTACTAGTCTCCTTGTAGAGGTAGCTTCTCCTATTTTGCTCTCTTTTTTCTTATCTGTAAGCCAAATGCTAATCCAGTGGGTGATATAGTTGGTTGTTCCCAGTTTATTTAGCGTTTGTAATATATTTGAGAGGGGGATTGTGTCAAAAGCTTTAGCCAGATCAAGGTATGCAGTATGTACCATTTTACCTTCATCCACTGCTTTGACGGCCTTTTCAAAAAAAAGTCCACCAGGCAGATTAAGCATGATCTACAGTAATACTCCAAATATGAAATGAGAAAAGACTACAGTGATAAAGGGAAAAAGTTAATCAAAGGCAAATAAGAGTCAGCTTATAAAGACTGAGAAAATACTAAATGTGTGTGATGAAACCAAATTACAGATGGGAAGTTGTGAAATAATAAAACAAAAAATGCAAGAGAAGGGAAGAACAATGACTATAACCCAATCAAAATGTGTTCCAAGCAAAAAAATAAATAAATAATAAGCCAATGGATTGGATCAACAAGTACAGAAAGCAAAAAAAATGTATAAACATAGTCCACAAAAGCATTGCACTAGAAATTACACAGGCAGGTAAAATCTGTTGTAGTTTATTCCACAAATAAACAAGGATAAGTGCGTTAACAGAAAATAAAAACTCTTCTTCATCAGATCCACCATATTCACAACAGAAGTAGCTTAAATACTATGTAGTATTTAAGCTGCTTCTGTTGTGACTATGGTGGACTGTGTTTATACATTTTTTTGGCTCTTTGTTGCACTTGGTTTACCTGAGTTCTGCGTAGCTGTGTTTCTGCAAAGTATAGAAAGCAAATTATATAACACTTCAGATGAAAGAGATTGTTTAAATCAGTTTATGTTAAAGTAGGAAAAGGTGAAGTCATGCCATGTCTTTACAATAACTGCATGGCCAGATTACAGAAACAAAATGTAATATGTTATTGAAATTCTGAACAGTATTCATTGCACTTAAAGTTATTGTGAAAGTGTTCCAGATTTTTGGCAGGTATACTCTTAATTGCCTATCCCCCAATAAACTTATTACTTGCTGACAACCAAACAGCTAGAAACTGATTAAGTGGAGATGAAGAGTGAACTAGTTATGAATGAACTGTTAAGAAAGCACAGTTCAGGTGTGGCTGATTAGTTCAGTCTGTTAAGGGTTTGCAGGGCAATTCAATGATGATCTCAAAGCTTGATGAGGAGCGACATTTTGAAGACACATAGCATAAGTTTTGCAGTTTTCTCAAAATGTTCTCCAGATAGGTTTAAGTGCATTACAGAACAAAGAGAAGTCTAGCATAGAAACGTGAGTTAATAAGTTTGACAGAAGAAATGCGAGTGAGAAAAAGTCTAATCCTGTAATAGCCTCCTAAAGGTTGGCTTTTTTTTTTAATCACTAAGCAAATAGAGTGCCAATATATTTTCTGAAACTGTCTTCTTCAGTGGAGTAGATTATAAGGATAAAAAGACTCAGAAATGGCAAAACTGAGAGGAACTCTAGGTAGGTGACTTTATTAAGCATCTTGTAACATACCAGATACAAGTTGGGCTCATGGTATGTCATTAAGGTTTTAGTCCGAGTTTGAATATGAATGCACCTATACTAAATTGTATTTTATTCAGGTAAACTGATTTGTGTCTTAATCATGTGTCTCTACTTTCAATACTGCAACACACACACACTCACACACATATAAAAAGAAAGAACATTTTTGGTTATGAGGCAGAGTATAGTATATTCAACTTTAAGCTAAAAATAAAAATAACTGGCTTCCATTTCCATGTTTCTTTTAGTTCTCTGCTTACATCAATAACCGGTGCACAACTGAATTTACTTTTTCTGTAAATTATATTTTAGTCAATGTATTTCTGGTATTCATCCATTGATAAATATAAGATCAGCGATATGTTAAACTATTGTTACGAAATTATCACTTAAACATCTTTCATAATTGAAGTTAAGTGTTTATGTGTATTTCTGATACATATCTTTAAACAGTTAAAATAGCTAACACAGAATAAGTTCAGAGTAAATAATCCTTCCCTATGACAACCCCATGTACTTATTTATTTATTTTTGTCTCTAGAAAGGTTTGAATATGTATATGAATAAGTCATACAGTCTTACAGTACCTGCAAGATTATAAGTTTTGCCTGGCAAGATAAAAGAATAAACTGGGAATCAGTCACTGGTTCTTATGCAAGCATAAAACTGGCTGCAAATGAAAACAGTGAGAAATATGTTTGTCTTTAACAATGACAAAGAAACCACAAGTCTATTAACTGTATTTCCCAATCTGAAATCCACAGATAAAAATATCCTGATCATTCTGTTAAATTTGACTTAATTGCACTTAATTTCCTTATCTTACCTGTAATTCTGCTGAACTTCTCAATCGTATATTCATGAATTAAGATGATTTCAAACATTTATGTGTATTCAGCTTAGTTGATCTTCCTGTAATATGACTGAAAACTTCATCTGTCCTGTAGTAAAATGCGCCTCATCTTTACAAAAGGCACTCTGTAGCAGTTATGCATTTAAAATGTATGCAGGAAAAAGTTTAAAGCTTACAATGTGGCAACACCATTAAATGAGGCACAAAGAAAACAAAACATAGAAGTGACAAAACACCTTTTATTCGATCAACACAGGTTTTTACAATTAATCTCGCTTTTGGACTAAGATGAACCTTTCATCTGGAGATACTAGGTTATTGACATTACATATACTTCACCATCACCTTGTATTAAAAAATAAGCTATTAAGGGAGAACCCTTGAAAAGAGACAATCTCTTTTCTTAAATTAAGCTTAGATTTGGCAGTGTTAATGCATCAGCCTAAGCCAGTTGGACATTGTTGGAAGATAAGCAGACCAGTGGAAATATCCTCTTTCATTTTGTTGAAAGTGCTCCAGTGGTATGAAGAATGGAATTGTCTGCATGCTGAATCAAATAATGGTTCTCATGGTAACCCAACATGCTGTCTGCAAGCAGTTTAAAAAATGAGATTATCATAGCTCAGCAAAATAGTAGTTTGATAAGATATGACACTATCTGACTTAATTTCTTTAAAGTTTCAGCTAAATCTGCAACTAGGAGCTGTAGAAGTAGTCACATCAAATACTGAATATGCAGCTACTCTTGTCAGAGGGGTCCAAATGGAGAGACAATAAAATCAATAAGCAAAGGAGAGTAATATTTTTGGAATTTAATACAGCCTCAAGGCTTGGTGAGCACACTCATGAGGTGGACCCTGATGTCACCAAGATAACACTGATATACAGACTGCAGTTTATATAGCATATATCATGGACAGATGCAGGTTAAACAATACAAAAGACAGTTGGGTGCACAATTCACAGGATAAAAAAAGTGCCCAATCCTAGTAGGAGCACTGGTGATAGGAATGGAAAAAAATGACAGTGTAGAATCCTCAAGACACAGAAACATTCCTACAATGGGTTTAGGACAGGCTCAGGGGGAGGTTGGCCCCCCCTGTTGTAGAAGGAATTAGTAGTCTACAAAAATCACATAAACTGACACATCAAAAAAAAAACCCATAAGGATGATAGAGTGGACTATTGAGAATAAAATAGAAATGATGTATTGTTATTATTATGCAAGAAGCCCAGAATTTCTGGATTGAAGATATACAAAAAGTTTAAGACAGAAGTTAGAGGAAAGAAAAATACTTGCAAAAGAAAAACTGTCAAAAGTTCAGGATTCACATTTGAGTTCATTAATGCAATAGATTCATGAAATACATTATACAGACCAAGCAATCTTGGGCTGTCTGGAAAAAGAATCAACTGGGGAAGTACAAAAATATACAGAATAAAATCTAGAGATATTTGAAAGGTATAAAAAAAACATGAACATGGGAAGGAAAGTGGGAGCTGATATGGTTCAATATTTATGCAAAGATGAAGGCCAAATTAATCAATAAAAAGAAAGCAGGTCCAAAGATATTCAAAGAGAAATATAGGAAAAGGCACCCAGATATGAACATTTTCACAATATAAAAAATAAGATCACAAAGGGGGAATGTAGAAGAGAAGATTAGTAAAACAGAAGTTAAAAAATAGATGCCAAAGTTACAGAATACCTGCAAAGTGAAGGAATTACTGTAGAAAGGCTAACACAGGTTATGTCACAGCATGATGGAACAACAAGTCCACCAATTAAGGAGAAACAGAAAAAGTGGGAAACATCTGAAGAAGACTTATGGACATGGGAAAGAAAAATAGATGTAATATGGTACAATATTTATGTAAAGGAGAAAGCAAAACTACTCAATACACAAAAGGCAGCACCAAAGTTATTTGAAGAGAAATATAGCCAAAGACATCCAGATATGGAAAAGGACACACTTTATACCGCATTTCTCCATCATTAATTACAATATTTCAAGATCGTTAAGCAAATGGTTTGGCCGTTAAAAATCTGGTTGAGATAATACCTGCCCTGCCCTACGTTCACACTACCTTTAGTCCTGCTGGAAGTGGTGAAGAAACCAACTTTATTCTGCCAAGGTCATGACCAACCTATCCCTGAAGGAATAACTACTACTGCTTCAAGGGAAACCAATCTAAAGTATGTCTGTATACTCTTGAGATGTGCTAAACCTAAACGCTCTTCCCACAACCTGACTAGTTGGATAGAACTCACTGTATTTCTGACTCTGCGGCAGCCACCATTCCCTTTCTCTATACCCATTTACTTAGCTCTCTATACCCTTTCCAGGTCGACCATACATCCACAGTTCATAGGCCTCGGGCTCTGTAAGGAACCTTGCTGTAGTTACAAGGCTTGGCCACTAGATGGTGGACTGAATCCACTACTTTTCAGCTCCTAATTGCTCATCCACTGTACTGTACTCTTTATCTGCTACCCCTTTCCCCCACCCCTTTATCTGCTTCCCCACCTCCAGTCCTCTTAGTCTATTCTCCCTCTGTGCATTGTGGCCTACTAGCCCAACCACCTACACAGCTGATTGTTCCCATCCCAACCTGTCCTAAAACTCACCTTCCTTGGCTCTACCCGCTCCATTCGCCCTGCGGACTCACTCTGCTCCCCATACCCTGCCCTCAATTTCCACCCGCTCCCAGTACCCCTACATTTATACTTACCAAACCACACCCCCTCCTTAACCCCACCCCTACACATCACAACTAACCAATCAAACACACTCTAATTGTACACCCAACTCCCACACTCCCCACCCACCACTCCACCATACCTCACTCTCTTGCATCCTCCCACCCACACTCCCAAATACCTACAGCATGTATGCCACAAAGTCTCCACTACCTCCCATCATATATCCAAAACCTAGACCGATCTTGTACATCATACCACCACTTATCACTTTTTATCTCCTCACCTCCTATGAATACTACTACCTACCTATCCCTCAATATCCCACATCCTGTACCACTGCTAGCTTCCACCCTCATTATCCCACACCATTTCAACCCTACCTGTACTTCAACTGTACTACCCCAACACCTCTTCATTCCCTTAGAGCCACCTACATAACACCTAGGAATAGATACTATGACCTGCTTCAACTAAAAATCCAGAAACTAATAAGGAAGTCTAAACCAACCCTCATAGCAGATGGGGATATCCACCCAAACCCAGGCCTGACCCTACCAGAAACCACAAGCTCCACAAATGTTACTGTCACCAATCTACGGAGCACATACAATGCCCCTAATTCACTACTAACCTGTCACCTAAACATCAGAAGCATGAATAATAAGAGTCACTATATACATGCACTAATGGACATGCACTCCCCTGACCTATTATGTCTTACCGAAACCTGGCTCAAACCCATCATCCCTGACGAGATAATACCCCCCACCTACAATATTTTAAGACCTGACTGGCAAGGTAGGAAAGGTGGTGGAGTAGCCATCATGTACAAATCAACTCTACAGGTGTCCACCATCGCCATCCCACAAAGTCTAATAACTAGCACCTCAGAAACACTCTTAATAAAGGTCCAGCTTACCAAACACAAAGCTATCAACATAACATGTATCTACATGCCCCCAGGTGACAATATAGTGACCTTGGAAAGTACCCTCCAATGGCTATCCACTACACACCCCCAAGAAACTATTATTTGAGGAGACTTCAATATAAATTGAAAAACCTGTTCTTCAAAAACCCCAACCACCCACCTTAACTTAAATGGCTTCTCCCAGATTATAAACTCCCCCACCAGAATCAATAAGCCCAACAACAAAGAAAGCACCCTAGATTGGATACTTATAAACAACAAACCTCAGTTATATATATCAGGCACCCTACCTGAGAACATGAGCGACCACTTCCTAACATATATAATAAGAAAGAGGAATGACATGCCTCAGCAAATCACCCTTAAAACCATTAGAAACACAAAAAATGCTAACCTCATCAATTTCCAGACTGAACTTAAATCTTGCAATTGGTCCAACCTAAAGCTACTTCCCCTAGACGAAGCAGTCTCACACAAAAGGCCGCAAACAAAATAGCATACCCTATCTCCATCTTAATCAACCGTACTCTCCACAAATCCTATGTCCCCTCCATCTGGAAAATCTCCCACATTATTCCACTTCACAAAGGGGGTAACTCCACAGAACTCTCAAACTAAGGACCTATGGCCATTCTATCTCCCTTAGCCAAAATAATGGAAAAATGTATACATAAGCAAATTCTAACTCACCTTATCCAGAACAATCTCCTAGCCAAATCCCAGCATGGATTCAGACCTGCCCATAGTACCACAACAGCACTTCTCTCCTTCTCCTACACAATAAATCAGAACCGTAATCACAACATACTCTCCTCTGCCCTCTTTCTCGACCTATCCAAAGCATTTGATATGATGAATCACCACCTACTCCTAGACACACACAGATCATTCAACCTAAACAACCTAGTAATCAAGTGGTTCCAATCTTACTTGCAGGGCAGACAACAAGCAGTAAAATGGAAAGACAATCTATCCCCCCTACTACCAATCACCTCTGGTGTCCCCCAAGGGTCCATATTAGGCCCCCTCCTTTTCACAATATTAATCAATGACCTACCCAAAGTCATCCCAAAAGCAACCTGTATTCAGTATGCAGATGACTCTACCCTAATCTGTTCTGCCACCACCCCCTCAGACCTACAATCCCAATCCCAGAGCACATTCAACAAAGTAGAGGTCTGGTTCAATAATCACCGTCTCCTATTGAATCCCAACAAAACCAAACTTCTACTTCTCTCCCCTACCCAAAAAACCTCATCACTGAATATTACAATCTCACCCAGTAATGGCACCATAATCTCTCCAGAACCATCCACAGAACTTCTTGGTGTAATAATAAATAATAACCTTACATTTGACACTCATATCGACAAAACCATCAAAACAGTTAACAAAAAACTAGGCTCCTTATATAGGATTAAACCATTCCTAACCCCACCGGCCAGAACATCCATAGCTAGAACGCACCTTCTCTCAATGCTCCTCTATGCCTCACCCATTTTCCTAAACCTACGGAAAGCTAACCTAAACAAATTAGCTAGCTGCTACAACAATATAGCTAGATTCGCCACAGCCACAGCCTACAGAACCCATCACTGTCAAAATCTTCAAACAATGGACTGATTAGAGCTACCCAATCAACTCCAGTACAACCAACTCATAGTTATTCATAAAATCCTCTGCCAACCTAACAGTACACCCATTATGGCAAATAGTATCTCCCCCTACTGCAACCTACCATCCCTCCACTCATTTAACAAGATGCAAGTTCAATCTGCCAAAGCCAACAACTCAGCTGGAGAATCACTTCTCTCCAACTCAGCTGGTAAGAAATGGAATGCACTCCCCCCAGATCTTACCACTATAGCCTCCTTACCCCAATTCAAAACATCCCTAAAGAGTCACCTAAACAAGCATTGGCTATGTCCATGTCTAGACCCAGGCTAATTCAAATTACATGCAACTCTTGAAAGTAAATGATGCAATTACAAATAAACCTTCTACCTAAACCCACCCTAATTATATCTACTTCTGTACAACCTTCAGAACAACATTCACTAAAGATAACCTAATTTCCTATGCTCAACTTTAGAATGCTGTGTTTCTAACTCTCTACACTAACCATTTAAATCCCTTGTCTTTACCTCCTCTTTTGTATCCTATTATCCTACCTTTTCTACAAATATGTCTTAAACCCTTCTACATCTAATTTCCAAGAACCCTCCTCTTAACTAAACACCTTTTTTTCACTAACCACTTTTTTTCTCCGGGTAGTCACTCATGACATCAATCTAAGTATCATGCCATTCTATACACTGAAATGCTTTGCTATGATTGCTGTACATATGTAATACTATAAACCTACAATGATCTTAAACTTCAATGTAACCATGTATATATATATATATATAACATCCTATTGAAATTTTAAGATAGTACATATTTTAATGTAACCATGAATACCGACTGTCATCTTTTTGTACATGTGGAGCTTTTCTCCCCGGGCCTCCGCTGAAAATGGACATGTATCCAGTCGGACTCTCCCGGTTAACAAATGTAAAATAAAATAAATAAATAAATAAAATTTTACAATACAAAGAATAAGGAAACAAAGGGGAAAAGTAGAAAAGAGGAAAAGTTGAAGAAACAGAAACTGAAGATGTGGATTAACCGTGAAGTGAAGGATTTAGTGTTGAAACTCTAACTCTGGTAACAGCACAGCATGATAGAACAATGAATCCCCAAACTGAGGAGAAAACAGTGGAGTTGGAAGCATCTGATCAGTTGCCATATAAAAATACTTTCGAAGCTTCAGTAGTAAACTAATACAAAAGTTCAGTTGGAGTTGCACAGCAAGGAAAGAAACAAGAAGCCGTGGCACCTGTGATGCAGTCAGTATTGTGGATTGATATGCCAGTGAGTTCCCATATGAAAGAGCAATGGATAACACAGGATGAAGCTGAAAGGAATATGTCACAGGAAGATGTTCTGGAACTTTCTGTAGAATGCGCTCATGAAACAGAGAACAAAGAATGTGCCTTAGTTTAGAACAAAACTATCTAAGGGAAGAGCCATTTGAATTAATACAGATGAACAGACATATTAAAATCAATGAAAGATATAGATTGCAGAAAGTCAATAAGACCAAAACGTTAGAAGTTTGATAAAGCAAATAAACACAGTAATCAAAACTGTTATTAGAAATTCATGTGATAGAACAGAAGGAAACAGGCTATATCACTGTACAGCTAAATTAAGAATAGAAAACGTCTTACCACAAAAACATAGATGAGTAAGGGAAAGGAAGGGGAAAAAACGAAATGCTATCATGGAAGTATCGAACAGAGAAAACTATAAAGCAATTAAGACATGATGTGTCACTGTTAAAAGAGTAAAGAAGAGAGAACAGATCAACAAAAATACTCAGAAAGATAAGCGTGATAAAACTAACACACAGGATCAGAACAGGTCAGAATCTATTGTACACTATTGCTAATAATAAACTAAAGATATCAGCACAAGCAGAAAAAACTTAGAGGATATGCAGAAAAATATAAAAGAAAAGTACAAAATAAGCAATTTATTGATGACCCAAAAAGTTTTATAGAGAATTGCTAAACAAGGAAAAAGGAATAGAACCACCACAAAAAAAGAAGAAATAGACACATTTTGGAGAAATATCTATGGAGATCCTATGGAACATAACAAAGATGCTGAATGGATAGAAGAAGTAAATGAGAGATTCAAATGTACCCGATATAAAATGGGATGAAGTAACAGCCAGAGAAATTGAAACAAAATTATGAAAAGCTTCTAAATGAAAAACCCCAGGTGCAGATGCATTCATTATCTAACTTCTGGCTAAAAGTATTAACATCCTTACATGAAGATCTAGCCCTGAGTAATAACTATTTATATGCGTACCTGAAACAGACACCAACCTGGTTAACAACAGGAAAAACAATATTCCTCCTTAAGAGTGAACCTGCAAGATATCCTAAAAAACTATAGACCAATAACTTGCTTTCTGACAATTTATAAACTATACACTGAAACTGATGCTGACAGAGTTTATAGTCATTTAGAAGAAAACTCAACTCAATAGGGCGGCCATGGTGGGGCAGAGGTTAGTGTTGCCACCTCACAGCAAGAGGTTCTCCGGTTTGATTCTCGGCTGGGGTGCCTTCTATGCGGACTCTGCATGTCCTCCCTGTGGTCGTGTGGGTTTCCTTCCGGTGCTCTGGTTTCCTCCCACATCCCAAAGACATGCTGTAGGTGGATTGGATACTCTAAATTGGCCCTAGGTGTGAGTGTGTTCATGTGTGTGCCTTCTGTGGAAGATTGGGAGCTGGGCTGGCACCTCGGCACCGTAAAACTCCACTGCCAATCTTGAGCGGACAGGTGATCAGCTGTGGCAACCCCTAACTGGAAAAAGCCAAAAGAAGAAGAAGAAAACTCAGTCATGGCAATAGAACAAAATGGTAACAAAAGAAAGGCATATGGAACAAAGGATCATTTGCTGTTAAAGTCATAATGGCGAATTGTAAAAAGGAGAAGAATCTAAGTATGGTATGGATATTCTACAAAAAAAAAAACTTCACAGCTTCCCACATTGATAAAGTGTTGCTTACAAATGAACAAGATGCACCTTATACTGATCAATTACATGTCAGTGAACAGGAAATAGTGACAAACCACTTTGCAGCTAAACCATGATAATGGATAAATTATTATCTCAGGGATAAAAATTAAAAGAGGGATATTCCAGGGTGACTTCTTAACACTGCTCTTTTGTCTTGCCCTTAAAACATTAAGCTGTCCACTTAACAGATTAGATCATGGTTACAATCTGGCTCTCAGAAAACAACTAAGTATAAAGATTTCTCATCTTCTTTTTGCGGATGATTTAAAACTGTATAGTTCATCAGATGAGGAACTGAAAGCACAAGTTCAAGTGGTCAAAACTTTCTCAGATGATACAAGAATATTATTTGGTCTTGATAAATGTGCAGAAGTAACCTTTAAAGCAGGAAAGTTGCAGCACCAATAAAATATCTATCTAGGACAGGAATGTGATACAAAGGAACTTGAGCAGGAAGTAGTGTATAAATATTTGGGAAGTGATAAAGGAACAACAATAAAACATGAACAAAATGTGAAAAAAACTTAATAAGGAATATTTTAGAAGACTAAAAGTATTACAGAAAACATCTAGGAACAAAGTCCAGGCTATAAGCCAATTTGTTCGTCCTGCTCTTACTTACAGTTTTGGGGTGATTGACTGGATCAGTTGGTAGGAAAACAAGAAAACATGTTTCATGCTTATCAAATGATTTATAAAAATCAGTGTATGCTAAAATTATATATTCCCCATTCTGAAGGATGTTATGTGCCTCCTCAAAATTGATTACATTTATAGATCTGCAGAACTGCATACATACCTGCTGAGCTCACAAGATCCAAACATAGTGAGAGTTTTAAAACTTGAAAAGAACAAATCTAAGATGACTTCTGCATTTAGTTTGCAGAAGCATATGAGTTTTGGTGTCAAGCGGGAATGGAAATCATACCAGAAGTAGACAAAAGTCAGGCAGCAACTGAATGTGGCAAAAAGCAAAAGAAAGAATATAAGGTGAAGGATTAGATGAGAAGGAATGAATGTGAAAAATCCATAATTGCAAGCACATAAAACTCTTTCAGCAACCTCATGTCGATCAGGATCTGATGCAGGAATGGTTAAGGAGAGGTGATTCAAACAAAGAAAGATTAATACGGCAGCCTAAGTTAGTGGACTACATGCATGTTGGTTTACAAAGTTTATTGAACATTTTGGAGAAACAGACAAATGCAGGTATTCTAAAATAGAATTGGAAACGCTCTTACATATTGTTGCTAGGTGTGATACATTGATGGCAGAAGGCCTGTATACCTAAAGGCATAATAACCTGGCAAGACTGTTGCACTGGGGATTGTGCAAACACTATAATACTGAAATAGCCGAGAAGCATTGGAAACATGAGCCACAAAGCATTATACAAAATAATGAAGTTTATCATCTGCGATCATCTATTACCAACAGTTCAAAAAATAGATGCTAGAAAATCAGATATAGTGGTCCATAAAAATAAGTCAAAAATAGCACTGATCATTGAAATTGCTACATTCAGTTATTACAGTGTCTTACTTAAACAGAGATACAAAGTCATAAAATACCAGCAGTTGCTGGCGGAACTATGGGCAATGTGGAATAAGGATACACAGACATTTCCAATAGTAGTAGGCACAATTGGTCTCACAAAAAAGAATTTACAGTCATATTTGATACATGTAACTCCATATGAAGGAGCACATTGTGGGTGCTGTAAAGACCACTTTAACCATACTTTGACTCAAGAATGGAGTCTATTCCCATCATGGTAATAGGAACCCAAAAACCTTGGAGAAATTAAACCATCAGAATATATACAGAAAATAGGAGTTCAACAAGTCTTTGGAAACTTAATGTTTTAACACAGGAAGAAAAGATTTTAATTGAAAAGGAAATTACATTTACTGAATTAAATGAAGCATGGGGTTAGACAGAATGGGCTACTTTCAGAAACGCAGAAAGCAGTTTTAGTAGATATTATGAATAATGAGATTATGAAGGATGATGAGAATTTGAAGTTTTGAAAAAGTTATACGACACAGTTGCAAAGAAGAGGCAAATAACACACCTAGAAAATGTAATGGTAAGTCAGTCTTTGTCAAACTGCAAAATATGAATGAAAATATTGCAGCTAAGACTCTCATGTTTTAAAAGTCTATTAAAATAAGAAATAGTTACTGTTAAACAAAAAAACATGTCAGAGAATTATTAATAATTATAAAGAAAGTGGTAAATTTAATGCAGAAAGGAGATAAAGAAAATATTTGAGCAGAGGCATTAATAAAACATTTGGCAATTTAACACATGAGAAATGATGTAAACTTTTAGAGAAATATGGTTTTGGTAGAAAATGCGTAGATAATTTAAAAATAATGTACACCCGCTCAAGAAAAATATCATTAATCCATGGTTGTTAAGGTAAAAAAAAATAAAAGGAGCAAGGCCTGAAATAAGGATGCCATCTAAGTGGGAAGCATTTGCTTTATTAATGAATGGAAAGAAAATATCTGAAGGGATGAATGATATAGGGCATGATAAATATGTGCAAAGAATTCATCACTTTTTAGAAGTATTACTGTACCATTTGAATATTTCAAACATCCTCTTATAAATGAAAAAATGAACTAGACTCAGGTTAAGCAAGAAGTACTGAATTGGTCTGGAAGCTATTTACCAGACAGAACATTTAATACTCTCACTAGACATACCAATGAAGTCCATTGAATGTCCAAAATGTGCAACTTTAATGGTCAAAACCGTGTGAAATTAAGACTAAAAAATAGGATTGCATACTAAATCTGAGACAGCAGGACATTAGAGTATTCCATCTACTCCATGGTAAAACATTTTTAGAGTTAGTAAGTATAAGTAGCAGCAATATGGGGACACAACTGCACACAGTAGAAAGGGTTGCTGAGGGCTGATGCTCTGCTGCAGAAATGATTAAGGAAGTAACACAGTTTTAGAGTTTATTTTATATCACAATCTCACTGTGATTCATTTATATAATGTTTATTGGTTGTTTCCTTTAACAAAATGTAATACAATACAAATATCTTATAATACTCCTGTATAGAATAGTAATATTCTTCAGCTTCATTAATATCAATTTCCATATGATTAAAAAACCTAAGAGAACCATTTTAACTGCATACACTATTTAAAATATATCAAAATCATCTTATAAAATATCTTGCTAGTTAGTTTTCAATGTTTAGATCATAGAAAGGTTTGTAGACACTTAAATAATGATTGACCCTAGATGTATATTGTGATGATGTAAGGTAGTGCCAGCATATCTAGCTGGAGTTTTTTAAAGAATTATATGTGATTTGTATATCAAAGTGATTTGTACAGGTGCTTGTGTTGAAAATGCATTTGCAAAATTGCTTGTGTTAAAAATCAAATGTACCAAAGGTGGGTCCTGCTGGACAGAAAAGAAATACACCCGTATGTCAGACTGTATTGTAACTATTGAAATGAATATATTGTAACAGAGAATACTGGAAGAGGAAATGTTAATCTCAGTCCAGCTAACATTGAAAAATAGTCTGAAATTAAATTACCTGGTTTAGGCAATAACAGTTATATCTTACAGTTCTGACTGCAGCTGCAGACGAAATGTCTGTGAAAACCAGGACTAGGAATCCCACTATATTGTCCTTAGGGGTGAACTAATTGCTACTCTAGAAATGTGGAAGTTTTTGAAATGGTTTTATAGCTTCCAGATGCTATAACACATCTTAGCAAGGCTCTAGGTATGTGTATTATGACACATATGTGCTAGACTCTTGTTCGCTTTCTAGTAAAGGTGGTAGTGTGGGAACCAGAAGTCAGATGACCAGATATGTGTGATGTCAGTCTGTAAGCCAGCACTGAAATGATGTTTTAATAGTGGATGAGACAGAAGTCTCAGGGCAGTCTGTTTGTGAAAGCTGACAAAGAAAGACCACTCACTTACATCACCTTGCCTTGCTTAAGTAAGTGAACTAGGGAATAGTAATTCTTTAATCAGTCAAGAAAATATAGTGAGATTAGTTAAGTAATGTTTTTTCTGTATTTGTGTGACCCTTTCCATCTGGGTTATTTTTAATATTTCTTGAGACTGAAACTCTGATGTTTATTGTAAATAGATAGTTGGTATGTCCATGTTCTTTTATTAGTTATTATTAAATATATTTAACCTTTTCATTGTGGCTGGTCTTTTAGAGGATATTTTAACCTTTGAGCGTACTTATAGTTTTTTGGTGACACTGTGGCCACTCTTAAAAGCCATGCTGCATTGGTCAAACACTACCATTTTTAATAATATTAGTTTTACTCAGTATAATTGGGTATCCTTATAAAAGCCTTAGAGTAGCTGGCTTTGGAGTGTACCATTGGCAATATCTACCTTATAGTCTGGGTAGAGGGGACATAGCTGGTAAATCTGTGCCAGCCTTTCCCAGGTGTGTGTGTGTGTGTGTGTGTGTGTGTGTGTGTGTGTGTGTGTGTGTGTGTGTGTGTGTGTGTGTGAAAAATCAAATCTCAAAGACTGTGTGTTTCATCTACTTGGAACTGGGACACAAAGCACTGATTTCACAGAGGTGGTGTTGGAGGACTTTGCTTGGAACAATCAGCTGAGGACTCAACCTATTAGCTAAATGTAGAAAATGTGTTTATTGCACATTTATGAAGGCAATTAATCCCAGACAGTGGGTTCTAAAATGAGGAGGGTGTGATCAGACTGCAGCATCTCAGACTGAGAATGGAGCTGGTATTGGGCCCAAATACATACACACACACACACACACACACACACACACACACACACACACACACACACACACACACACACACACACACACACACACACACACACACATCTATGCATACATTCAGTACTACTTACCTGCATTGTCAGTCTGGACAGGGAGTCCCTGTCTTGCTTTCTCTACATGGATTTCACCCAAATGGCATGCATGGATGCATGTTCCCATCTAGCAGAATAATTCAAACCTCTCAACTGTCTAGATTATCACAGAATGTCTAGATTTTTGCCTTATATTTTTGGTCTGTGCTTCTTAATAGTTGTGGGTTTTCTAGCAAAGCACTGGGTATTGAATTCACTGAATAATGACAGACATTTGAGTTTCAGACTTCATTTCCTTCAGAAAATCTATGCTAACACACACCCTGTTATTCTAGCAACTCTGAAAGTTTATAAGAGCAGTATTTAAAACATGTATCTACTTTTGGACATCCCCCCCCAATATTTTTGGCTTTGTCTAGATTTCTTTTGCTTAGAGTTTGAGAGGTATGGAAAGTATACATTTACGTAGGATAACTTGCATTGTACATTGTTTCAGTTTTGTACTATGCAAGTATAACAAACAGACTGCACCAGCTTACTCGTGTAGCCTCATTAGCATAAGCCCTGCCCCCAACTATCTCATCTCCATGTAGCATCCAAAGAGTACTCACCTAGAAACGTAATGCTGTGCTACTAGGTAATGCTAAGACTATGAACCAGGAGAGGGTTTCCTAGTATGCAAGCCATGTAGTACTGCCTTGCACATTATGTAATTGTTCAATTAATCCTGGCCTTTGGTACATTCTATAATTCAGACTTATTAATTTGTTCACCTGTGGCTGGCCATGGATGAAAATGTTTTTGGACTAACAAATCAGCACATAAATGAAATAAAATAAATGAAGAAGACATAGCATATAAAGAAAAATAAATGAAGAAGACATATCTGTTTCTAACATATCAATATAGATGAGCAATTTGAAAGTGATGCATACTGTCACTGATTATAAAAATGCTGCTGACAATGTCTGCTGATACATTTGTGAAGTTCAATTGAGGCAAAATGTACAAATGTTTGTGAAGGCCAGATAAGGTTCAAACAATTGAATCATTCATTCAAGAAATATACAAGCCAAGGAGCCAGTAGGATTACACAAACTTTGAATGAAAATGGTAGAGCAGGTCATGGAAGATTTTATGGTAACTGTGATGCCCGTGCACTTGCCAGTAATCAAGGAGGCTCAATCCTCACCACTAGCACCAGTGAGGGGAATCCACATTGGGAGGGTAACAAGTACACACAAAGTAAAGTACAATTTTCCTTAAGAGCACACAGAGATCACAGTTAGTCTGGGGCTGGTTCCTCCCTTTCTCTCTAGATCCCCAATAAGAGTCCCCACTGGCACAGTCATAGGGTTTAGATCTCAGCCGAGTAATCAAGCCAAAACCTCCAGTACCCTCTCTCTCCAACCAGTGCTTTGTGTCCCTGCCCAAGTAGCTGACACACACACACACACACACACACACACACACACACACACACACACACACACACACACACACACACACACAAACACACACACACACACACACACACACACACACTTTGAGATTTGATTTATATACAAACACACAAACACTCCTGGAGAAAGCTGGCACAGGTTCACTAGCTATGCCCCCTTCTGCCCGGGCTATAAGGTAGTAAACCATTGCCACCAGCTACTCTTATCAGCTACTATAAAGGCCCTTCCCAAAGGGTGACCAATTCTACTGTGTAATCTTATTATCCGATTAGTAAGTGTGACGAACAGCAAGGCTATTGGAATGGCTTTCTACAGTATCACCAAATGCATGCTAGTACTGTATAGCTTAACTTATCTCTACAAAAAACAGCCACAGTTGAAAGATTTAAAAATATTTAATAATAAATAATAAAAAACACAAGACAATACTCATTAGTTCAACACAATGACAACAGTGAGTTCAGAAATCACAGTAAATACTTTAAAATAACACTGTAGGACAGTCTGACATAAATATAGAAAACAGCTAGACTAATCTGGCTATATTCCTATCTATCTCTAAGAGAAATACTAAGATCTAGGTCTTACTTACAAAGCAAGACACAGTGCTGGTGAGTTGTCAGATTCAGAACAAAATACAAAATGCCATTCTTACTTTCTGAGATAGCCCTTAAATTGATAATACACATTTCTGCTGAGTCATTTCAAATTACATCATTCTTGTCACCTCTGTTGAAGTTTCCCAGGCTCACAGAACTCACAATTTTAAGTTTTATTTTTGATCTGCACCATCCAGGAAGCCACAGCACGAAATGACACTTTACATATGAACACTAGTAATTATCTATGTCTTAAGACAATAGAAAGAATTTGTAGCTGCAGACATCCTGTCTCCAAGCTTGTGTTCACACACAATCATAAATCCTTTACTTATCAGCTTTCTTCCAGCAGGGTGAACTGTGGTTATATTTTTGAAGCTTAGCACATAACACAATTTTCTTACATTTGTGAAATCAACCTGTAGATCATATTAATATTTACAATGGCATAGAATCATTTACAAAATTCTATCTGGCTGGGCTGACAGCCACTCAGTTTTTCACATTTCTTCCTCCCTGAGAACCCAAGCTAGTTTTTCAAGTGTCCTTTGAGAAACATTGCTTGAGAGGGTTGAGTCTATCTGGGTATACCTTACCCATTCCCTGTCTTGAGAGTTCATCTGTGTTGGCATTACTAACCCAACTGCGGTGTTGCTGCAATGACATCTCATATGTTTGGAATGCTAGGCTCCATCTTAGCAACTTGGGCATTTTGCTGGCTGGCTCAATGTAACCATATTAGGGGATTGTGATCTGTATCTACAGTGAATTTCCTTCCATACAGATAAGGCTGACATTTCTGCAGTGCCCACACTATGGCTAGACACTCCTTTTCTATAGTTACATAGCATTCCTCCCTGGGTTGGAGACTACGATTGAGATAAGCCACTGGGTGCTCTTCACACTCTGAAGAAATCTGGCTAAGTACAGCCCCCACCCCATGGTTCGAAGCATCCACCTGCACAACAAATTATTTGCTGTAATATGGACTGGCTAATACAGGGGGTCCTCCCAAAGCTTCTTTAAGCTTCTGGAATGCCTGCTCACATGTTGGGGTCCACACTACCTTATCTGGCTTGTTTTTCCTTATCAGGTCAGTGAGGGGAGTAGCTATGGTACTATAACTGGGGATGAACTTTCTGTAGTACCCTACTGTCCCTAAGAATGCCCTCACCTATCTTTTGGTAACAGGTGCATGCCATGTTTGAATGGCTTCCACTTTGGCAGGTTCTGACCTGACCTTACCACTCCCCATTCTATGTCCCTGGTAGGAGACCTCTGCCATACCCACCTGACATTTGCTGGTCTTAATGGTCAACCCTGCCTTCTCTGGTCCACCCAGCACCTCCCTGACATGCTGAAGGTGCTCTTGACAGGAATGGCTATAGATGGCAATATCATCTAGGTAAGCAAGGGCAAACCCTTCTGTTCCTACTAGGATATGATCGACCAGCCTCTGGAAAGTAGCTGGGGCATTTTTCATCACAAGGGCATCTTTGTGAACTCATACAAGCCAAAAGGAGTAAAAAAGGCTGACCTCTCTCTAGCACTGGGAGTCAAGGGCACCTGCCAGTAACCCTTGGTAAGATCAATGGATGTAAGATACTTAGCCCCACCCAGCAGCTCTAGGACTTCACCTGTTCTAGGCATGGGGTAAACATCTGACTCTGTGTGACTATTTAATTTATTGTAGTCCAAACAGAACCTGGTTCTCCCATCCTTCTTTGGCACCACCACCACTGGGGAGGCCCAGGGACTATTGGACTCTTGAATTACCCCTAGTTCCAACATGTCCTGTATCTCCTCCCTCAGAGTCTATTTGACTCTCTCAGGCACTCTGTAAGAGATCTGCCTAATAGACCTTTGAGGTCCTGTATCCACCTGGTGCTGCACCAGGTGGGTGCAACCTGGTTTCCCAGTGATCATGTCCACAAACTCCTGTAACACTGCTTAGATGTTGCTATCCTGTGTAGGAGATAGCTGTTGGGACATTTCTACCCCTTCCACTGAGGTGTCAGTCCGAGCCACACTGAAGAGATCAGTCACCAGATCTCCTTCAGACTCCTCCTGCAATCCACTGCAAATACTCAACACAAGGGCCTCCGCATCATGGTAAGGTTTCATCATGTTAACATGGTACAATCTGTGCTCTTGCCTCCTGTCTTGCAGCTTGTTATGTCTGACAGGAATGAGAACCATTACCTGCTGCCCTACAGCATACTCTCTAGTTTGAGCATTCCTATCATACCAGACCTTTTTCTGCTGTTGGGCTTCTGCTAGGTTCTCCTGGGGCAACCCTTGAGTTCCCTGAGCCTTGTCCTGAGGTTTATGACATATGCCACAACAGACTCCTTGTGAGATTCACACTCACCCTCCCACTCATTGCTAATTAAGTCTAGAGGCCCCCTCACCCTATGCCCATACAACAACTAAAAGGGTGAAAAACTTGTGGATTCCTGGGGAACTTCTCTGTAAGCAAACAATAGATGGGGTAAATATTTTTCCCACTCCCTCATAAACTGGTCTCCAAATGCCTGTAGCATGGACCTGAGTGTAGAGTTTAACCTCTCAACAAGACCATTAGTCTTGAGATGGTAGGGGTAGTTTTTAGGTGCTTCACCCCGAAGTACTTTCACAGACAAGTCAGCAGGTCTGACATGAAATTGGCACCTCTGTCAGCCAGTATTTCTTTTAGGAAACCTACCCTGCTGAAAATCTCTAACAAAGCATTTGCCACCTTTTCCACCTCAATGGAGGACAAAGCCACTGCCTTAGGGTATCTTGTAGCACAATCTGCTACCATTAGGATATACTTTTTCCCTGTGGAACTTGGCATACTCAAAGACCCCACAATATCCATAGCTACCATCTGAAATGGCTCCTCAATCACAGGCAAAGGCATCAAAGAAGCTTTCACCTTGTCTTCTACCTTGCCTACCTTTTGGCACTGCTCACAGGTCCTGCAGTACCCTGTTACATCTCTGGAAATTCCAGACCAATAGAAGTTCTGCATAATATGTCTCTTTGTATGTTTTATGCCCATATGACCTGCAAAGGGAATATCATGGGCTATGGCTAGAAGTGCCAGACAGTAGGCTCTAGGCACTACCAAGTGCTGTATTCTCTCATCCTCTAGCCCACCCTTAGGGATCCACTCTCTATACAGTAACCCTTTGTCCCAGTATACAGATTCCCCCTTTACTTGAGAATCAGGTGCCTCACTAGCTACCTGCCTCAGGCCTTGTAATGTAGGGTCTGAGAGCTGAGCCTGTCTCAACTCTCTCTTTGTAACCCTTCCTAGCTCCCCTTCCACAGGAAGTCTGGTATCCTATGACACCGGTGCCTCACTGTCATCGTGGGTACTACTACTACTCACATCTACCTTTGCAGTCACTCTATCCAAGAGAACATTAGTACCCACAAGCAGCTGTGGCTCACCTTCCACCTCACTGCTACAGTAGAGCTCCCTCCCTGAAGTAACCCCCTCACCAGTCCTGGATGCAAGTATGGAGTCTGTCTGGGTCTCCCCCAGGCTACTAGACCCACATGCTTGTCTACAAGCCTGACTGCATGTAACTGCATAAACACATGGTACTGCCGCATCAAAATCCTTCCATATCATGACATCTGCAGGATGGTAGTTCGGTACCCCTGTATTCTCAAGACAACCTACTGTTGGCATTTTGTCATTCTCACTTACTGCCTTTCCCACCTTTTGTTACCCACCTTGCCTCCATGAATATCTATATGTCACATGGCCCCACTGTTTGCATTCAAAACATTTAACGCTAGGTCCTGCACATGTACCTGGACTAGTGGCTTAACCTGCTACTGGCAGATTCTGTTGCGGCTGTCTCAGCTGCCCAGCATTGGTTCCCTTAGACCCATGAGCAGCACAGGGTGTCACTTTCCTGAGCAGGGAAGCCCTGCTTGCTAGGTATAGGTCTCCCTTCTTCCCCAACTCATCTACAGTAGAGCATTGTCTATCAGCTAACCAGATCCTCATGTCCTCAGGCAAAGTGCTAAGGGCTTGTTACCTCACCAAAAGGTCTGCCAGGCCTTCAAAAGTGGTGACCTAGCATACCCTCACCCACCTATGGAAATAAGTGTTTAGGTCAGCAACATATTCATACACACACTTTAATCTGCCTTACATCTATGCTCACAAAACATTTTCTTATAAGCTTCAGGTGTTAGCGTAAAAAATTCTAGCAAACAATTCTTTACAACATTATAATCTAAAAAGTCATTGTCAGACAGTTTGGACAAAATAGTTACAGCTTTACCATGGAGTAAGGGGGTCAAGAACCATACTCAGAGCCTTTGGTCAACATCATACTGTTTACATACCCTCTCAAACATATGAATGAAACTATCAAAATTATCCCTCTCGGTAAATTATGTAAGAAATATATTAACCTTGTGTGCTTCTGGGGTCCAGTTACTCCCTTCTCCATTACCTCCATGACTCTGGTGAAGAGTCAGCATCTCCTTTTCATGTTGTCTTTGCCTCTTCTTCTCCTCAGCTTCCAGGCATAGCAGTTTGTCATTTTCCTTACTCACTAGACACCTCAGTCTCTCTGCTGCTTCTATTTCCAAACACTTGGCATCAAAGTCAAGTTTCTTTAGCTCCAGATGGATTTTTAAGTCCTCTGTAGAAAGAGAAAGTTGAGCTGTTCATTCTCTGAGTGTTGTACATCACCACGGCCAGTCTGATCATCCTCCTGGTTGCTATTCTTGGATGCAGCTGTAACTAAAGCTGCAATCATGTCTGCTTTAGTCAGGTTTCCATGCACCAGTCCTTTAGCCTGGCACACCTCAGCCAAATGGCTCCTTGTCAGCTTGCCATACTCCTCTGCTGACATGCTTGCCTGCTCTCCCTAACTAACTAAGCTAACAAAAGAAATAAAACAATTGTGAAATGATCTCTGAATGTTCAGTGCATGGCTGATTTAGAGTACAAAAGAATGTACAGTGGTCAAAGTACACAAGCTACAGGAATTCACTATCCACACCACTACAAGCCAATTAATATCTGATGCGGCTAACTCACCGCTATCAAACAATTAATATTTGATGTGGATATCCCACCACTGCCAAACAATTAATATGTGTCACCCGTGCACTGGCCCAGTAATCAAGCAGCCTCAATCCTCACCACTAGCACCAGTGCGAGGCGTACACCTTGGGAGGATAACAAATACACACACAGTAAAGTACAATTTCCTTTAACAATGCAGAGACTGGGGCTGATTTCTCCCTTTCTCTCCAAATTCCCAATAAGAGTCCGTACTGGCACAGCTATAGAGTTCAGATCTCAGCCGAGTAGTCAAGCCAAAACCTCCAATACCTCTCTGTCCAACCAGTGCTTCATGTCCCTGCTCAAGCTGACACACACACACACACACACACACACACACACACACACACACACACACACACACACACACACACACACTTTGAGATTTGATTTATATAAAAACACACAGACACTCCTGGGGTAGGCTGGCACAGGTTGATTAGCTATGTCTGGGGCTGATTTCTCCCTTTCTCTCCAAATTCCCAATAAGAGTCCGTACTGGCACAGCTATAGAGTTCAGATCTCAGCCGAGTAGTCAAGCCAAAACCTCCAGTACCTCTCTGTCCAACCAGTGCTTCATGTCCCTGCTCAAGCTGACACACACACACACACACACACACACACACACACACACACACACACACACACACACACACACACTTTGAGATTTGATTTATATAAAAACACACAGACACTCCTGGGGTAGGCTGGCACAGGTTGATTAGCTATGTCCCCTTCTACCCAGGGTATAAGGTAGTAATCCACTGCCACCAACTACTTTTATCGGCTACTATAAAGGGCATTCCCAAAGGGTGACCATTTCTTCTGTGTAATGTTATTGTAATGTTATTATTATCTGATTAGTAAGTGTGATGAACAGCAAGACTATTGGACTGGCTTTATACAGTATCACCAAATACTTGCAAGTACGCTAAGAGCTTAACTTATCTCTACACAAAACAGCCACAGTTGAAAGGTTTAAAAATATTTAATAATAAATAAAAAACACAAACCAATACTAACTAGTTCAAGACAATAACAATAGAGAATTCAGAAATCACAGGAAATACTTTAAACCAACATTGTAAGACAGTCTGACATAAATATAGAAAACAGCTAGACTAATCTGGCTATATTCCTATATATCTCTAAGAGAAATACTAAGATCTAGGTCTTACTTACAGAGCAAGGCACATTGCTGGTGAGTTCTTGTCAGATTCAGAACAAAATACAAAATGCCATTACAACTTTCTGAGATAGCCCTTAAATTGATAATACACATTACTGCTGAGTCATTTCAGATTACATAATTATTGTCACCTCTGCTAAAGTTTCCCAGGCTCACAAAACACAACATTTTAACATTTCTTTTTGATCTGCACCTGCCAGGAAGCCACAGCAATAAAAGACACTTTACATGTGAAACCTAGTAATTATCTATGTCTTAAGTCAACAGAAAGAATTTCTAGCTGCAGACATCCAGTCTCTGAGCTTGAGATCACACACAGTCATAAATTCTTTAGTTATCAGCTTTCTTACAGCAGGGTGTACTGTGGTTACATTTTTGAAGCTTAGCACATAACACAGGTTTCTTACATTTCTGAAACCAGCCTGTGGATCACATTAATATTTACAATGGCATAAAATTATTTACAAAATTTTATTTGGCTGGGCTGGCAGCCCCTCAGTTTTTCATAGTAACCATCAAAAGATAGCATCTATATCACATAATCGAAGTCTTAAAACATCAAGACCATATCATTGATGTTTTAAAACTTTGAATATGTAAAAAAAAAATAAATAAAAACTTACCTAAACATTTCAAGCAGGGTGGCAAGCCCCCCTGCAACCCCCACATGGGGGCTGTGCCCTACACACCAAATGCTACTTAAATATACCAACTCCTTAATCGCACTAGTGTGCAGTAAAGGGAAATCTTCAGTTATGGAGTTTTCCGTTAAAACGTTCGATATTTCAAAACTTTGATGATATGGTGCCGACCATATCAGTTTTGAAGTTTTGAAACTTCGATAAATCAATATATACACAAAAGATATGCTGTTGAATTATCTGCTGAACAACACAGTAAGAAGGTATACTCTTACTGGACTCAAGAGACACCATTAAATTACTTTGCAGTTGAGGAAGCTGAAAAGGGCAGTTCATCTCCTACATTTGCAGTCAAAACACTATGTAAAGTGGGTTTGTCTAACTATATCATCCTTTCATTTATTTGATGTACAATAAACCGGTTCAGGCCTTATGCTGAAATGCATTATATCTCATGCATATATATCTATCTCTCTCTCTCTCTCTCTTAAATATAGATACAGCTATATATCTATGTGTATGTCTATATATATATATATCTATATCTAGGTTTATTATCAAAACTCTGAAAAGCATTCCATTGAAATGTGCATATAATGAATCATAGCACTGAAATTCATGTATACCGAAGCCCCTAATGTTGAATCCGCATATCAATATGCAAATTCGACATTAGTCAGCATGAATAACATGCAGTCCTACACTGCACTATATATCACTTTAAGATTTTGCAGGGGGACAAGACCCCCTGCACCCTCCCTTGGGGGGGGCTGTGCCCCCCACAACCCCTGCATAATTTATATTCTAACTCCGAGATCTCACTACAATGGGGAAAAGGGTACAATTCCCGATCCCCACTGTACTGCAATGTCTAGGTCAATGACTGAACTCATGTTTGGGTCCGGGCATTCGATCAAACTTCACACAAAAGGTGGATTCGCAACATGGTTCGTCAAAATAACATTCAACAACCAGTGGTCACCAAAATCGCCATCAGCACTTTCATTGTAAACCATATATACATACACACACACACACACACACACACACACACACACACACACACACACACACACACACACATACATATATAAAACATGCTTTGCATTCAAATGTCAATTGCAAATTTGCATCAGAGGAAGGGAGTAATAAACTTCTAACCACAACTGACATATTAGTACAATGCAGGTTTATATACAGTACAGCATAAAGCATACCAATATATATATATATATATATATATATATATATATATATATATATATATATATATGGTCCTATTTCTGGATACTCTTATGCTTTAAACTGGGCTGTAGCAAATTTTAATCTAAATCTAAATTCTTAAAATGAATTTACAAGCAAATAAGCAAAAAGATGGATACAATGTTTCCTGGATGTTATGCCTATATTCATTTATTTGTTTACTGTCTTAATAGAAGTATTCTTGTTTAGCCTTTATCTAAATCCCAGTAATCAGTTATTAATTTACATATTATATTAACAATGTTCTGATGTCAGAAACATTTAGTATCCTCAGAAATTTTCTCTTGTCAAGAATTCAGATTCTGAATAAAAAAAAAGATTTGTAATTGGTGCAAATGAAAAGCTTCTGTTTTTAAAGTAAGAATGTGTTGCCTCCAGATTTTTTTCAATTCTTTAGTCATTCACTGGAGTCTCCAGTGCTTTTGCTGTCCCCTTTTTCTTGTCATGCTCTCTCTCTCTCTATGTAAATTGTTGACAAGCTCTAGAGAAACAGACATTTATTTTGGGAACATTTTTAAATATACATACACAGACATGCAAATGTTTGCACAAAATCACCCCCACACATATGTACATGCAAATATGTACTTATGTACCTCCCACTCTTTCTGTCTCCGTTTCTTTCTCTATCTCTGGCTCTTTATCATTCCATCCTTTCTCCTATATTTCTTTTTATATAAAACCACAGTATTTAAAATGGCTTTCTATAAATAGGATTGCTGCCTCATTCATGACCCTTTTTCTCTGCTACCTGAAAAAAACATAAATGGGGAATGCAAGTGGGGTGCATTAATCTTTCTGATGCTCTGCCTACCTATCAAGTGCATTATGAACATTGTTAAAACATGTATATCCTTCAAGAAGAATAATAAATATCTTTGTCTTTTGCTGGCTATCTAAGTTGACACAAACAAAATTTACTATCAGTTCAGTGCCAAAGACAACTACAGTTACAATTCAGACTTTGCTATCCAAATACTTATTCCCATCATGTCAGATTTCCTCACATCTTCAATGGATGTAGTTAAAATACTATACACTAATAAATGTGATGAACTATTTTAATGTGCATTCCTCACAGACAAATAAACAAGTGCTAAAGACAGTGTGCTGAACAATTAACTAAATTAAGTAATTATCCAGACATAAAACTCACTTTTTTGTATTCCTTTCACCCATATAGACATGTTAATAAATATAATACTACAATAATTTCAAGCCAGTTTTGTAAGTCTGCATTACATTCATATAAAATGTTCAATCAATTCAAGTCAGCCCAGTGTTATTTGTGAGTAACCATCTCGTTAATATTAGAACCTTTGGCTCCTTCTTTTCAACTAAGCAAATGCATTAGGATTTAATGCTTAAGCTGTGTCATTCATAATAAATTAAGTAAATATTATATTTTACAGTAAAAATAACAAGTGCATTATTTGCTTATAGTGTAAAAATATGTATGTTTGTAATAATAAAGTTCTTAAAATGTCTGCATGAAAGCATGTTAGGCTATGTCCACTGGGAGGCCTTTTTTCTGTTTAGCTGCCATAGCAACTGTAACAGCCTAGCAAGGTAGCCAGGGTAAGCAATATTTCAAGGTCATTCTGGGTTTGTGTCTGCTGTGCGTACATGTATGAAATGAACTGCTCTAAAAAATTATGAATTTTTTTTTACCTAGTATAATCCAATACTCACCTGATGTCATGTGTATCACATGGTTGAAATAAGTCATAAAATCACAACATCATAAACGGCAACATTTCTTACACTATGCTGCATCTCATTATGACCATTTCTTTAAAAGACGGATGCCATTAAGTCTCCTAGTCCAAACTTTCCAGTATTATATTAAAAAAAGCCTTTCTCTCACATGTTTTTTCTTCTAGCACATTATTTGTTATTGAAAAACTAACTCACATTTGCTTGTCAGAAGCTGAAAAAATACATAACATTCTTTTATTGTTCACAGCCAAATCATGAGCACATTAGAATACTCCCATTTCAAACAAACAATATGGGGTAGAGGAATAAACCCAGATCAACAGGTCAGACAATCTGAATTTGACTGGCTGCTTGCATGTTTGAGGAGCTGTCAGTGGAGTTCCCATCCCAGGGGGAGGGATGATTGCTGTGTGGGCATTCCTCATAATGTCCCTGGTGAAGACTTGGAACAGTGCTATAAGGGGATAGTCCAGGAGAGGGAATTAAAGTGGGGACATAGCTGAGCTTCTGCAGAGGTAGGGTGAGAAACCACACCTTGTTATTACACACCCTCTCTATGAGTACAATCACGTTACTAGAGGGAGGGGAAAATTGGGGTAAGTCATAAGATAAAGCCCTTCAGCAGATGTTGGACAGCACTGACCCCCCAGAACACCCTTAAGTTCCATGTCACCCCCAGTCATAATTTGGTAATTGTCTCTGGGTGGAGTGGAGTGACTGGCAGACCTCACAATGGATGTAGACCACTGGGGACAGCTGTCACAATGAAACAGGGCAGCAATGCAAGCTCTATTACAAAAAAAAATAAAAAATATTTTCACTTATTTTCATAATACCTTCTACAAGACATCTGTCAACTCTAACATTGACTTAACACATTTCTGACCTGCAAAATGATTCGTTTTTTTTTCTTCTAAGTGCAAAATCACATGAGATATATATTCATTGAAAGGTCATGTTGAAGGATGCAGGATGAATATTAAAGTTCATATCTTTTTGATGTATTTAATACTTGAAATGCAAGCTTGCATCTGTGATAGTGATAAATTAAAATAGCCAGATTAAAGCTTGCAAAAATAGATATTTTTGAGAATATTTTTCTTGTGACAGCTGCCATGTTTCAGTTATGAATTTTGTTTTACATTCCACATTTAAATGCTACATTAATTATCTAAGAGTACCTTTCGCAGAAATCTGTGACATTTCTTTAAATGTTGATTTCATGAAAAGGTCTTTAAAACTGCATTAAAACATTTAGTATAAAAATAATGAAAAATATTCTTGAGTCATAGGTCTCAACCTCTTAGGAGGCCAATGTGGGACACAGACCCTAACAATGTGTGACAAATGGTCAAAATGTGGAACACCCTATTTTCGCACTGCACGAAACGTGCCACTGCCATGGAGCATGGTAGAAAATCTGTAAAAATTCAATAAGACACTTTTCAGATTCAAAACCTTTATTTTATAATCTGCTATTCTAGCCTGCCAATATACCAGTGAACAGCATAGCTCAAATTCCCAGTTCCTATCTTGATGGGCAACTGGACACATCATTGGGGTTTATGGCCAGCATACACTGGCCAATAGGAGCACATACACAGCACCCAATGTTAGCATGAGTCCCTGGTGTAAGTCGGAGTAGGCCAGGTCCTCAACCCACTTTATATACATTTAAACAGCTACAATCGTGCATGTACATTTCTGTTCTCTTCCAGCAGAGATACATCTTTAAACTCAGTATTTTATAAAATATCTTTTCAGCACACGTCTGTACACACCTAGTTGATATACACATGACATACAGTTTGAAAACATTTGTAACACAAGCATGTTATATAGATCATGTTGATATTCACAAATGACATTTAAGTTATTTACAAAATTCCAGATAGCTGTGCTGGTAGTATCTTCCTTTGTCATAGTGAGCTACACAAATGATAAATTATCGTGATCTCAATATATTTTAGCTATCACTGAATATTATTTAGGAATTACAAATCAATTATAATGTTTATCTACTGTAGTACATGTATCATTTTGCATTAGATGAAAACGTAAACAACAACAATCCTGTATTTCATAAATGCAACCAGGAAATACTTCAATGCTGCAAAACTAGAACAGAAAGTCAAGTAGACACCTACTGTCCTGACCAGAAATAAACTAATAGAGAATTCACATTTAAGGTCAGGTTTTTTATATTAATATTTGTACACTACAGTCTGATTTTTTCAAAAAAATTAAATAAATCCGCAACATACTAAGCTAATTCTTACCCATGAAAATGTCAAATATTATCTTGGTAAAGCTAATGCTGTAAGCACATCACCTTCTCAAAAGAATTTTCTTAATCGTATGGAAGCTGACTTTCTTACTATTCAATGACGACGATTATTCAAAATAAGTGTCATTCAAAAGTCAATATTTGCTCTATTGTTATTGGAAAAAAATTGTTTACCACAGGTAGGCATACCTCTCAACCTCTTATCACAAGAATTCTGTACAAAACTTGACGTAAGGGAGGACAAAGGTTCAAAAATAGTGAGACATCTCAACTTTCCCTATTTTGTAGAGACGCCCCTGATGTTTCTCAAAGTATCATTCCATTCCTCCTAAAATTGGAAATCATTTTGTGAATTTATACGATAATAGTGCCATCATTTAAAATGTGTCCCCAATTCAGGGCCTTTTCATTATTTTTCACTTTATTCCAAATTTTGTTGGTAGAATTGAGAGCTATTATTAGTATTACTCTTATAAACTTAGAAAGTTGCTACAATAACTGAATTCTTCCTGCATACACTTTCCTGAATGATATGATCTCTAACTAAAATATGTCATTTATTTAGTGACTTCAACCCTCAGATCATCCTAGCGATTTGCTAGAAAGCCACAGATTTTACAATGTAAAGACCAAAAATACAAGGGAAAAATTTGGACAGTTTAGAGGTATGCTGCTGGTAGGGAAAGGGTAGCAATGTTGCTCAACTGCACTTAAGAGTTTGTTTTCTCTTGCTCTACATTTAGGCAATTGCGAAAGATACAGTTACCAAAGTACTTATTCTTATCAGAAATTAAGCATCTTATTGATGCTCACAGTACTTCTAAATTACACAAACAGTGAAAGTCAGTATAACAATTATGGGTTTCAGAAATGCATAGGCCTATTATATTACCTTACTCACCTCACAAGCACCAACTGGGCTACTGTGAAGCATTGAGCATGTAGCGGGAGGGAGAAAATAACTTACTTGACAAAAAATCGCAAAGCGGAACCACAGCTACAAATGCGGAACAGAGGAACGGGGGACTGAATCAATCACAAATGCGGAGCATTCCACACAATCCGAAGCACTTGGCTGCTCAGTCTTGAGTATTAGCACACATTCACAGGAGTTACAATTCCTTGTGGCTTAGGCAATTTTTGAAATTTAGACTTGATAAATGCAACATTACCTTTCCTTTACAGCATTCTGACAAACCTGGTACTTTTCATTTTAACAACTAAGTAATGGCAAATCAGTGAGAAAGGAAAGCACTGACCCTTATTTGGGGACTGAGCCCAGGACTCCTGCATTCCATGTGGTTGTAACTGCCACTAGACCAACAAGGAGTCTCTGGGCAGTTAAATACCTGCTTTCCCTCAAGAGCAGTCACTTCTCTCAACCAGGAAACCAACACAATAGTGATTTTGAACACACATAAATCCAATGCAGAACAAATGATTAACCTAGTAGTGTAGCAGCAACTCAACAAGAAATGAAATGCTTACCTTTAGCTGGGGATTGAACACAGAATCCTGTGCATTCTGTACAGTCGTAACTACCATTGGAACACCAAGGAGACACAGAAGAGTTAGATATCTGGTTTTCCCTAAGAACAGTTTCTTCTCCTTTCAACCAGGAAACCACCATGCATCAGAAGTAACAATCAGCACTGCAGCACTGCAAGAAGATGTCATAAAAACACACTACCTATTCTTATCTTGAACTCGTACCCCATAGTCTAGCTGACAAATTCAGACCCAGTTTCACTGCTTCCACTCATCCTGTTTTCCTTTCTTGAATCACTGTACTCACCTTCTCCAAAATTAACCATGGATCAGATTCTAGAAACTCTACAAAAAAAAAACCACAATAACTTCTTGGTCCCAGACTATATATCATGCTGTCTCCTAGTAAGTGCAAAGTACAGCATTGCTGAATCGCTTCTAAACATTTTCAGTCTTAATCCCTCCACAGGACATGTACCTTATCTCCTGAGAACAGCTATGATAGTGCCACTCCACAAGGACAGCTCCATCACAGACCCTGGTAACTATCTTTCTATTAGCCTCACCAGACTTGTCTGCGAAATCATGGAATACTGTATATCTTGGTCAGTCCCATAAACAAGAAAATTAGTGACCTACAAATCCTTGACCCCAATCAGTTTTGCTTTGTGAATGGCAGATCCTGTCTCCATTCTTTCTTTGAAAATTGAATAGATGCCATTGACGTTGCCCATCTGGACCTTAGTAAAACTTTTAATACCATTGTCCATGTTCATAGGTGTTTTGGGATAATGACCACAAGAGCCTTTTTAAAGGACAACAATGGGATTCTGTTATTAAATGCTCAACTTCTCTGTCTTTTTTTTCTCCCCATTTACTGCCCCTGCTATGAATAAACAACAACACAGCATTTAAAATATTTTAAATTGACAGTTTCTTTCCACTAGAACAGTACCTAACTGTACTGTGTTGGTTTCACTTTCAAAAAAACTTTTGTCCCGCCCTGGAAAAGTCTCCAATTCACTGATGCCATCAAGGTCATTGGATACAGGTAGTTTTCTGGCCATTTCCTTCCCAAACTGACATCACCACTACCGTCCTAAAAACTCACCCATGCGGTGATGTCACAGCTCCATGGTCCTTCCCCTACCCATACAAAAAGTAAAGGCTAGAACAAGGAAACAGTGCATGAGTCAAGTCTCCTGCTGCGAGCTCTCAATCACAGTAGGTAACAGCTCAAATTACCCTCAGTACTTTGACAAATAGGAAAGTTAGGTGTGAAGGGGGATGGGAGATGAGTCAAAGTAGCACAAATTTGGGCTTAATAAAACAAAAATGAGAGGCAAAAAATTAGAAAGAGACTGTTTTTAAGTATGTTAGTGCTTTCATCAAGTTTAATAACTCAACTTCTTCAGACAAACAGAACAACCATAACAAAAACACTTAAGTACTGAATACAAAATCACGTGATCAAAAATAAAAAACATATGACTAAGCAGTGTTTAAAGTAACCACATTACTTTTCTGAAAAATAATTAAATATATACACTTATTTAAAATACCATTCACCCACTGAATAAACATCCAGCATCCTCATTTTTTTAAAATCATAATAACCAAAAAATGTACAAATCTATTGTTATATACATAATCTATTCAACGAGTCAAACTCTTCAGTTTTAGCATGCAGACAACAGAACACAGATCATTTAAACCTTGCTGGTTATAGGCATGTGTTCTAATCTGCTAGAATAACTCTCACTGCTAGAGTCTTAAGGTTTGTGAACCTCCCCTTCCATCATATTCAACTTGATCTATCACTCTGAATAAAAATGTGTGGCCCGGCCAATTGATCACATGCTTTGCTAAAGCCCTTTTTGACCTCCCTTTTCTAATATTATATAGGTGTTCCTACACATGTTCTCTTAATTTACGGTCAGTCTTGCCTATGTAAAAACTAGGGCAAGACTTCCACTGGGCTAAATATACCACCCTATAAGAATTACAGTTATATTTGCCCTTGCAAGTTTAACCGTGTTCAAATAAAAAGGATTGTTGGTTATTTTAAAGCCATCTTGAGGGGCAGACAAGGCATAATAGAAAATGGGGGTACATTAAGGGATAACACCTACCAAAGTGAAATAGTAAACTTTCCCTTGACTTTTATAACCCCTTATAATATTTATGCTGGTAACATAAAACAGGTCTTGATTAAGAATTGGTGTGTAATAGCATCAGAGGGGTCTTTAGTTTTCTGGCTATTTCCCTCCCCAAATTGACATCAGCACTACCGTCCTAAAAAACACCCATACTGTGATGTCACAGCTCTCTGGTCCTTCCCCTACCCATACAAAAAGTAAAAGATAAAACAAGGAAACAGTGCTTGAGTCAAGTTTCCTACTGTGAGCTGTCAATCACAGTAGGTAACAGCTCAAATTACCTGCCAGCTAGGGGAGTTAGGTGTGAAGGGGGATGGGTGATGAGTCAAAGTAGCACAAATTCAGGCTTCACAAAAGACTGCAGTTTAGCCATTTTAAAAAGAAGCAACAGTAAAAAGCAGTTTGAAAATCTGTTATGTGGCATTTGCACTGTTTGTGTTTTAAGTAGTCATTGAACGACATGAAATGTTACTTAAAACTAATTGACTGAAAGACAGCAGTGTATGCATGTAAAATCAGTGCAGTGACAGGAGCTTTAGGAAGAAAGGCCTGGATGATGTAATTTTTTTTACAGACAAGCACTGAATTATGGGATACCTAGAGGCAGTCTAAACAATCAGAATGCCAGACTCCATGTGGTCAGACTCAGAAATTATGTATAAAAATATTTAAAAACCTGTAAATAGTCCCAGAGTGGTGTTAAAATGTAGGAAACACCAAATCATGATGAAATAAACATGTTTTTTGAGTCTGTGGGTACGGTTATCCTTTAAGCCTAGCCATGCATTCCAAATCTCTGACAAGTTCTGATACCCTTGATAAGTGTAAGCATGGGCCTGGGAGATGTACCATTTACAGGTCACCTGTATCCATACAGTAGGTGCCAAACCAGGGATGAATTTCTGATTTTCCATCCAATTGTCCAAGTTGCACTTGAATTAGGTTAGGGAGGAACTCTGCTTCACATGTTTGAGGAGCCTGTTCCATAGAAAATTACTCTCTGGGATACATACCTATCTAACCAGCACATTCTATTTATATCACAGGCAAGGTTTAAGTCTTTAGAATGGGGAATTCTGGTGCTGTTTGTTTTGTGAATATGCAGGAGGTCTATCAAAGTGGGGTCTGACAATGCCCTGTATGCCAGGCAGATATCTCCCCTCAAAAGCCTGTAGGAGAGAGAATACAGGGATAGGGCCTTGAGGCAGTCTGCATAGGACATTTTTCTTATGCCCTATATTCTTTTAGTGAGGAACCTCTGTGGAAGTTCCAGTTGTTGGATATTCCTGGTTTGGTACGTACCGAAGAGGGTATTGTATTCAATGATAGGTCTGATGAAAGCCAAGTACAGTGGAACAATGACTTCCTTGGACTTAGATTCCATACCTTTGTTTATAAGTTGTGCAACATAGAATGATTTCCTCATCACTGTAGACATGTGACAGTCAAAGGCTAGATTACTATCTATGTGTGTCCCTAAGTCCCTGAGTACTAGGTCAACTCTAAGGGGTGTGTTGTCAATATGATAGTTACTATGGATGGATGACTTCCCAAAGGATACAATTATGTATTTCTTGGCATTTAGTTTTAGTCTATGGCTCTGACACCAGTTGTTTGTCTGTGTCAGCCCTTCCTGGAGAATATTTGTGTCAGTGTGAGTTTCAATGACAGCTTCTAATTTGCAATCATCTGCAAATTTAGTCAGCCAGAGACCACTGACATTGGCCTTGACTTCTGAGAAGTAGACGCCAAAAAGGAGAAGTCCAAGGACTGATCCCTGAGGGACTCCACTTGTGACTGGCCTCTTTGTAGAGGTGAACTCTCCAATTCTAACTTCATTATTAACAAACATACTAGTCTAAACATAAACTTCAACATCACCCCCTGAGTTCCAATCTGTCTCTCTTACTAAATACACAGAGTAAGAATTGGTGATGTTTTCCATTTTAAAAGTCACGTAATGAGTGGTGCCTCTTACAGTTTTCCCTGGTTCACCTCCTCTTCCACATCTATTTTTCCAATGTGTAAGCGAATCTAAAAGGACTATGGCTAACAAAGTTTACTGATGACTGCAAACTGTTTGTTATTATTGACTCACCCATGAACCCTCAGATCCTCCAAGATGAACTTATCAGAAACATCATTTGCACATAAACCATGGCCTTAAGCATAAGACAGAAATGTAGTGCAATCGTCTTTGAAATGCAAGTCTGTCCTGCTGATTACCACATAAACACAACTTTGATTAATGTCAACACAGTCATCAGAGATCCAGTTTCTTATACTGATAATGATCTGTCCTTCAATCACTACATATCAGTTAGAATAACGAATTCTGCCTGTTTTGTACAGCTAATTAACAAATATCATCTAGTCCCTGTAATGTCATAATTGCCCTCTCCTTATCCCTTATCACACCAGTCATAGAATGCAAGGCATCATTTGCAGCATACCTCTTCAAGCACTTTGTCCAACCAGAAAAATGAAGACATTATAAAATTTTATATATATATATATATATATATATATATATATATATATATATAAAATGAAATAACTAAGTTCCTTTAACTATCTAGACAGAATAAAATCCCTCTCACTTTTTTTCTATTTAATGCCTATTGCTTTGTAGTTATCTATGCCTCTCCTTCTGGCAAATGAAATATCCTTTCCTACTAGTCCTCTTCTACCTCAGAAATTCTGGTAGTCCTGAAAACATTCACTCCAAAGATCTCAGCATTTATTGCAAAATAAATATAACCATATGGACAGATTGACTCCTCAACAAAAGAATCCTCTACCTATGGAAAAACCTCTGACTGCATGTCCAACAATCTAATGCATGGGCCTCCTTCAAGTTCAGCTTTCAAAACTTGTTGGGTATATTCACATTTACTCCTGGAGAATGCAGTATGTTGCATGACTAACAGGGTGGAAAATCCAGCTAGTAAACTATATGGTTTGCATGGCTAAGCTCTGTATAGTTACAAGGGATGACTGTCTAGTAAAACCAAAATAACCGACAATACTCACAGTTAGTTTCCATACCATCAACATTACAGGTGGTTAACAAATGAAAATAAAGACTCTATATAAACAAGTAAGTTTTATTTTATGGGAAACAGTGTCTATTTTAAATTATAACATTTACATGCTGCACTACTTGCAGTTTTGCTGTAGTAGTGCCTGTAAGATGAGTAAAGGAAAAAGGTGCAGATGAACTGTTCCCCTTCCTTTTTGAAAAGAACAAGCAGTATTTCCCTCATCAGGTTGTTAAATCCACCCACTAAACTCTATGGGTTGCAGGGCTAGTCTCCATATGGTCTATCTTTATAAAAGGGTGCCCCCCCCCCCAATCAGTACCTGTCAACACTGGGCATCATTTATTGAAATAAGAATGCCCACAGGCTAAGGACATTTTGCCAATATGCTATGTTTGGGTATGGGTTACACTGGAATTTACTTATGCTTGGTGCAGTTTGACCTTCAAGCTTAAGCCAGAGTGAGGAAACTTCAAGCCAGGCATGACTACATTCCAAATTAACCAACACCTAAAACCCAAATATTATTTCATTATTATGCCATGGCTTTAGCTTTTTGACAGTTATAACACATTTTTTTACTTTGTTTTCCTCAGCATAGAAATGTACTTTTTTATCATTGGCCTACTGGTGTTAAAAACTGCAAACTGCTTAAATGCCCTATGATTGTAACATCAGTGGTATAGTATATGTTGCCACCTGCCTACTTGCTTAGTGCTTTCTAAAACTGAGAAAACTTTAAAAGTTAGGATCTATCAGCACAAGTATGCCATAAAGAAAAAAATATTACACTAATGTGTTGGCGAAGCACTGGAAGGAGTGTAAGAATTTTAAAATGTTTATTTTTTTGTATTTTAGAAAAAGTTATTCAGAACCTAAGGCAGAGTAATTGGTCTGCCTTTCTTGAATCTAGGGAGTGTACTGGGAGGTTTTGTTAAATTCTACACAACCAACAGGCATCAGACAGGATTTCAGCAGCTAGTTTATTACATCTTAAGACAACTTTAAGATGTTGTGTTTGTTTTTATTCTGTGTAGATTATAATGTTTATTTATAATTGATTGTTATATTTTAACTTTTGTTCTAACTACAGTGCCATTTCACTTTTGAACACCTAGGTAACTGTAGCTTTAAGAGTTAATTAGAAGTTTTCTCAAGCAACGTATTGATTGGTTGCTTCAGGATTTAAAAACAGTGTTACAATTGAGTATTTTTTTCTTAAGAAGGTCTGTGTTCAAATAAAATAGGAACAAAAGCACTTATGTAAATCTTGAGCTGTTCTTTGGTTTCTGGATTTTTTATTAGTTCAAACTGTTTAAATCTAGTAAGTAAGATGACTACTTATTGCAGGAGTGGAAGAGTGGCACAAAAATCTGAAGATGACAGCAGTTTTGGATCGATAGTCTGTAAAAAGAATCAGGAAATAAGCTAAGACGCTGGCAATCCTAAGCTGTTCTCAGCTACCAGTCACAAAGGATTTGTAGTATAGCTTGCCGAACACCTAAACGTCGGCAGCTAAACAGCAAAAGCTTACAACTGCAAATGGCCACTTCTGTGAATTTTTTCACTGGGAAAAAATTTGCTTGGCTGTTATTGGGAATTTGCCATTTTCTCCAATATAGAGCGATCTCAGAGTTGGTATATTTAGTTAGGGGGGTGTGGGGGGCACAGCCCGTTTGTATTAGTGTCCGATGGCCAAGCAAATTTCTTCCCTATGAAAAAATTCAGAGAAGTGGCCATTCACTGTTGTAAGCCTTTGCTGTTTAGCTGTTGACGTTTAGGTGTTCGACAAGCTAAACGTTTGAGTATATAATATAGATCCCTTTATTTAATTTGACTTGCCTGAATTTTTGCAGAAGGGAGACTTGAACACAAGCATCAGAATATGTTCAAAGAAGAGGAGAGCTCATTAGAATCCTGTTAGAAGAATGATGTTTTAATGCTGTAAAGCCTAACAGGGTATGCTGACTCAACTGTCATATTTGTTTACATTTCATTAATAACTTATTTTAATTATATATTTTTCTTTGCAATCCTCAGGTTATTCATGTATTTATTTTTTTCTGTGACAGTGTTACAGAGGGGCTCTGCTGTTCTACTCATATGTGTTGTCGTGCTGTAGAAGATGTTAGCTGCTAATGCCTGCAATTTGGTAAACAAGAACAGATTCAGCATTATATGAAGTACTTTAAAAGTGAATTTTTAGTGTTTATTTTTTCCATGTTGATGTTTGATAACTACATAAATAGAGATTGATATTGCCAAAAATATAGTACTTTTTTCATTGTCAAACTGGACAGTAAAGGGTGAAATGAATATGCTGCTTCAGTTCATACCGTTTAAATTAAAGTTCTGAAAATTCAAATTCATGTCAAGTGTGACTGCTGGATACATGCAGGTTGTTTTTTTTTTTTTTTGAGAGTGAAGCAATGCTTCAAAACTAATGTTTAGAAAGGAACAGAACAGGTTATTCCATGGTTCAATTTTCTCCAGTTGATGGCATTTTTTTCTTTAACATACAACTGCCTGCTATTTTGCTGTGAGTTATTTTTTATTGGCCATGGTACAATAGGAAGTAAACTGTATATAGCCTTATCATTTCTTAAAGAGCAGCTTAACATCTGCCTTCTTCTGCAATCTGCCAGAAAAAAATATGCATTTCTTTCATTCAATTTGGTTAGTAAGATAACTGCAAGTTTTCTGGAGGATGTCCAGTCAAAGAAGCACTGGACTTTACAAGGTCCTCAATACTCGTATTATAAATCAGAACTGCAGAGCTACAGGTAGAAGCAAAAAAAAAAGAAAAAAAAAAAGCTATAGTAAATCAAATCTAAACAAGAGTTTAATACATCCAAGTAAAATCCTCACCAAAACAACATACATATGTATGTAATGAGGCATGAAGGTATGCATGGAACAGATATTGTCATTCATCCAGAAGTGTTATGAGGCATCATCCTGAAGGGCAAGTGCCTTATAATCCCTGGTTGTATGGTAATATCTGCTCCACACACATCCCCAAGTGTCTTATTGCGCTTACAAAATGAGCATCCATATTTTTTTCCCATTTAAGTTGTACATTAAGTAGTTTATGTATGATGATTGTATGTTCTTTTACTGTATTTTAATGTAAAATAGTTTTCCATAAGTTTTAAATGATTATTAAGCAAGGATCTATAACCTTTCAGCTGTGTGGAATTTTGGTATGAAGTTTTTAGGGTAGTCATTTAAGTGAAAAACACAGAAGTATCTCAAGAAACAAAATAAAGTGATGTTTTATTCTAAAACATGAAAAAACAGGTATAAGCTTTTTACGTAGCATTTTTCAAGAAGAATAAAACAGTACTTCCTTCTAGTTTCTTACTGGAGAACTTTACCCAAATGTCAAGCTTCTATTTCCAAAAAGTGATTCTCCTTCCCTGCAGTCCTGTAGTAACTAGAATTGCTACACACAGAAAAATCCTTTAATAATTATTTCATCTTTCTGCTATTGAGATTGCAGCTACCAATCAGCAGCCAGGACACGCAGTATCAAGTCCCACCTTTTCATTGTGATTGGCACCAATGTCATGTACATCCACTAAGAGAAATACATAATTAAGCTTGCTGATACTAAAAACTGGAAAAAAGAAAAGAAAAACATTACAACTGCCATCAAACATGAAAATATATGCAAATAAGTAGTATCTACATCTGCAATAATTTTCTATACTTTGATTCTTACTTCTGCAGTAAGTAAAACATTAATGCTAATAATATGAACCAGAAAAAAAGTAAAATCATTATAGCTGCTATCAACTTGAAACTGTTTTGTACTTTATGACTCCTGCTTCTACAGTAAGTAAAACATGCAGTAAAGTCTGCTAAACTATACCAATGGCATTCGTGTAATAATAAAGAATTATGTATCATCATTTGACTTTTATTACACTATAGATCATGTAACCTAACTTACAAGGGAGGTTCTTGCCCCCTTCCCCCACATGTAGTACCCATGCAATTGAAATAGAGATAAAATACTAAAGTTGGCTGGGGTAAAGGGGTGGCAGCCCTCCTTTATATGTTACCATGATAACAAACTACTAACACATTTTTTGACTGCTAATAAAATCAAATTCCAAAAGAAGAAACCACTTGAAGTTGAAGGACTTCCAAGTATTGACAGTCATCAAGACAACAACAAAACAAAACTGAAAGTCCACCACTAAATGCTTTTAATAAAACAACGACAAAGCTTTCGAGTACAACTGTTCATCAGGATCTAAAATAGAAATGTGTGATTTTAGATGCTGATGAACAGTTGTACTTGAAAGCTTCGTCATCGTCGTTTTATTAAAAGCATTGAGTGGTGGACTTTCAGTTTTCTTTTGTTAATAAAATCAAAACCACAAGCACACAGACACCATCTAAAAGCCTTATTAATAAGCATGATTTTAAAAACATAAGAAGTGCGCATACTTCATGTATATACTACAGGTAATTTTTTATGCATTTATTTAAAAAGTCATTATTGCCTTTGTAATTGCTGTATGAGGCTATAAATGACACACAACTTTTTGCCAACATTTCAGATAGCCATAATGTGCAAATGTTGTCATTTGCAGTTGGTGCACAGCCAAGTTATATGCATGTGTGACTTAATGTCTTGTTTTTTATTGCATTTCTCGACTTTTTTATCTCCAGATAAGATAAAGAAAGGGTTAATTGAATGTGTCAGTTGGGAATGACAAGGTTTACAGCCCTGAACTGTCACATTGTAAAAATGGTAATCATAAAAATAGCAGTTGCCAACAGTTGCTAACAACTCAGCTGTGTTTTGGCAGATGAATGAATCCAGATGAAGAGCTACACACATAAGCACACCGCATTTCGCAATCATGTTAACTGTTTTCCAGGTAAGAGCCTCAAAAATATTCACAAGAGTAACGATTTTGGTGGCAAGTCCAAGAAGTGATAGGCACATATATGTAAGCGCCAATGACCCTCGCCGCCATAATTTTTTAAGCTGTTTTACCTGGTAGTATCTTTGTTGCCTTCATTTAACTGGATTTCTAAAGTATTTTTTATGTGTGCTTTATTACTGCTTTAATATGCTTTTGTATTCAGGTAGTGGTTTTCTTTTCTTTTGTGTAATATACCTTTAGATTTACCTCTTAGGTCAATAAGTACCTTGTGGATTGTCATTGTGCAGTTTTATGTGCATGCAAGTTGTGTGTGCATGTACTTTGAGTCTAGAGTTTTTTCTTTCTAATGCTATGATTATTGTTTTACTTCATTAGCAACTATATAACCACGTACAAAGCAAGATAAGGACTGGTGCAGACTCGGACGACTTCAAACACAGCTCGAACAATTCTTCTTTTATTACAAAAATAAACTTCCACAGATTACATCCACTGGTTAAGCGCTTTCAACTGCCAATACACAGTCTTCATCAGAACCAGAAAACTGGAGAAATTACCTGTTTATATATTGAATATGACAAAAATGGCGCCAACTTATTTAAAGCAACAGCTCTCCATAATTCAATAGATTACCTGGTATTAATGATAGCATTAGTATCAAACCTTTTTTAATATTAGGTTAAGTATTCTATTTTTTATAGTAGATTAGAATTTAATGAAATTTACACTTAGTTAGAAACTAATTTGGATATTTTAATAATTAATAATAATTTTTAATAATTAGCTAAAATGCAATATGATTTTAATATTAACAATATTATAATGTATTATATTTTATTACATATTATGTATTATAGGCATATTTTTTTTTATTTGATTAATTAATATGGATGACTTGAAGCATTTGGTTTATATATTTAAATATCTTAATATTGAATTATGGAGAGCTGTTGCTTTAAATAAGTTGGCGCCATTTTTGTCATATTTAATATATAAACAGGGAATTTCTCCAGTTTTCTGGTTCTGATGAAGACTGTGTATTGGCAGTTGAAAGTGCTTAACCAGTGGATGTAATCTGTGGAAGTTTATTTTTGTAATAAAAGAAGAATTGTTCGAGCTGTGTTTGAAGTCGTCTGAGTCTGCACCAGTCCTTATCTTGCTTTGTACGTGGCTATATTGTTTTACTTCATGCTATTCACTTCCTGTCGCTTACGCTCCTCCATGCATGTTCTGTTTTTTTTTTTCTGGAGGTTTCTTTTTAACTTATTGTTTTTCTTTTCAACCCCTTATGTAGTGTACTTATTTTTGAGATTTTACTGCATTTATTAATGTAAAGTGTGTTAAATCTCCTGACTTCTGCTTATATTTCTTTGTAATTATTGTTTTTATGCAACCTTAGTAATATATTTGATTTGGGGATACATAGCTCAGGTGCTTGACACTGTGTTCTTTGATTTACTGGTTTGATTCTTGTTTCTGGAATATTTCTGTTTGTCGGTTTTTCTGTGCTACATGATGTTTCCAGATGGTGGCAGTAAGCTGGATTTTGGAGTTTGTGATGGAGAAGGGATCTTAACTGAATATCAGGTCCATGTGGCCTGCACTCATTTTTTCCCATACATCGAACCTATTTAATGCATATGTAACTAGTGATTTGATTGGTCAGTTCTTCTTGCACACAGTTCTGATGACCAAATTGCTGCTGACAGAATAAAGAAAATAAATCTGATGTCTGCCCCACAGCAAACACCAGTCACTGCCCACATAACTTTAGTTAGTTGGTCAGTTATGTATTTATGAGTTTGCATCTGTACATAACTTTAGTTAGTTAGTCAGTTATGTATTTATGCGTTTGCATCTGTTTATCAGGAAAGTCCAAATGGGTAAGGAAAGATTCTTCTTTTCAGCTGAGGTCCAAGCAGAAAAGTTCCAAAACAGTATGACAAAAATGGTATACATATACAATCATTGTTACTAATTAGTATGAACAAATTCATTTAGAGTGGATATTATTCATAGTATATATAAGAGCAAAAGGAAATACAAGCAATTGTTTTTTTCTTTTATAGTATGATGACAGTAGAGGAAAAAAAGTAGAATGAGGGGGTTCAAAACCTAGAGTTCATAGTAAAGATTATAGGTAAACACAACAGGATGTTAGAGTAGTAATAGTCTGGGTAAAAAAGTATAAAGTTCTGATTAGAGAAGAGCGGGTGTTTAAATAGGGTTTACTGGAAGGAGGTAGAGGAAGAAGCGAGTGAGAACCAGTAGAAGTTATAGATAACAGGACAGAGTAGCAGAAAGATAGGACAACAGAAAGGCATCATGTATATGAGCCAATAGAGAGTGAGAGAAAAACTATTGAGGAGGTAAACAGACAGCATAATCATCAATTAGGGGAGAGAGAGTTGAGATGCATTCAATAGGTAGGGCCATAACTTGTAGGCTAAGGACAAGAGAAGAAGCTACCCAAAGGGTCAGTACTTAAAATGAAAATGCAGAAATACAGTACAATCAAATGCACATAGGTATGAGAATATGAAGCGGCAGCCATTACACAGAACCAAAGACAGATCTCCTGGGCCTTTATTTGTGTTTTTAAGATTGTAGCTTAATAATAAGGATGGTGATTATAAAGATATCAGTACAAAGCATACAAACCTGTAGTCTTAGCTAATAGGTTAAGCATTGGTATGCAGTGGCTAGGGTGGAGGAAAGGAGACAGCCACCCAGGGGGCAAGGCATTAGAGGGCACAATTGGGAGATGCTATTCGATCAGTAGTTCAGTACCGGTATTAATTTCTGTATCGGCATTTCAGAATTCTGGTTAAGAAATTAATTATGATATTGTGTTTGGGGTCAGGATTGCAGGACTGAAGTATTTCAGTGCTTTGTGTCTGTTTCTACTCTTCATCATGGATGAAAATGCAACCTGGTTGGCTCTTGAGGTTAAGACCACAAGCCAGATCAGAACAGTCGAACTTTTTTTATTCCTCAGTCTAGAAATAAGGGGTACATATTGAGAACAATTAACATGGCTTGGAGCTAGATGAGGGGAGGAGATGGAGAATAACCCTGATTTTTTTTCTCCTCAACTTCCAGCTACAGAGATGTGATTATATATGTAAAAGTACTGAAATCATGGAAGTTACAGCATTAAGTTGGTAAGTTGAATAGAGAACCTGCCCTGCAGCCATCCAGTGTTCATACATCTACTGTTATGCTGTTATCTCAGACAATTTTAGTAGGTTCATAGAGATGATTATTGTTGTGGGAATATAAAAAAATGAGAGGAAGAGTATGAAGCAGTGTACCCTCACTCCCCAACAACAGGAGAAAGAGCCGAGGTCTAAGTCAGTATGCCTTATTCACTGCAGCAGTAAGTGCTGGTCTTCCACAAGACTGCACATCCAGTTTATAATGCTAACAAATGTATGTATGTATGGAAGCTTAATTTGTCACACTGATGTTCTGGGCAAAATCTTTCTTGAAAAAGAAAGAAATCTATTCAACACTCCTGAGAATTCCTTACTGTGCTTATTGTAGAAATAAAAATGCATTTCTCTCACCAGCTGGAATGACTGTTTTGCAATGAGCCTAAATTTCCTTTTCTTAAAATAAATAACAAGTGGTGTTAGAGTATCTGATGTATTTGCTCGTGCCTTATCTGACTGATGATAACCACAGTACATATTATCTTCCATTTATTTTCCATTTTTTAGAAGAAGACATGCAGCTGAATAAACACAAGAAAGGAAACAGTAGGCATTATATGTAGTCCAGAAGAAGGACTTAAACACAGGGAAACTTCATCTTTGTGAAAGGCTAGTTTTGTAAGTCTTTGCACATCACCCAGTGTCTTTACACATCAATGTCAACAGCTCAAAAATGCTTCCATCTGATGTGATGGATTAAAAAGCAAAGAATCTTCCAGGAAAATGTATTTCAAACTGTCTTGTACAGAAGTTCGAAAGGAAGAACAGCCATTTTTTTCCCTTTTTCTTTTTTTCATGAAGCTGAAATACCAGGGAAGGGATTTAGGGAGCCCTGTTGGACCAAGTTGTAAGACACCAATCAACAAAAGCTTAATAAGTACATAAAAGCAACATTAGTACTCATACATGATGAGATGGCAGAAAAGCAGATTAGCAAGTTAGGCCAGATCTGAATGGGCTTGTAAAACAACCAATGATCTGAGGAAATGAGCAGGACAAAGGAAGACTGCCATTTATTCAGTTAAAGTGTCCACAAAAAAAGAAAATATTTCCTAACAGAGTATACAGCTGTGTCTCACTGTGGCTATACTGTATATATCTTCCTTCAACAAGAAGTGTCTGTGTGATATTTACTGGTGACTTTCAAAGACCTCCACCCTACTGCAGGGTTAGAAGAAGAAGAGGAGGATAATAGAGGGTTATGAGGTGAAGAGGAAGATAACAGAAACTAATATTTATATCAGTAGGGTGAAACTTGGAATTATGTTTGGCTTGGTCTCGGATAATCGAGGAAAAATGTCTTCATTTCTTAAGTTAAGATATGGCCTTGAACTGGACATACTGGAATGAAGATAAAGAGCAGGGGCTGATGCCGTCCGATACGGAAAGCAATGAGTGCCAAAACTCTGTGAGTCGTATGTCTTGTACAAAGCAGAGGAAGTTAGTCATTAAGGTGAGAAACAAACAAACTGATCTTAGGAAAATCCTGCATTTTGATGATTGTAAGGGCAGTCTGCAGTCAGAATGTCACACAGTATTCATCCCTTTTAATCAGTTGACAACTTAGGTAACTCGGCATATTGTTTAAGGCTCGCAGTTTCAAAACGCAATGCTAGTCAATGTTAAACAAAATGCCTTTTAAAAGCTAATTCAAGAAGCTGCCAAAACAACAGTTCACTGAACAAATATGCAGAAAGCACATGTACTGTGCACACTCTAGCTTCCTTAACTCTGTTGCTTATTTTCATACCTACCAGCTTCTGTTTATCACACTACCTTTTGTCCCCAGACTCCCAGACAAACCCAGAATGACACTGATGGCAACCTACATAAAAATGTAAATACTGGCCATGTGTATGTGTATGCGGTTGCATTAGCAACTGTTTAATAGGTTTTTATTAATTCAAGGAATGTTGACCAAAACACATCTAATCACAATTTATCTGCAATATAGCTATGAAACATGGACCTGGCCCCCTGCAGAACCCATGTTTAAGTCGATTTTGGATATTTAAACATTGTGAATGTTGACTAAATCCTCATTTGAGGACTGTTGATACACATATTTCCACACACTCACACACACACACACACACACACACACACACACACACACACACACACACACACATACGCACACATTTGTTGTACTGACCTAGCGGTGCATATCAATATTATACAAAAATTCATTGATTTAATATTTCCAGAATAAGCCTCAGTGTGGAAAAAATAATGTATGTAGAATGATCTTATGTTGTTTCACGGTGTGCCTGTCTCCTCTTTAAGCAGCAGTATCTCTTATCTGTGTAGTATTACTTCTCTACAGCTACGTTGAACCCTTGTTATAGGTTCATTGGTTCATAGGTGTGCACTAGGCATCTCAAATCTCTGACAAGTTCTGGAACCCTTGGTGAGTTTAAGTAAGGGCTTGGGAGATTAAATATTTTCAAGCAGGAGCCTGGGATGACATTTACAAGCTGCCTGTGTCCATTGGAGACATATGTGCCAAACAAGGGATGAATTTCCTGTTCTCCATCCAATTGTTCAAGTTACACTTGAATTTGGTTAGGGGGGAACTGTGCTTCACGTGGATGGGAAGCCTATTCCAGAGAAGGAATAGGGTCTGGGATACATATCGTGCTCTTTTTTAGCTGGTCCTATTTATATCACAGGCTATTTTTAAGTCTCTAGAATGGGTAATTCTGCTGCTGCTTGTTTTGCAGGTATGCAGGGGCTCCATCAGGGTGAGGTCTGACAGTGCCTTGAATGCCAGACATTGATCTCCCCTCAACAGATTGTAGGAGATAGAATACAGGGATAGGGCTGTGAGTCAGTTCACATAAGACAATTCTACCCTGTATACTTTTCCCATTGTTAGGTGTACCAAAAGAGCACTGTATTCAATGACATGTCTGATGAATGCCGAATACAGTGGAACAAAAACCTCCCCAAATGTGTACAGCGTACCTTTATTTATTAGTTGCGCAACATAGAACAATTTCCTCACTACTGTAGATATATGAAGGTCAAAGGCTAGATTACTGTCTACATGTGTCCCTGAGTTCCTGACAACAGGGTCTACTCTTACAGGTTTGTCGTCAATACGATACTTGCCGGGGTGACTGACTTCCAGAAGGACACTATTATGCATTTCTGAGCATTTAGGTTTAGTCCATGGCTCTAACAGCAGTTATTTGTCTGTGTCAGCTCTTCTTGGAGAACATTAGTGTCAGTGGGTGATTCTATGACTGTTCGCAATTTGTGATCATCTGCAAATTCAGTCAGCCAGAGGCCCTTGACATTGGCCTTGTCTTCATAGAAGTATATGCCAAAAAGGAGCTGTCTCAGGACCATTCCACCAGTGACTGGCCTCTTTGTTGTGGTGGACTCCCCAATTCTAACTTCCTGGTCCTAACTTGAGTCAGCTGTCTATCCACCAAGTGACATAAGGGTTCTACCTAACCATTTGAATTTGTCAGTGATGCCTGATTGGGTTATTTTATCAAATGCCTAGGCCAGGGTAAGGTACTCAATGAAAATGGTTTTGCCCTTGTCCATCTCTTTGGTGACCTAGCCAAAGAAGTGCATCAGGTTGAGTAGGCATGACCTGCCCTTGATGAAACCAAACAGTGTTGGGTCCAGTTTCCTGGAGGTTTCCCATGTTATTATTGATCATTTCCATGATAATTCTTTTCATTGCTTTGCATATGAGACTAGTGAGACTTATGGGTCTGCAGTTCCCAGAGGATGTAGATGGCCTGCCTTTATGCAGAAGGATGACAGTTGCTGTTCTCCATTCAGGAGGTACAATGCCTGTTTGGAGGCTATGGTTAAACACTGATGCCATATGGCTTGATCAGTTATGTTTTATGCTATTTAGAAGACAGCCTGGGATGTTGTTGGGGCCATTAATGCAATGTTCTTGGCCTTGCAGAGAGCTTTGAGGACCTGTTCCCTAGTGATAGTAGGGAGAGTTATTATTGATGGTATTTCCTGAGAGGAGGGTGTTGGGGGGGGGGGGGTTAAAGTTAGAGTTGAATTTGTCTCTCCACAGATTTGCTACATCTTCTGGCTCAGTATAGGTCATTTCATTAACAATAAGCTCTGCACATAGTTGTGTATTTCCTTTGAGGTTGCAGACATTGCTAAAGAATTTGCAGTTGTCCTTGGCCTAGCAGGTTAAATTTATCTCAAATTTAGCTTTGGTAAACTTTATTTGTTCTCTGAGTTGTTTGTTTACTTTAATGAATACACTTTTATCCTGCTGGGTTCTACACATCCTGATTTTCACCATGATTTTCTTCCTTCTGTTATACATCCCATTGATGTTGTGATTCCTCCAGGGTGGCTTGTTTTCTGAGTTAGTTCAGTACTTTTTCCTGCTGCGTAATTTATGCAGCTGTTAACATGCCTGTACAGGGTTTCTGTAAACAGTACCACATGGGCAGCAGTGTCTCTGGGTTGGGGGGGGGGGCTTGAAATTTTGCCAGGTTATTACCTAATAGTAAGAAGTTTATCATTTGAGCAGTTCCTGAACATTGCAAGGGTAACTGGGGTTCTGGGTTTTATTTTTACTTCAAAGGAAAACATTTTGTGATCTGACCTTCCTGGAGAGGACATGACATTAAGGGTTGTGCAGCACTCTCTCACATTAGTGAGGACTATAATCAATATGTTTTCATCCCCTGATCAGTGTGTTGACAACCTGGTCCAGGGAGTTTGTGTTTGCAAAACCAAGAAATATCTGTGCCTACAGGTTTGATGTCATATATGCTTCTCAGTTAATAGTGTCGTGGTTAAAGTTGCCCATGAATATGGTGAGTTGAATGGTGAGTGTCTCAAGTAAGCTAAAATACATGGTATGGGTTTCCTGGTTGTCATACAGGGGACATATAGCTTGAAAAGAAGTGTATGGATTTTGCTTATGGTGATTTGAACGTGGAGGAGCTCAAGTGCATCTTCCTGTTTGACCAGCCTTGAAGTATAGTTATTTATGTATACTATGACACCTCCACCTTTAGTCCCTGCCTCTGTAGTAGCCAGTCTGAATCTGTGGACGGCATTATACCCTTGCACTGCCGGGGTGCTGTCCGTGGTTTTAAACAGTGTTTCATTGACTGCACAGATAATATTTCCTAGGCTGAAGAGGGATTGAAGGGAGTGGGGTTTCTTGATTAGACTCCTAACACTGAGCAGTAAAATATTCAGATTTTTCTTGGCTTTGATTTGCTATGTTGAATATTTTCGGTTTGGCATTGCCCAGAAAAGGCATTATGCGGAGGACAATGTTTTTGCTGACATTTGAATCCCTAGAGAGGAGAGGTGAAGACCATCCCTGGAAAAGCAGAGTGGTCTGGAGTAGTCTGTTGACCTTCTCCTTCCATGTTGACAAATACTGCACCCCTCTAGCATGACACCAGAAATTAAGCTAATTATTAAATTTAGTCATATTCTGTTCATATTGTGACATCATCCCTGGAGAAGGTAATGCTGCTCAATGCTAGACTCATACCAGCCTGAGACACATATTCTGACCGCCTCATGATGTCACTCTTAATATAGTCTAGGGAGGTATGTCTCAGGTCATTTGCATCCACATGGACTATGACTGAGTCACACTGGTAATTGTGGTCCATGACCTGAGTTTGTGCATAATATGGTGGATCCTGGCCCCTGATAAGCAGCTGGCCATGACTTTTTCCTTACTCAGACTGGTAAAAGGGGAAGCAGTGTATCTCACAATGGTGTCTCCAATGTCTATAAAGTTGTGCTGTGTGGTTGTTTTTTTTTATGGGCTTAAAAGTAAAATCTTCATGAGATGTGGCTGTATGTGTTAATGTGGATGTTGTTTTGAAAGAGTGCATTTGGGGTGTTTGAAGGTATTTGTTATGTGTACTTCATCTAGGAGGATTTGGGGTTTAGGAATGATTCATTTAAGTGACTCAGCATATGTGGGTCTATGTGTCTGTCTTGAACTGTGTGTGATGAGTGCAGCATGTGTACTACTGACAAACTGATTGACATTAGGAATGCTTTTATGTGACAGCTGTGCCTCCAGTGGCATTGTGTAAATATATCTCTCGCATACCTTATCAGTTTGTGTGAGAATTAGCTGGTTGTTAGTAAGCATAAGACAAGTTCTGCACTGCCTCAGGATACCCATGTACACCTAGCTGGTAACGGACAGAGGGGGGAAAGGTGATATGCATGGCACCAGGCCCTTCTTACTGATTAGACAGTTGAGTGAGAATATAAAGCCAGGAATACCTATATCTGGTTTGCAACTCTGGGAGCAGTCCTTGTCACTGCACAAACTAGCTGCCCTATATACAACTAGGTACTGGTGAAATTCCAAGGGTGCTTTTATGGGAAAAAATGTCAACTCAAAGAGTCTGTCTCTTATATAGTGCACTGCCAAACACTTGAGGGGAAACTACTAAAGCAGACCCAGACAATTTATGGATTAATTATTTAGAGAGCTATTCTGAAGTTAGAAAAGAAATTAGCTAATCAAGCAGTACTAAATGAAAATAAATAATTATCTTTGTAAAGAATGATAAATAATGGGGATTCACCAAATTGTCTACTGCCTGGATACTGCTAGGGTTGGTATTACCACAGCTTCATGTTGTTGGGATGCAATTCTCCTTTGCTTCTTCTCTCACCAGAAGCAAAACAGTAGCATTAATCCCAAAAGGAGAAATAGTCACAGGCTCTTTGGTGATCAACAGCCTTGTCTCAGATGATGTAGTACCTGCAGGCTTGTTGTAGTTTTTTCCTGGTAGATGCCTTGAATTTCAACCAGACCAATAAGGAAGGTCCCACACAGAAACTCGCTACCTAATCAGAGGCAGTCAGGGATCAATGCCTTCTGCTCCTTCTCTCACCAGGAGCAAAACAGTAGCACAAATTTAAATCTGGCACCTATGAAGCAGTTATTGGGCTTTCTTGTGATCAACAGTATCCACAAAATAATGTCTTCATGCTCCTTCTCTCATTGGGAGCAAAATAGAAGCAATAATCCCAAGATGGTTACTGAGAGGCAGACTGTGGACTTTCCAATGATTGGAGGCCTTGGATCAGATGTTGGAGATTTTAAAGGTAAGGTGGAAAAATGGGTTAATATCCTAAGAATTTCAGTATGCTCTAAGCAGATGGTTATGAATGATGGGGTAATTTAAGATTTAGCAGTTTAAGGGGTGAGCCACTTATTTTAAAAGAGTAAGATAGATTGGATGAGGGTGGACAGTTGGTATTCTGGCTTTATGGAATGCAGTGGGGTGGCCAATAAATTTAAATAGCTGAAAGGTGAGGGATGACTTCAAAAAATGATGATTTTGTACTTACTGACAATAAAACTCTGTGTAATGAAAATACACCACATTATACAAAACAGAAGAAAGCAATAACACAATAGAAATTCCAAGACAGCAGTATAAGGGAAAAACTAACCTTTCCCTCATAGCATTTTATGGCAGAGTCTAAGTGTGCTTTTCCAATTTCCAGTATGTAAGCCTGTAAGAACGTATACCTTTAAGAATACTCCCCTACCAGAAGAAATTTGGGGGTAAGAACAATTACAACCAAAAAAATAAGAAATGAAAAAGAACCATTTGTATTATATGCAGCTATGAGTTTCCAGTAAAATAAAAATTAAATGGACTCAAGTGTTGCTCTTGTTAATATGTGTTCAACTTTTACAGTCACTCCTAGAGGCATTGTCATCAGGTAAGTAGTGATCTTCAGCATCAGACATCTGTTTTAGACTCCCATAAATATTTTAATTAATTGATTAATTGATTAATGAGCAAAATGTTCTTACAGGAAAACTATATGATGGTCCAGATATAATTTTTATCACTCCATGCTGATAATTTAAATTCCAATGAATCAAAGATCTTAGAAGATATTTTCATGCCTCCATACCTAAAACATTCCATTAACTCTAAATACCACAGAGTTTTGCTTTGTATCAGAATTCAGCACCTCAAAACATTTGCAATCATATGAGTTTATTTACTGTAGCATACAGAATAATCTAGATGTATGGGGGAATAATTTTATAGCTCTACCTTAAACTAATAGCCAAATAGCCAGAAACTAACACTATTCAAAGCTTTACATAACCTGCCTTCTGTGAGAATCCTATCTAACTGACTAATATCATGTAACTCCCCCTTTTTCAAAGACTCTGCACAACTATTGACTGCATGCAATTTATCCAACCATCAGTATCTCTCTGATCTTGGCCAATGGTAAGCAAAGGTCCATTCCTTCCTAAGAATACATTCAGAATGTCAAATATTCTGAATATTGAAAACTAAAACAAGCAACCACAAAACATAAAGACTAAAAACTTTGAAAATTAAAAAACAAAAATTAAAAAAAATACACACTCCCTGCTGACTTTTTAAACCAACCCCAAATTTGCTCCACATCTGGTAAAGGGTAAATACTCATTTCCCACTCTACAGCAGTCTTGGGCAATTGCTAAAAAGCTGGTCGACATTTTGGGTTTTAGCCTTTTTGGGTCAATCTTTTGATATTCAATATTCAGAATGTTCGACATTGTGCATTCATCCCACTTCCTCACAAGGAATGTGCTTTGTAGACTATGCTGACTGTCTCCTTAGCTAGCATTTGCTCTAGCCTTCCCTCCAGGTAATTCAAAACAACACCCTTTGCTTCATTTATCTTTCTCAACAATATGAAAAACATTGTGCTACTCTTTAAAATCAGAATATTTTAAAGATCAGCATGTCTGTGCTCACTTTATCTGACTGATGATTTTTTTTTCAGTTACTGAATGTACATGTTTTCCCATTCCTTGTTTTTTGAACACTTTAGTCTGCCATGTATAAAGTGATTCAGATTGTGTATTGGTTCACAGCTCTTGTAACAAAGCATTATGCACCTCATGACCCAGAACATGAAACGTGCTTATGTCCTTATGTACGAGTACCTCAGAATGTCATGCTTTAAACCACTGTTGAGAAGCCTAAATAAAGTTAAAATGTAAACTGCACCTGCTCTTGGACTTAATGGACTTGTTTGGTATAGTGAGTATGTCTCTGATTCTAGCTTATGCATATAGTGAGGTATTTTCTGGACCCAGAATAGTGCATTATGTTCTGCTGATCTGACTGACTATCTAAAGGTTTCCAGTATAAAACTCTGCAACAGTTTTCCCATATTTACAGTGTCTCACTCTGCATAAATATTCCTCAGCCCCATTGACAGAAAATGCTTCTACCACTTACTACAAATTAACAAAACTGATTACTTAGCTGTTACTCTCCTGTGAGTAAGGGCACAACCTTATTCTGTCAGTTATTATTGATGTACAATTCCCTTATTCTTCCCCTTACATTTTCCTCATGCTGCCATCTCTTGCTAATTAACTGCCCTTATTTTATTAGAATGCACCATTTGTTTCCTAGGTAACAGGTTTTAAGACCTCCATCTACATTATTATCTCACCTTTAAATATATAAAAATAGTTGCTTGGTTGCTTGTTTTGTCTGTATAAAATACATGTTTGCGTTACTTCTTTAAAACGATAACTTCAGCCTTAATATATTTTATCCTTCAATTGCATTTCCTTGTAGTTCATTGAGGTGTAGTATCTGTACTTAATTTTCTATATTTGTTTGCCTTTGGCTCTGAACATAATTGGAAAAAACAACATTTGCTTTAATTATCTATTGACTGATTGATCTGCCCATTAAGCCATCTATCACATACCAAATAAATAAATGAATCTATCACTTCAAAATAATCAATAGTATTTTCAAATCTTTTTTCCAAGTCAAGGCTGATAATCTCTCTCTAGTTTAGTGATGTATCCAGCAGGCAAAATATCTAGTTAATGAGTGCATATAAAATATCACATGGTACTTAGAGTCTAACTTAAATTTGATCTATCATTCCATTTTCCAGTGCATGAAAACTTGAAACCTAAAAATATTTTGCACTCAAAAATGTATGCATATTAGCACCAGAAAACATGTTTCTGCTTACATTCTAAAAACTTACAATTCAGATTTTTCACTCAACCCAAAAGGATGAAAAAACTATTCATTCCAACAGATCAAGTATTTTTACTCTAGCTTGAAAGTGACTGCATTATTTCTTCAAGTGCTGAGCTAGCAGCTTGAATACAATTGAATGAAATATAATTAGTTTAACATGTTGATCCTTAATCTTTCTCTACAGGTCATTTCAAATTTCACTGGTCCACATTTCTGATAAATGCTTCCAATGTCTAAGTTTTAATGTGATATTTTGACAATTCAAACTACAGTACCAGTAAATACATTAAATGTGTTGCAGTAGAAATTGAGCAACTGACAGAAAAAAAATAACATTTGAACTGTACAGAATATGTATAGCTGCCTAAGGTCTGGAATTTTGAAATATGGAATTATAATACAAATGTTTTTTTTTTTGTTTGTTTTTTTTTTTGGCAGTAGTTGTTCTTAACCTCCACTCCCAAATGGCATTAACTTTGGGATAAGAATAATAAGCTAGGGTGTGTGGAAATGAAGCCTTCTGTCTAAAGTTTAGGGTAAACTTAACTTTTCTATGGTGTTTTTTTGATGATGGTTTATTATTGACATTTTGGCTGATTTCTGTGTTTTGGAATACAATGAATAAAAATTTGTACAGTATCCATACTGTGATATTGAGCTATAATTATCATTTGCTCATTCCACATTAACACATTTGAGTCAATGCAAGGTCAAGTGATAGTCATGACCTACCCCAGCACTCACTCGATGCAAGGCTTAAAAGTACATCATGAATGTAGTTTTAACCCATCACAAGAGGTATACACATATATTAACTTTAACATGGATTACAGATATATGGACAAGTCAGAGGTTTATTAACGCACCTATGGCATGATCTTTGTATGTAGAAACAAAATTGCAACATCCAGTAGAATCCCATACAGACACAAAATAATTATATTTGGTTTCATAAGCTAAAATTTTGGTAATTATAATAGTCATAACTAGGTATAATTTCTGGTTATTGGTATCATTGTATTACAATGTTAAATGTATTGATACAAATGTAACATTAAAACAGATTAAAAATACAGAAGATAGATTAAAATAAATTGATAATTTCACACAGAGGAAACATAAATTTATAAGCTATGGTGAAAAAGTGTTCTGGACAAAAATATCAAATTCCATGAAACAACATAATTATCCTGTACTCAGCACATTCTGTAATTTACTGTATTCTTACAAAAAAGGTTTGTAAAATAGTGTCATTCAACATACTCAT
>NC_056735.1:1769217406-1769302406 GCF_019279795.1 Protopterus annectens | reverse complement strand
GAAAGTGTAAGCTGCATGTACACTTATTGTGATCTTTCTGAGTGACTATAAAACACAAAACAATTGGCAGGGATGCTCTTGAATACAGATTGTGTGCACTTAAATATACTTTGTGTAGGTGTTAATGAATCTGGCCCATAGATTTTTATACTATGTTTATAAATGATTTGTATTTTTGATTAAAAAAAATCTTCATTACTACCTTTTATTTCATAAAAGTTCTGGAAGCTAGCACAAATTAAATAGTTTTTACTGTGAATATTGAGAAAAACTAATAATTATTTGAATGTTACAACTTACAGAGAGGATATACAATTAAATTCCAAAGTGTTTAGGAATATTACTTTTGTTAATAAATATTTGCATTTTATGAGATTGCACCTCATGCATGTTAAAAACCATATAGTTAAAGGGCAATTTGTATAGCTAGGTTAGCATCAGAAGATGCAGTATTTAAAAATGAATATGATAAACTTAGTTATGTTTCCCTGTTTCTTTAACAGAGATAATAAAATATGAAGTTTTAAATTGTAGGGAAACTAAATTTGTCCCTATTTTATTTAATAGTGGAATAAAAAATATAGTAAATGAAAATGTAGCTAGTAGTAAGATTACTGGTACAGATAATTATAATGTTGCATGTTTTTGACATATTCAGTGGATGCTAGGAAAGTTTTTAAACTTCTAGCATAAAAATATAAAGCTATTTTATATGATTGAGCTATAGGAAAAGGAAGTAGAAAAAATACCTAATACTGTATATAGGAGGGGTGCAACTATAAAAGTTTATTGGAACAGAAGAAGAAGAAGTAATTTTTGATTAGTAATAGGATTAAAAGAGGTACCTTCCCTTGTGGGAACTGTGGTCAGTGTAGATATGTAAATAATGCCTCATTTTTAGCAGTAGTAAACAGCAAGTCTTTTAGTGTTGATGTTCATTCTAAATGTTATTCCAAAGGACTGATTTATTTAGCAAACTGTATGTTATGTATAGCATTTTACATAGGTAAAACTGAGCACATGTGGGAGCTTTTTGGCACCTCCATCTAGGGGCTATTTTTAACCCAGGTTTAAATGATGCTGTCTCATTAGAAAGTATTTTAATGTTATGGACTATGAAGTGACTTATCATTCTTTGAAATAATCAGATGTTAGGAAACACATGCTTTTAAATAGGCTTTACATATGGAAGTTTGTTATAATTGTATTCTTTTCTGATGAAGTTTGTAATAATTAAAAGAACAAATGTGCTAAAACAAAGTGGTGCTGGTGATATCCTTTGGGCAGCAATTAATATTGATATATTATATATGTTTATGTCCTTCTGAATCAGTTCCATCTGTATCTGTTCTATAACCTTGCAGTTGAAGGGTCAATAGTTCCTTGGGTTGCTTTGGACCACTCTTGTCTGTTTCCATGTCCTATAGGCAAAGGTTGCAGAGTCACACTTGATTAATAAATTCTGCACGAAGCCTATAATGCTTTACTTTACACTGATGAGGAAACAACCAGAGATATTGTCCAGGCCTATTTTTGATCTTAGCCTCCAACCACCTGAATTTGATCCTAAGTATGTGTGGTGGATCATCCAAGTGGTGAACTACTGAAGCAACCCTATGCAATGTATTGCTGAAATTCATGTCACATTTACTCACAGGAATGTTGAAGATATCTTTTTTTGTTCCCTCCTCTCCCCCATTTGACACTTTCTCTTTCCCAGTGTCCCTATCCATCATGTGGTCTATTAGCCCCTTCTATTTTATTCACCTAACACCAGTTCTAGGCTTGGACTTATGTGCAGCCTAAGTGCATCCTAAGAGGTCTCACTAGCAACTGCTTCAGTGAGGATGAGGAATTCTTTTGTGTTATGACTTGCACACTTATCCCCCTCTTCCCCTAAACTAATTTCAAAAATTGCCCAAAGGCTACTTCCTTCTTAATGGGTCATGTCTCCCCTCAGGGAGTGTTGAGGTAAGTGTCCTTCCTCCCAGGATAGGCATGCCCATCCCTTTCTACCTGTCTATCAGTCATTTGAGCTGCTAATCTAACCCATGATGACTGGGCTGTTGTCAGAGCTTTATCCCTCTTTGACACTGGAACACGTTTGGAATGTTGAGGATATTTTATAATTCACAGTGTGCTAATCCACTGTCCTTGAGGAAACTAAAGTCTTGGAAATCACCCTTAATTTCCTTTATGGACCTATCAAAGACTTTGTGGTTATGTTTAAATCTGGTAACCAGAGGGAGCTCATTGGAGGCTATGACTTCATAAATTATTTTTTAAATATCTTTTTCTATTGACTTAGTATGGTTTTGCTTGAAGATGAAGGAATTCTTACATATTTTGGAAACCAGTGTTTATTTTTATATTACCAATATTTAAATATTCCAGTACTAAGTTCTTAAATTTCCCACCAGATCTACAACTTATTGAGACAATGTTGGCAATACATGTATTAAGCATAATAAAACCTTGCTCAGCCTGCCCATTGCTGTTATACTGGTAATGTTTATGGCATTTCCAAGTTTGCATTGATCATGCTCTTCCTTTTTGTAGGATATTTACCTTTGACAAATTCCTAATAGTGATGGCACTGTATACAAAGTTGGCCTGGATTTTAATGGATTATAATACTGGGTCACAGTCTGATTTTATACCAGATAGTTTGAGGCTCCAGGCTGTCCAATCCAGGACCAAATTACTTAGGCACATAGATTCATATGATTGATTGCTATGCTTGAAACCTTCCATCTTTAAGTGGTTGTCATAACCCTATGCTGATATCTTCTACTTTCCATATACATATGAGGAGTATTTTTGAAAAATGTCAGTAACTGACTTCTCTTAAATAAAACAGGAATCTTACTGCATAGTCTTTGAAGGAATTGTGTAATGCATTGTTAACCTTTTTAGCTGTATTATTGATGTTTATTTTAGTTATTTTTAGTTAAAGGCTTCTTGGTCAGGTGTTAACTACTCAGTGATGCATTCCACTCCAAGATTTTCAAATATAAATAGATCGGTAATTGCCTCAGAAACCAGGTAAAAGTCATCCATTAGTAAGGTATATGAAGCAAAATAAGAAAATAAAATAACATTCCTAAAGACTCTGAATAGTTCAAGTTTTTCAATCATACATTTTTTTCATAAAGAATACCTTTTCAAGTTCTTTCAGTGGTTTCAATAATATATCATATTAGTGAGGTATGCAAAGACTTAGTAGGAGTGACTAGGCATGTATTGAAAATTTAGTTGCTTATAAAATATGTTTTTCTGACTTTGGAAGAAAAAAATGTCATCTATTAATGTCCCTAGATATTTAGTAATAGTGCCTTCTATAAATATTTAATAATTAACATAATAATCATAATTTATGCTGCATTGTGTATTTATTTTTTGCCAAATATTCTGATGCTACTTTTATTGACATTAAAGCAGACATCAGTACAACTGCACCAGTTGTTTATTTTCTGTAGAAAAGCTTAAAGAATGGTTCCCTCTTATACTGAAGTAATTATGTTACCACATTTGTAGTCATTAGGCCAATCAGCTATCCATAGTCCATTTTATACTTTATATCTATGAAAAACAATAAAAAAAAAAACAGTGGCCCAGAAACCTGTGGGGCTCCACTGGTAACCCCATTCTGAATACACATCCCCTCCTCACCCTAACTTGTGTTGTCCTTTTGTGTTACCAGTATTTTCCCCATTGGAATCACATGTGTTTTGACATTTAATCCTTTTGCGTTAACAGTATTTTTTCCCCATTGGAATCACATCTGGTTTAACATGCAATCCTTTTGTGTTACCAGTATTTCCCCATTGGAATCACATGGTTTGAATTTAGTCCTTTATCTTTACCAGTATATTCCCCATTGGAATGGCATGTGGTTTGACATACAATCCTTTAACTTTACCAGTACATTCCCCATTGGAATGGCATGTGATTTGACATGCAATCCTTCTGCTTTACCTATATATTCCCCATTGGAATGGCATGTGGTTTGACATACAATCCTTTGACTTTACCAGTATATTCCCCATTGGAATGGCATGTAATTTGACATGCAATCCTTCTGCTTTACCAATATATTCCCCATTGGAATGGCATGTGGTTTGACATGCAATCCTTCTGCTTTACCAGTATTTTCCCCATTATAATCGCATGTGGTTTGACATGCAATCCTTCTGCTTTACCAGTATTTTCCCCATTATAATCGCATGTGGTTTGACATGCAATCCTTCTGCTTTACCGGTATTTTCCCCATTATAATCGCATGTGGTTTGACATGCAATCCTTCTGCTTTACCAGTATTTTCCCCATTATAATCGCATGTGGTTTGACATGCAGTCCTTCTGCTTTACCAGTACTCTCCCCATTTAAATCATGTATGGTTTGACATTTGATGCATTTAATTCATCAATCACTCCTTAATTATTGACCATCAAAGACCTTAACAAAGACAAGCTAGAATGATTTGTACCCAGATGTGTTTTTGACAAGTTGTTAGAAGAAGTCTGACATTATGAGGTCAAAGAGACATTATGTGTATGTATTAATGTGACATGCTAATGGAATTGTAGTTTCCACACTTAATTCTAGAGTAACAAAAGTCCTTCTAAATAAATTAGTTCATGCAGAATGTTAGTTTTACAAGTTTTGTAAGATATGCATCGTGTTCATTTGAGGATTTAGAGAATATCAAGTAATTATTGGTTATGTGATGATAAGTATTATTAATGGTTAAGCAGATTCCTAATATTTCATCCATGTGACCTTGGCTAAGTTGTCTTACATTTAGAATGTTATGGATGAAGATGGCCTCGCAACCCAGATCTGCCATGCCTAAATGAATGAAAGGTGCTATACTCCAGCATATGCGGTACACTGCACAAGTCCTTGAATGATGGTTCATTGTCAGTATAAATATCTGTTCTCTTGATGGTTAGAAAGCCTTTAAGGCTGTGCATTCTCTAGTTATAAGAGACACCCTTCTACTCTTTAACTCTTTAAATAGCACATTGGAATGTCAATCAGTATTATTTTGATGACATATACTAAATCTTGTTGGAGACACTTCTTATGGCTTTTTCTGGTTAGGGGTCACCACAGAAGATCACCTGTCTGCTCATGAGTGGCAGTGGAGTTTTATGGTGTCGAGTTGCCAGCCCGGCACCCAACCTTCCTCAGAACGCACACACATGAACGCATGAACCCTATTATTGAATTTGATTCCTGAAACTCTTGGTGGCATTTTAGGTGACAGTTGGATTTCAGTCAGTACATGGATCTTTCCTGCCTTGGCCAGCAAAGTGGAGAGAATGACTACATGAACTGTTATCTCCACCAAAGTGGAAAACATATTTTATTCACTCTTACATAAACTATAGTAATGTCAGAGTCATTCCAGGTACCCTGCAGAATTTATAATGCCATAAGTACATTTCTTATATTGGCCCCAGGAAGACAGAATAAAGTAATGCATTTTACCAGTTTAATGAGTATAGTGTCTGAGTATCTAATTATGGATTCATTTCTCTGAACCTACATATTTTTGCAGTATACCTAAAATTACAATTATCACTCAAGGTTTGATACATTAGATTCTAGTCTTTGCATTTGACAGTGCACAAACTAATATATATATATATATATATATATATATATATATATATATATATATATATATATAAAGATTCTAGCTAGCCTGACTTAGAGTAAGTCAGAAGGTGGGTGGCATCCTGGCTAAAATATGAAGGAAAAAGGAACAATGATCATTGTAAACATTATGTCCAGAATGAAAAGCGTGGTTATAAGTGGAGATCCCCAAATCTTATTTTTGTTTAATTGATGTAATAATGAATAGCACTTATTACCCAAGTGCTATCTTTGCTTTTACTTTCAAGTATTTAAGTTTTCAATTTTCTGCATCATTGTGTGGCTATGGAGGCATTTGCAGTACTCCTTTTGATGGCTCAATAATTCTCCTGCAATAGTTGCAATTGTGATACAACATAACATGATTTACAGTATTTTCTCCTGTAGGTTTTATTTGCTCATCCTAGAAATAACTGTGAATTGTTAAGACTATCTTAAATATGTGTATCTCACTTTTCTGCCTGATTCCATTAAATTATTTATATTGTTTTTAATCTATTTATGTTGTTTAATAAAGCAGAAATCTTAATTTGCAGTTCTCTCTCACTCTCTCTTTTTATTCTGTTGCATCATCCAAAAATCTGCTACATCCTGACACAAATTCTCAGTTTCTGGTTCTCCTCACCTTGACTAACCAGCTTAGCCCCCTACCCTTTCTCAGAGCTGAGACTGCAGACCATTCCTCTGGCAAGTGCAAGTTTAATTTCTTTTCATTTGACTCTCACCATGCATGTTTGCCATCAGCCATGCCCTGGAGCCCCCTCCTCGATCACCTGTACCATCTTCCCTGTAACCTTCAGATCACAGCTCCATGAAAGAGAACATTACTAGAGAGTCTAGTCAGGAAAGTCATGCAAAAAGGATATCAAGACATCCTGATATGGAACGATTCTGACACCATCAGAGAGTTCTTCTGAATTCTATTCCCACTGCCCCACCCAGTTTGTATTGGTAGCATGTGCCATGCCTAATCAAGTTGACAGGTACTTGGTCACTCCCATATAAGACATTAACAGCTTTACATATCATTATGTTACATATGCTTGATGACAGAAGGTGAAAATAAGCTTACATAGTCTGCCTTTTTTTAGTGTATTTAATATAGCATATTTTGTTTTCTTTTTCAGTTACTGTCTTCCCTTCATCATTATCCAATCTTCATTTGCTTTTTGAGTGCCTCCTCGGATTCCCTCTCTGCTACTTATTGCAGTTGGCCTTTCCATGGGTGGATAACTATTTCCATGAAAAATTACATTTGGAGATCCAGGGTGTGATCATCCTCCCTTTTCACACTAGCACTAATTTCCTGTTTAAGATTACCTTTTCAAACCTATGCAGAATACTTTTATGCACCCCCATTATAACATCTCCTCCCCTTCTATCACATCTGGATTGTTGTGAGAAGAGCTCCAGATCTTGTCAATTGTCATCACAGCCTTTTTCCACCGAGAATCCAAAAATAATGAAAAGTTGTAAGAAATCCCCATCTGCCCACATCAAGACTGCAATGAAAATGCGAAATAGAAATTGAGTACTATTAGAAAATGTAATACAGAGAACAAACTTTTGTTCACTACCGATACCAATAAAAAACTACAGATCTTTCTTTGGGTATGTCAACAAATTAAGGAATAATGTGCAATAGTGCACTGAGCTCATCTACAATGTTATCACGTATTTAAATCACAAGAATATCGCCAATATATTAGCATACAGAATTTACTGCTAACTTTACCCAAATTGTTGCCTCATCATCCCTGAAAGTTAATACTGTAATCATCTTGGAACAAGAATCCCTGTCAAAGACTAAGAATAATATTTATATGGGACTTGATAATATACCAGGTCGCATTCTCATTAGTGTCAAATACATACAATCCAAGTCTCAACTTACAAAGTTCAGCCTTAGTCTATCCACAGGATTAGCACCCAATGCCTGGAGAGTAGCCACTTTGATTCCTCTACACAAGGTTGGCCCATCAACAGACTCGGGTAATTATAGGTCCATCAGCCTCACCAGCTTTTATATACAAAGCCATTGAATGTGTTATAGATAGCAGAACTTGCTTATGCAGACATAGGCAGGTTAAAACTAATCTAGATCCCACTCAGTTTGTTTTTGTAGTTGACATTTGCTATTTTCTAAACTTAATAAACTTCTTTGAACAGGTTACAGAGGTTGTGGACAGAAGTCAGCCTGTGCACGAGCTTAGTTTTGCACACCTCTATCCACAACCTTTTGTTGACCTAAACAAATCTTTTGACACTATCCCCGAAACTGAAATTACTGAAAAGTTAACAAAATTAATGTTACGCTTTGCATTGTCCACTGGATTACAAATTGGATATTCAACAGATTCCAAGTTATGAAAGGTGGTGAACACAACATTTTAACGTCTGCAGTACCACAGGGATCAGTGCTTGGCCCTCTCTGATTTGATATTCATTCTGCAGACACCCAAGCCAATATCACAGAATCATGGTTGACCAAGCTTCAAGAAGACTACAAGCTGGGCACTGTTGTCCGCTCATCCACTGACACTAAACACCCCCAACAAGGAATGTAGTATGCATATATCCAGGGTACTGAAAACAGTCTCAAGCTAAATGCAAAAAATGTGCAGTACAGTAGCACTGGACAAAAAGTTGTTACCTCTTCATATGTTATAAATGGTACTTTTGTTCAGTCTGATCTGGTCATAAGAGACTTAGGTGTGTATGTGGACAACTGTCTCTCATTTGATCATCACGTTTCCACCATAGCCAGGGAATTCTTCTATATGGCCCAGTTAATTTCCAAGGAGACATATTCAAGATCCATAGAAGTCATCTTAACACTGTACTCTTCCCTTATCAGGTCCATCAATGAATACCCACATCCTTTGTTGTGTATAAATCAAAGCATATTTACTTATTAGCATCGTTGATCAAGTAGGTGGGCTGGTCCATGGTCCATTTCTTGATACATCTCAGGTATTTACAAGTTTTATTAGGTATTTACAATTCTTTGTCATTTGTACAGTTCAAAGACCATGACAGCTCATTTGCAGAACAACAATGGTGTGGTTTAGGGGCAGTAAATATAGATGATGATGCAGTGTTATCTGTGTAGTTCAAACAGTGACACAGTTTATTTGCAGAACACCAATGGAATCACAGGTAAAAGATGCAATTAAATACCAGTTTTGCTAAATTGAAAATGCCCCAATAAATTTTAACCAAGAAATTAAAAAAAAAATTAAATCCTTCAACTATCTCACTAGATTAGCACAATTCTCCTTATACTCAGTAACTAACCATCTGCTCCAATGTGCCCTTGGCCTCACTTTACAAACCATAAAAGACCCAATCCTGTTTGACTTCTTATTTCTTTGGCTCTACAAACACCTATACTAGAGACCTACATGTACACCAACAAATAAACACAGTTTGCAGGAAAGGAGAGCTTCTTATTTTATTTATTTATCCTTTGTTGACTGGGTTAGTCCCACTAAGTTTGTGACTTCTTTTTTGGGAGAGACTCTATTACTATAGGAAGTTTGGCCAGGGCATCGGGAATGCAATCTGTCAATTGTGATAGGTGCTATGGATCTTTTGCATCCATGTGAACTACTACCAACTCAAGAATTATAGGCCGCAGTTTGATATCTTCTAAAGGATGAGACATACAGGAGTGCAGCACCCCACCCCCATGAATCACTGCAGTGTAAGTAGTCTAATCACCTGGAGTGGGAATAGATCCCACAGTGTGCTGGTCTTCCAGCACCAAAGGTGAGTGAACCACTGGTTGCACCAGAGACACTGCTATCTCAAGGTAAGTCCAACTTATAGAATAAATTACCATGACATTTCAAGCAAAGTACTACTTCATCTGCCTTTAAAGCTAGTCTTGATACCTCAACAGGTAGATGCATATTTACAACGGCCTTGAGTCATGAGGTGAGCTCATAAAAGGTAGCAATAACTTTTATGTGTGTCTACTTAAACGTATATATGGCCAGGCATCTTATGGCCTCTAATATCACTTGTCTGGTATTGTTCCTATGTTCCTTTGTTCCTGTGTATCTGTTGCACCCTTTCTTCTTGATTCTTATCAATATCTTAATGTCCCTCTTGTTCTAATGTCTTTAGAGCTACACGCTGTCGTATTGTGGCATGACTAGGGACCAGTGGAGTGAAAGCATTGCCTCTTTTCCCTTCACCTTGAGGATACAGTATAACATTCTCTTTTCTGTAGCCACTGTCCACTTACTGTGCTCCTGTTGGGTGCAATCCAGGTGTCCTCAATCTACACAGATTTTTCCCCCCTCTGCTGCCCTGTTTCCAGATATCCTAGCCATCACTGAAATATGGCATAAATGCAATATGCAAGATACAGAAATACTACCTCCAGGCTATATCATTATCAGGACTGACCGACTCCACAAAAAAGTAGACAGAATCACTTTACTGTACCCCAGCATCTATAAGCTCTCCTCCTATTCCATCTGCATTCCCAAATTTCACTCAGCCAAAATACACATAACACATTTAAAGCTAAACACTCTGTTGTTGTACTTTACATAACCCTGAAAACAACATACCCATACTTGAAGAACTTCTCTTCTGGGAATCTTGTACTATTACTTACGAAAGAATCATTCTGGGTGATGTCAATATTGACTTGGAAAACGTATCCTCTGACAGTCCCTCATCCTGCATAAATCTATTTGTTCCAACTCAACATATCGCAACACTTACTACACAACAAAAACATTAAGAGCACATTTCTTGATTGGATTTTTGTCTCAGACCCTAGGAATTATACTATCATTGGAACCTGTTCTAACTCCCTAAGTGACCATCTCCCTACATACACTCACACAGATGTACCACTTATCAGCTTAATATCCACCAACTTAAACCAAACAGGAATCTCACAAATTTTAACGTACTATATGGTCCTTCAGCTGGTCTATACTAAAAACTCCCCCATTAGATGAAATAGATACAATTTTAATACCTTTTTAAGCACCTCAAATAACCTTGCCCTTCTACGCATAAAAAGAGTAAAAGTAAAACACTCCCCCTGGCTATCCACCCTTACCAAAAACACTATGAGTACCAGAGACAAGGCTTGGAGGGAGTGACTAAATTAAAAAAAAAAATTAAAAATAAAACATTCAGCAATAAAGGGAACTTTGTAATCAGGCTAAAAAAACAAATATACAACGATAATAAAAAATACTGTGACCAACTACAATTTATTCATAAAAATGATCCAAACAATTCTGGTCTAATATTCACACGCTACTCAGTCCTGACTCAAAAAAAGATCCATATCCCTCTCACACCTGCTACTCTCATGAAATAGTGACTACATTTAATAAATGCTTTTTACAGAACATTGCTGCCCTCACCAACAGCACATCACCCTCCCCTACACAAACCCATAATGTAGTGCCAGCTGTCTCCTCCACTATCACATTAACCTTTGAAAAATAAGAATCCAAACAATCCTTAGCCACAAATGCTAACAACTTTACCTTAAAAACTGTAACAATATCTACTATAAAAACTACTTAAACTTAAACCTTGCTTCACAGCTGCCAGTAACCTTCCACCTGAATACCTCAAGATGGCAGCAATAGTCAGCAGTTATCTTAATTAATAGATCCATACAGGAATCTTATGTCTTAGCTATTTGGAAAAGATTATATGTCATCCCACTGCACAATGGAGGTAACTTTACAGAAGTCTCTTATTTTCGTCCCAATACAATTATCTCCTCTCTCTCAAAAATCTTAGAAAAATGTATCTACACTCAACTTCTTCACCATCTCCTCTCAGAACAGCTCTTAACCAGTACTCAACATGGATGATGCCATGGCCATAATACAACTACTGCACAGTTATCCTTTTTAGATAATATAAGCAAGAAAAGGGACTCTGACAAATTTGTCTCTTCCACATTTCTGGATCTTTCCAACACCTTTGATACCATCTCACAAAACAAACTCCTTCAAGAACTGTTCCATGTCAGCCTGTCCCATCTTCACTTCAGTGGTTTAAAAGCTACCTATCTAACAGGCATAAAACTATCTACCTCCCTGTTACCACTGGTATACCCCACGGCTCAATTCTTGGTCTACTTCTCTTTAACATATTCATCAATGACCTCTATACCTCTTCTAGGCAAGCATCACTTACACATTCTGCTGATGATTCAACACTAATATGCTCATCTGACACTCTGGTGCACCTCTGTTGAAAACTGGCTTCACAATGCCCATTATTACTCAACCCCACAAAACAAAACTACTCCTATTCCTCCCCATACATATCTGAAGGAAAAATCCAGCTTCAAAATCTCACTTAACAACACAGAGATAAAAACTGTATCCCATACAAAACTGCTTGATGTGACAAGTGATGGCAAAATAATATAAAAAAACCACCAGAAGCTTGGCATGCTTTATAGGTATAAAAACGTTCATACTAAGTCTGTTAAAATCACCCTAGCAACCACTTATGTCCTCCCTTCACTCTTATATGATGTCCATATCCTTACCAACTTACAGGCATTTGTTAAAACTAAACTTGAAATATGCTACAAAAAACTGCTAAATATGCTACCAATAAACAGTACTATATATGCAAGGCCATTAAACGTTTGAACTGGCTTGACCTACCCTATTACCTGGATTTGATGCAACTAGCTATTGTCCACATCATCATTTACAAACCTCACGCCTGTCCTGCACTAAGCTCTAGTCTTTCTTCCTATCACCCAAACAGACCACTCCGTTCTAATGGTAAACAACTTCTCGGTATCTATAAACCTCAAAAAGCAATTGTAAATGGCCTTAACTGCTACTCTGTTACCAAAAAATGGAATTGTACTGCACAGGCTATTAGAACTGTAACTTAACATCCTTTCTTCAAGCATCCACCCATCAAACTCATGGCTCTGCTCATGTTTTACCTCAAGCTGAACTTCAGTCTTTTCTCCTTTTCTCCAGCCTTGTCTATATACTCTCTCTATTTATCACCACTTCCTCTTCACCTGGCTATCCTACCCTCCCTACCACTTTACTTAACCTCTTCCTATCACCTCCTGCTCCCTATTTGTACTAATCTATTCTAATCTCCCCCTTAACACTTACAATTAAACTAAACACATGAACTGTGCTTACTGCTACTGTGACTTGCCAAAAGGACACTCTCCAGAATTGTTTACAGTTTTACTTTGCTTTTTCTCATTGTTCTTGTAACATATTTTTGATATATCTCAGTGCCTTACAATATTGTTGATTATTTTTGATATACATAATTTTCAACTGCTTTTTATTTAATGGGTTTGAAAATTGCATTTTTTATTTATTTATTGCACTTGTTGAAAGTCCACTGGGCCTATGAAGAGCCCATTTTCAGTGGAGGCCCAGTGAGAAAGGCTCCACAATATTACAAAGCACCACAATATTAAATACAAGAGGAACATTAAATACAAATGAAACAATGTTAATACATAGAAAATTTGCTTACAAAGCAAGTGTAAAAAGCATATATGTAACAGAGATAATGTGCATTAACAATAAGCACATTAACTACAAACAAAGGTCTTAGTCTGCTAGAGAGAAAAGGTAATACATAGGATGAACGTAATGTGGGATGTCAATATCACATGGAAGAAAGTGATAGTGGAAGAGGTAAATTGTGATGATGTGATAGTAGATATGGCAAAGTAAATAGAAGTCAGCTGTGAGCAGGAAAGAAGGATGCAGACGTATGTGGGTTATGAGCAAGAGTATAGGTATACAGTAGTGTGGGGCTAGAAGCAAAGGAGTATAGATATACAAGTGCAAAGCAAGAGAAAAAAGAATGACTTAGAAGTATGAAGTAGGTTGGAGAGAGAAACCGGAAGGTAATAGACAAGAGTTGAGGAGAGTACTAAAAAAGATCGATAGTGATAGGGGTCTAGAGTGGGATATCAGATGTTTGGGTGTTTTGGTGGGGTACAGGAGCATATCCAGTGAGAGAGGAGATGTACTTTTAAGGACTTTTTGAAGAAGGCAGGATTGCTGATAATTCTGAGATAGGGAGGAAGAGGGTTCCATAGCTTGGAGACGGCATAGGAATATAGTATAGTATAGTATAATTTTCTGTGTTAAATGGAGCTTTTCAAATCAGGCCTCTGCTGAAAATGTACTCTTGTGACCCAGTCAGACTTTCCTATTAAACAAATGTCAATAAATAAATAAATGAGTGTCTGAGAATTATTTTTGCGTTCTTAATCCCAGTGTATTTTTTTGTTGTCCACCTGTTCTAATAATTTGGAAGATACACCCCTCCATCTCCTCTTTTATTGGCTGTTGTCAGTAAGCATAAAGTATCATTTTGTGAAGCAAATCAAATACATTTAACCTTCCATAGTATTCCACAGAGATCCAATACAGAGTGCCAACCAAGCCAGTCTGTGTTGCTCTTTTAAATTTGGTCACTCTTGGTTGCCTTACTACAAATTTGTCTTTGGAAACGCCTCCCAGTATCATCTTGGCCACTCATTCTAGTAAGCACTAGAGGATCAAGTTGTGAATTTCACCCTCTTTATTACTAAAGCTTGAGATACCCTCTGTTTTGTATCATCCTTCCTGCTTAGTGCTACATTTACTTTACTCATGTAAACACCTACGCACTGGACAAGATGGAAGGTCAGGCGGATAGTTTCACTTCCACTGCCAGCCTTTTAGATCTAGGTCTCCTAAGACCAAGAACAAACTGCCTTATGCTCACAGATATTGATCTTGTACACATCACTAATAATTCCATCTGTAAGAGATATAAATACTTAATTAATATGGAGGCTTCCTTCTCATATAAAAAGAAAAAAACTTTCCTTTCATAATTCTCCACTACAACCCTTCTGTAATCATACTATCATAAAAGCCTCCAAAATATAAGAAGATTAAGTCACAACAAAACTCAAGCCACTCATCTATGTTATGCATAATACTCCCCCACAAAGAGTTAAAATACTCCAACTTGATCACCTTGAAGCACAGCAGCAACAACGATGCTTTACTTCTAGGCAATTCTATTTCAGGCACATTGATTCATCACTTACAGGGATGGAAAAGGCAGGTGCCAGGATCTCTGACATTACAAACGCCCTAAGGAACTTACCTCCCGACAAATACAAATATGACATGGTAGTCGTGCATGTGGGAGTGCTCTAAAGGATATGCAGAAAGACATGGCAGAACATTACAGGCATGTTATGAATACAGGTAAGACACTAGTTCCAAGTGAAATCCTTCCTTTACCTCTAGTTATGTCTAGATACAAAGACAAGATAATTGGCTTCAATAATTGTTTAAGTAGCTGGCATCCTTCCAGGGTTTGTATTTTTCAGCACGTGATAAGTTGCTTGCTTTGCAAAGAATGGCATGCGCCTCATGCTTCCAAGATTCAGCATAATGACTAAAGCTATTGCTGACCCCCCCTGTACGTTCTTTTAAGCAAAGTTCACTTTTTGGACATTCCAACATAACTGACATGTCAGTCCAGAAATCCAATCACAATCAAGTGTGTCTCCTCTAAGTCAGGATTTTGTGCTTTTAATGCCTTCAGATGGAAAGGCAACTGTAGCGGGATCTCTATTTGTCAAGGAATATATTACCTCCAGGCAGATTCCTAGGAACTCACAAACTGAACTCATTAGACTGCAGATCAATCTAGATAGAATTAATTATCAATTAATAGCTTGTTAAATGACATCTTATTTGTCTTCTACCAACCATGGAAAGTCCATCAGTGTTCTAAATGGTCTCTCTGTTAGCAAAAACTCCCTTGTTTTGACTGACTTTAGCTACCCATTAGTAAACTAAGACACCTGTACCTCCAAAGTAGGATATCCCCAAAATGTTTAGACTTAACAAAAATTCTGTTGAGCAGTTGATAAATAAACCTTCTACAGTGCACACCAATTCTGACCTTATTATAACAAATATGGACACATATAGCAGTGCTCAGTTTTCTCCTTCTGCAGTGAAGTCTTATCATAAACGTATAATTTTCTGCTTTATACTCCCAGAAAGTTGTATGGCAAACCCCACTGAATTTAAGGACTTTAAGCACAACAACCTCAGTCTATTTTATGACACAATATAACAATTCACTGATGACTGCAGATCCCCTGAACTTAATAGAGCAGTAAGAATATTCACTAAGGAATACTATACCCATTCAGAAGACTGCCCAGAGATAGCAGTCCCTCTCAGAGCCAAGCATTATGGGACATTCAAAAACAAGTCACCTTGGTGGTCCACCACCATAAAAAGAAAAAAACTATACAAGGAAAGAAATAAACTCCTTAAAGTATTTAGTAGATACAAAACTTCTCTTCTCAAGAATAATATCAAAAGCATTACCAAAAATCTGAAGACATAATCAGGTTTACTGAAAGAGCCAATGAACTTAGGCAGGCCTCTGAGGTCAAATGTAGTTATAAATCCTTCTTTAGCTATGAAAGAAAATGAAACAAACAAAAGACTACATTGGTTTGACCTTCTTCATATTGACATTTCCTATTCTGACACAATAGGCATCACCAATGTCCTTGCAAACAAATTTAATTTCAACTTCTTCTCCCAAGACTTCTATTCAAATCTCCAAAATATCTGAAACTCTTATTTTACCAGTTATCTCTAAGGATTATTTAATGAAAGTGCTAACCCAGATCAAAAATACTTCTTCCATGGGATTGCACAATCTACATGCTTGCTTTATTAACCATGCTTAACCTCCTAGGTTTAGCGACTGTTTTTGTCCCTGATGACTTGTGCCCTGCAGTGATGAATCCCAATCATAAGGGCAGTCTTACAACTGACTCAGGTAATTACAGACCTGTCAGCCTTGCAAGCCTCATGTCCATGGTTTATATTATAACTGACCTCATAAACTGCTATGTCAAGAATCTTATCTCTGCAGGGACCTCTCCATTTTTGTATTTGCTCTCAGATCTCCAAACAGAGAGATAAGACCTCTGGCAAACAACGTTTGCGGTGGATTACAAGCTTGACTGCTGCTGTTAAAGTCACTCTATGGCAACCATCCACTCTCCCTAGTAAACTCTTGGTGCACTAAAAATGAACTCAAACTGAATGCTAAAAGTGAATTAAGATCACTTTTGGTAGATAAACCCTCCCCTCTTCATACCATATACACAATACACCACTAGAAAACAAAAATGTAGTCAGGGATCTACATATTTGAGTTGATATTTCCCTGTCATTTGACCATCACATGACAGTGGTTGTCAAGAAATCCTTTTACTTATCTCAGCTAATTGCCAAATAAATATCATCAAAGCCTAAAGAAGTATTCACTTCCTTATATTCAGCATTGATCAAGCAAGTCATCGAGTAAAATGACCCATTAGGGCTGTATCTCACTAAACATATCAAACAATTAGAAAGATGCCAAAGGTTTCTTACTAAAAAAAGCTTACAGGCCTAAAGTCCCTGAGATACCAAGACAAACTGGAATCTCTTGCCTTTTATGCAGTGTCTTATAGACTTTTAAGGGAAGATATCTTGTCACACTTACAGTTTAAATAGTGACCCAGTTGTCCAGGCTCTCATGTATCTCCACAAATGTAATAATTCCACCAACACTAGAACCATGGATGCAAATATTTACCAGCAAACAAAAAAAACATGGTGGAGAAATAGTTTTAACTAGAGCCTCCCAAATGTCTGGAATAAAAATCTCCTGCATTTAAAGTAGTGAAAATCACTATCTTCCTTTAAATATAGCCTAGATGATTCATTAAACATTTACTCTAGTACTGACTGGTATGGCCCTCCTAAGGAAAGGAGATACAGCCTGAAAGTGACTATTGGCAAAGCATGAACAGTGGTGATACTCAGTGGCCTTGGAATATCTATGAAGCCAGTTATTATAGCTCCTCATTGTATTGCTACACATAACATTTCTGCAAATCTGCATTCTTGCATCTGTCTGCCAGCTTCCAGGCCCTTCTGACTATCCACTAATTTACATCCTCTAACAAGTCATCTCTATCATCACTGACTGCCTTTTCTCCTTAAAGGCCATTTTGGTCACTTCCTCCAATGTCTTATTAGATCTCAGCATTAAAACTGATTTCATTGCAATTTGGACTTCTCTCACACTCTCTCTCTCACTTGTGAAGACTCTTATTCTACTTCATGACTGAATGCCATCCAAACCCTCTTTATTTCCTCCCCAGACTGGTTTGAAGCTCTTCACTCCTTTTCTCAAGCAATTTCTCCTCCTCTCTGAAGCTTTTGTCCTCTTTTTGCACCATCCTAAGTCTTCCCCTGTCTGTTCTGCTTGTCTCACTTCCTGTATTCCATGTAATACTTTTCGTAACCCTTCTGTGTTCTCCACTATTCTGTTCCCTCTGTCTTCCAATCTTCCATTTATTCAAAATGTACCACCACACCCACTTCCCTCTTGTTCTCCTCATGACATAGAACCCTACATGGCCAGCTCTGGCTCTTTTTCTTCCTTCATCAGGTCTTACTGCTGTTTGCATGTCTCCTTTCATAGTTAATTGTGTCTCACTGTTCACTCATTTGGGGCTACATATCCCATTGTCTCCCTTTACCTTCATTTTTGCACAGCCATTTGCATTTGCTTCCCTGATGACTCCCCCAACATTTTCCTTTTCATCCTCCTCTACCTCCCTAATACGCTTTCTGATTACAGAGCTACTACAATCTCTAGTTTGCATGAGTTTTGCTAAATGTCATCCATTTTCCTGAAGAGCCAACATTCAATGGCAGACCAGAGCTCCAAGAAACGGCCACCTCCCATCCGAAGCATCTCACAGCTCCTGTTTACAATTTTTCTATTCAGCTGTAGTGCTCATTTAATTCTGTTCCTTTATCCAATCTTCTGTTTTTTATTATAATGTTATACATTTATACAAATATTTTAGAACATAGCTGCTCCTTTCTACATCAAGCGTTATTTGTTACCTGATAAAGGAAAGGCAGCTAAGTGGCAAATAAGAAGACAATGCATATAATGTGGTAGGCAACTTTCTATAATTTGCCTTATAATGGTTTGTTCTGTGGTAGTAAAGAATATGCACAGATATCTATATAAAAACAAAATTTAATGGACTTTAAACTCATCTGATATCTACTGCTTACCTAACAAAATAAAATAAAACATAAATAAGTCATATATAAATTTACTCTTACTGGAACGTTGATTGGTGAAATTACAGTCAGCGATCAATCCAATGTAGCTTCTTCTTCTTCTTTCGGCTGCTCCCATTAGGGGTCACCACAGCAGATCAACTGTTTCCATTTCTTCCTGTCCTCTGCATCTTGCTCTGTTACACCAACCGCCTGCATGTCCTCTCTCACCACATCCATAAACCTCATCTTAGGCCTTCCTCTTTTCCTGATACCTGGCAGCTTCATCCTTAGCATCTTTTTCCCAATATACTCTGCATCCCTCCTCAGCACATGTCCAAACCAATGTAATATTGCCTCTCTGGCTTTGTCTCCAAACCTTCCAACCTGGGCTGACCCTCTAATATACTTATTCCTAATCCTGTCCATCATCGTCACACCCAGTGCAAATCTTAACATCTTCAACTCTGCCACGTCAAGCTCTGACTCCTGCCTTTTTGTCAATGCCACTGTCTCCAGCCCGTATAACATAGCTGGTCTCACTATCCTCTTGTAGACCTTCCCTTTCACTCTTACTGGTACTTATCTGTCACAAATCACTCCTGACACTCTTCTCCACCCACTCCATCCTGCCTGTACTCTCTTCTTCACCTCTCTTCCACACTCACCATTACTCTGAACTGTTGATCCCATTCACCTTTGCCATCTCTACTCCCTCCATCCTCACCATTCCTCTGTCCTCCCTCTCATTCACACACATATATTCTGTCTTAGTCCTGCCAACCTTCATTCCTCTTCTATCTAGAGCATACCTCCACCTCTCCAGGGTCGTCTCCACCTGTTCCCCACTCTCACTACAGATCACAATGTCATCTGCAAACATCATAGTCCATGGGGACTCCTGTCTGATCTCATCTGTCAACCTGTCCATCACCATTGCAAATAAGAAAGGGCTCAGAGCTGATCCTTGATGTAATCCCACCTCCATCTTAAATGCATCCGTCACTCCCACCGCAGACCTCACCGCTGTCACACTACCCTCGTACATATCCTGTACCACTCTTACATACTCCTCTGACACTCCCGACTTCCTCATACAATACCACAACTCTTCTCTAGGCACCCTGTCATATGCTTTCTCTAAATCCACAAAGACACAATGCAACTCCTTCTGACCTTTTCTGTACTTCTCCATCAACACTCTCAGAGCAAACATCACATCTGTAGTACTCCTTCCTGGCATGAAACCATACTGCTGATCACTAATCATCACCTCCCTTCTTAACCTAGCTTCCACTACTCTTTCCCATAACTTCATGCTGTGACTGATCAGTTTAATCCCTCTGTATTTACTACAGTTCTGCACATCACCCTTATTCTGAAAAATTGGTACCAAAACACTTTTTCTCCATTCCTCAGGCATCCTCTCAATTTCCAAGATTTCATTAAACAATCTAGTTAAAAACTCCACTGACATTTCACCTAAACACCTCCATGCTTCCGCAGGTATGTCATCTGGGCCAACAGCCTTTCTGTTCTTCATCCTCTTCATAGCTATCCTTACTTCCTCCTTGCTAATCCACTGCACTTCATGATTCACTATCCACACATCATCCAACCTTCTCTCCCTCTCATTCTCTTCATTCATCAACCCCTCAAAGTACTCTTTCCATCTGCTCAACACACTCTCCTCTCTTGTGAGTATGTTTCCCTCATTATCGTTTATCACCCTTACCTGCTGCACATTTTTACTAGCTCGGTCCCTCTGTCTAGCCATTTGGTACAGGTCCTTTTCTCCCTCTTTAGTGTCCTACCTTTCATGCAACTCTTCATATGCCTTATTCTTATCCTTCACCACCTCTCTGTTTGCCATGCACCTCATCTCCTTATAATCTTGTCTACTTTCTTCATCTCTTTGACAATCCCACTTCTTCACCAACCTCTTTCTCTGTATACTCTCCTGTACTTCCTCATTCCACCACCAGGTGTCCTTGTCCTCCTTCCTCTTTCCAGATGTCACACCAAGCACCCTTCTAGCCATCTTTCTTTCTAGCTCTGCTGTAGTTACCCAGCTATTCAGCAACTCTTCACTGCCACCCAGTGCCTGTCTTAACTCTTCCCTGAACATCACCTCATAATTACCCTTTTTTCAGTTTCCACCATTTCAATCCAATGTAGCTCATCTACAAAAAGGATGCATTAATGGGAAATCCTAGTGATTGTGAATGCAGCACTAGCAAGCAGCTATGATACACAGTGAGATACCTGACAACTGAGTGACTACACAGACTGCCTGAAATTTTACATCTAAAAAAGATTCAAAAAAGCACACACATGACGCCATGTGCTCACGCACATGCACACACACACACACACACACACACACACACACACACACACACACACACACACACTCTCTCACTTGTGCTGCTTATATGTAATAACTTGGATGCTGCATAAACACAAAGAAAAGATCTCATGGCATTTATCAAAAAGCATAGGACTATTTTATTATGTGATAAACATATGTACAAAATATTAGTATACAAAACAAAAAATGAATATGTGGCAAACCAAGAAAACAAATTATGCAAAATCCTCCCCCTTACAAATTACACATCAAAAAAGTTACCACAAATATATGGGAATAGTAGTAGCAACAATTAAATGAATTAAAGTAGAAACCCTGCAAACAAAATCCTTTTTCGATTTTTTGTATTCCAACCCATTTGTGGTAGATGTAGTCTATGCCAATGTAGTGGGTCATCAAGGTAGTGAAATATAATCCTGCAAACCACTTAAGTCTTTTCTGTAGAGGAATTAAAACCAGAAACGTGCCATAAACTCTCCATACCACACAATGATTAGAAAAACTTAGAATAATCTTATAAGCCTGCAACTCATACAATTACCTTAAAAAGGACACAGTTAGTATGCAAACCGCCATGGAGAAGTAATGCCTTACAAACCATAACACCTCTCCCTTTCTGACCACTGCTTCTATGTAAATAATAATTAAAGTGTCTTGTTACAGGGACATCTGTATTCACCATCAAGAAAACATCTAAATCTTCAAATAAATGAAGAATGTCTAGAGGGTTAGCATAAGTATACAGTACAACAAGTAGAAAACTATTTTCTCTCAAATGAAAATTCACACAGTAGCATTGCCTGGCTAAAAAATTGTCATATCCAAACCTTTTACCTGACTATCACAAAAAGAACTGCAATATCAGAGAACAAAAAAATCCATAAAACTTTTGTATTCCAAATGCTTCAAACTGAAGCCACTACAAAACTAAAAGAATGCAAATAGCCACTAAATAAATAATATATGCTAGTAAAACTGAACCAAAATTACAGAAATAAAAAAAAATGGCAAAAGACACAAATATACATGAAGTACGACTAATCACGTTGTCATGGCAACACAATGGAAACTGTTGTCTCACTAAGGCGTTCACATAATGAACAATCAAGATTAAATATGTAAAGTAAATAACATCATACTTCTTAAAACACTAACACACATTACTGTCCCAAATAAAAACTAAAACCTCATAATACCTACTTTGGGTCTTCTGGGTCTTTTGGCTTTTCCCGGTTAGGAGTAGCCACAGCAGAACTCCGGTCCGCTAATGATTGGCAGTAGAGTTTTACATGCTGGCTTGCCGGGCCTAAAGCAACAACCTTTTGCATCAAAAGCAAGTACATAACCTGTTGTGCTATTAACAATGCAAGCTGACTTAGCATAAGCAGCACTAAACTTCTCTTCCCCTGCACCTCTCAGCTCCTTGTAAAATCTATTCAATACTCAACTGCATCTCAACTTCACAGCAGAAGAAATCTGGAAAAAGCCAAATTTATTGGGGGGGGGGGGTCAAAAGTCCAAAAACCAGGGACACATTAAACATTGCTTGTATAATCTTGGAAAGTTGCTAGAATAAAATGCTGTGTTACCACCATAAATTTTACTGCCAAGGTCCCTGTGCAAAAGAGTCAGAGCAACATACCACTATGCCAAATCAGCTGCTTTGTGAAAGAAAAATGCTGTGTTAACACCATACATTTTACTACCAATGTCCCTGTGCAAAACAGTCAGAGCAACATACCACTATGCCAAATCACCTGCTTTGTGAAAGAAAAATGCTGTGTTACCACCATACATTTTACTGCCAAGGTCCCTGTGCAAAAACAGTCAAAGCAACATACCACTACCCAAAATCAGCTGCTTTGTGAAAGAGCGGAACACTGAAACTTAAATGGCTATCATTTAATTAATTCAATTCTCACCATAGCTGTCAACCTCTTAGCACAAAACACATGGACAAACCCAGTAATGAGGGAATACAGCCCTCAAACATATTCATTGAATTCAGTTCTTGCCATAGCTGTCAACCTTAGCACAAAAATAAGGACAAATTTCAAATATTCATCTTCTACACTTAGAAAATTGCTAAAATAAAAGGTTGTGTTACTATGTATTTTCTGAAGAATATGAAGTCTGAAATTCAAATGCCTGTCAATTTTACTTCTGACGGAACAAAAACAATTTTCAGCAGAGGCCCAGGGAGAAATACTGCAGACACACGTCTTTTTAAAATGGCAGGACACCAGAGCAAATCCACACAAACACAGGGATGAGATGCAGACACCACACAGAAGGCACCCCAGCCAAGAATCAAACCTGAGAACCTGCAGCTGTAAGGCAACAATGCTACCACTGCACCATCAAATATCAAGCATTACAACATTTAGAAGCCACAGATATTATGAGGAACAGATCAGATCAAATATGAGGCAAAAATCTGCAATTTTTTTACAAATGGTGGTGGGTAGGGAATGCAGGTCCTTAACACCTGCATACAAGGTACAGGGTTCAAGCCTGAGGTATTCCCTACCGCACCGCCATGAGTTTGTCCTAGCCACCAGTATATGCAACTGGGGCATTTTCACACACACACTTCGTTACCTGGAGCGACATCAGTAGATCCCTTGGGCCATTAAATCCATAGCGACACACTCCATAACTGCCCGCACATTACATCCACCATGCGAGATCTCCCGATGAGACTCCTGAAGCACATCCATCCACCATGCGAGATCCGAGACTCTGTCTGCCGACATTGCAGTCCGGGTCCGATCTGTTTCCAGCTTAAAACTGCATAGACTTCTGGGATCTCTGATGTTACATGTTTCCCAGTCCGGACTGCTGCTGAGACAGTCTGCGCATGCTCCAGACTGTCTCAGCAGCAGTTCGGACTAGTGCGCATGCGCGAAAGTCCGTTTTTTTTTTTTTAATTTTTATCTGCGAATTGTAATTTTTTTATTTCTTTACAGCTAGGGGGGCTGCAGTCCGGTAGTCCAATAGCACGGGCCACCCCTGAAACCTATATAACCTATCTATAAACACTACGCTCAAATACCTAACTAAGCCGCTATCCAGGCAATAGGATTATAGAAAAGTACACACTCACTTTTTGTACTACAAACACTAAATGTAACATCGAACAACTTCATATAGATGTATAAGTAGTAAATACATAAAGCACATTATTAAACAACCTATTATCCATAAAACAACATATTCTTACACACTCATCAATTGAAATAAATGCAGGAAAGCAAACAATTCAAAATGTGGTATATTGATCAAATGAAGGACTTTAAGTTAAACGTCAGGAGCAAAGTTGACAACAAACGAATGTCATCTTTAATGTAGGTGCAAATACAGAAAGTAAAAAAAAAAGAAAATACATGTAAAAAGACATAACTACAAAAAAATAAATTTCAAACCAAAAAGTTCCAATTATATGCACTATTGAACACTGTACAGAGCATAAAGCTCAAATACACTTCAACAAGAGCACTTTCAAACTGAAGAGGAGAAAGAAGTGAATATCAGAGCCAGAGGTGAATACAAATAATAAGAACACATGGAAACATAACAAGCAGATATGATTCAATGAATCAGAGGGGTGACTTCAAGACAGGCTTGATTGATAACTTGACATTCAAGCCCGGGAATCTATCCGCTTGAAATTCAACAATCCATTTCTATTCCTGCTTCTAAGTCAAATTCTTGATATCTCCCCCTCTAGGACTCTCATAAACCAATTGTAAAACCAAAAACTTAAATTTATGTTCAGTACTATTTTCCATTATATGTTTAGCCAGAGCATTTTCTATTGTAACATTCCATATATCATTAATGCGCTCATGTATCCTCTTCTTAAGCATCCTATTGTTTTACCTGTGTAGAATGCAATGCAGCAGACACACTTGGTAAAATATATCAAATGCTTACTCTTACAACATGTAAAAAACTAAACTCAACCTTACGTGATGTCTGAGGATGTTGTATGTATAAACTATTAGAAATAAAACCACAAGCACTGCATCTCTGACAAGGAAAAGTACCAAAATGTGTAGATATCTGACATGACAGGATAAATCCTTGTCTATAGCATAGCTGACACTTTAATGACAGGTTGTTCCTAAAAGAAAACTTAAGTGTGGAATCAAGCACTTTCCTCAGTTCTTTATCAACCATAAGGAGTGGCCAATGCTTTCTAACAATATCGGAGGATAAATTTATATCATTCAAATAGGTAAACAAAACCCTAGTTTTTTGTTATTTATGCATAGAAGGACAATTGGTAGCATTGGGCTCAGTGGCATGCATCCCTGATCACTTCATCAATTTTTCCTTCACAATAGCCCCTGCCTAAGAAATCTTGTTTTAATTCTTTAATGGCCATATTAAGTGTCTCATCAGAATTATGGAGTCTCATTATTCTCAAAAAATAACCTTTAAGTATATTTTTAGGGACATGCTAGGATGCATGCTCTTCTTGTGTAAAATGTTATTTTTTACAGGGTTTCTTAAAAATACCTGTCTGTAGACCCAAGGTATCCTTATTAATATAGACATCAAGAAACTCTATACGGTACTAAGAGAATTTGTTGGTAAATCTCAGAAAATCTGTAGTCATCTGTAAAAATCCAAATTCTATCAATTCTTGTACAGGGCCATTCCAAATCAAAAAAATATAGTCAACAAATCATCTGGAAAAGCAAATATTCTGCAAAAAGAGTTGTTGGCTAGAACATATTCAGACTCCCAGTATACAAACGCTAAACTGGCATAGGTATTTGCACAGGCCGTTCCTATCCTAACACCCATTTTCTCTAAGAAATACCTATCATCAAAATAAAAAACATTATTCTCCAATATAATGTCGAAAAATGTACAAATCAACTCTGTTTTCATATGAGAAAAGCCACTGAATCCATTAAGATAGGCCTATATATAGTCAATCCCACAGTATTGGGAATAACTGTAAACAGAGACAAGACACAAGTGTCACAAAAATATATTCTCCATTATTAGATCTGTTAGTGCTCCATTCATATAGCTCAGCTAACAAGCTTTAGTGTACTTCAACACAGATGGTAAACTGTCTAATAAAGGTCTAAGATATAGGCTCAGTGAGCCACCCCTTGCTAGAAACAATCGGATGCATAGGGAGTTTGAGACTATCCTTGTGCATTTTGGGGAGGCCATACAACACAGGTATGATAGCTTGACAGTGTTCTTCTTCAGGTGTATTTGAGCTTTATGCTCTATACAGTGTTCAATAGAGCATGGAATTGGAACTTTTCGGTCCGGAATTTATTTGTCTGTAGTTATATCTTTTTACATGTAGATTATGTTTTTTTTTACTTTCTGTATTTGCACCAATGTTAAGGATGACATTTGTTTGCTGTCAACTTTGTTCCTGCCGTTTAACATGAAGTCCTTCATTTGATCAATATACCAAGTTTTGAATTGTTTGCTTTCTTGCATTTATTTCACTTGATAGAGTGTATAAGACTTTGTTGTTTTATGGCTAATAGGTCGTTTAATAATCTATTTTTTGTATTTACTACCTATACATCTATGGAGTTGTTCTACATTACATTTAGTGTTTGTAGAACGATAAGTGGGTGTGTAATTTTTTATAATCCAATTGCCCGGATAGCGGCTTAGTTAGGTATTTGAGCGTAGCATTTATTGATAGGTATGGGGTTTTATAATTATCTTATGTGCAAATACATAATATAATATTATATAGATTGGATATGTTCAGTATTGATTGTCTGTTCAGGTGCATGTTTTTGTGTTATTTTTCCTTTTGCCATGTCCTCATGATATTGTGATGAGTTTAGATTCACATTTATGGCAGGTTGTCAAGCTCTATTAATGATGCATTAGCAGGTACTATGAGGTTTTAGTTTTTATTTGGGACAGTAATGTGTGTTAGTGTTTCAGGAAGTGTGATGTTATTTACTTTACATATTTAATCTTGATTGTTCATTACGTGACTGCCTTATTGAGAAAACAGTTTCCACTGTGTTGCCATGACAACGTGATATGTCATACTTCACTTATATGGAAGGGGGTTGGTTTTGCTATCATGCAGAAACAGACTTTAAGAAGTTTTCATCACGGAATGGGACAATAATGAATGTTCTTCTTTAGTAAGTACCACGCTGTTTAATATGGATCATTGTTTTTGTGAAATACATTGGTGTAATTAAAAAATGTTTTTCCACATTTTACCATGTTTATGTGTTGTTTATATGATATGATGTTTTGTTTCAGCTGAGCCATTTAGTTTAGCAATCATATGATTCAGGTTGACCAGTGTGCTGTATTATATGATTTGATTTTTAGATATTTATAGCTGATGGTTTTAATTGTTTTGTTATGGTCTGAGGAAGCAGTTTGTTTTACCGTGAAAGCGCTTACCTTTTGTATAATAAATTTAGTTTGTTTCTGGAATTGGTGCTCATTTTGGTTCGGTTTTACTGGATTGCTGTTTATGAATTATATATAACCTTTATTCTCGGCACAACTTGTTATTTCAAAATAATGTATGCTACCTGTCCCTGCACTTCCAATAATTTATTTTATTTCGTTTTTACATTTATTTACTGGGAAAGTCCGACTGGAGACATGTCCTTTTTCAGCAGAAGTTCAGGGAGAAAAACTCCATATAGAAGAAGCAGTACAACAAGATACAGAGTATGCTAAAATAGTAACATGGACATTCTAAGTTATTACACAGAGTATGCTAAAATAGTAACATGGACATTCTAAGTTATTACACAGAGTATGCTAAAATAGTAACATGGACATTCTAAGTTATTACACAGAGTATGCTAAAATAGTAACATGGACATTCTAAGTTATTACACAGAGTATGCTAAAATAGTAACATGGACATTCTAAGTTATTACATGATAATTTCAGACAATAAACAGGTGGTATTCAAAAAAAATACAGGTTGAATTATATAGTCATTACAGTGTAGAAGATACAGCTAATTCATATTTCCTGTGAACATTCATAATTACAATAATTAGAAATTCCAAATTACATATAAACATTTACTTAATTGTAAGTCTTTTACATTAGCTTACATGTGTGGGCAAATAAATTGCATAGATAGGAAAATTCCTTCCACAAGGAATTGAGTATATAAATAGTAGGCATAGATAGGCAGGGTTGTTAAAAGTTCTATAGGATAAACAGAAGAAGTGGTCAGGTCAGAGACACTGAAGAAGATGTTATACACAGGTGATTGATAAACAGAAGTAGTAATAAGGACAGAGACAGAGAAGGGGATGTTAGGGGTAGAGCAGGGACACAGCCATCTGTTTAATAGGTGGGATTTTAGAGTTGTTTTAAATTGGACTAGGGATGCTAGGGTGGTGATGTTATCAGGTAGATCACTCTAGATCTTGCCTATATAATTTGAGAAGAGGATAAATTACCACCCTTCACCCTTAACTCACTGTTAACATTCAGTGACAATACAGCTGAGTTAGCAGTTCCCCTTACGTTTTAATTTTTGCTCCTGCTGCCATAGTTTCTGGTTACGTTTTGTATCTTACCTATTCACAGCAGTCACATTGAAAGCAGCCTAAAATCACAAGAATCCCAATGTGAGGCTTATGCCATCATCTTTCCCAAGGCAAACATATCAATTTAACACAAATCTTCCGCAGCAGGCCTAGTGTTGTGTCCTAGTGGTAAGTTACTGAAGTTGTCCACTGAGTAAAGCCCAAAAATCTCAGACTGCTGTCAATGTATTCAAAGGGAAGAAGAAAGGCATTTCCAAACATAAACTAAGCCCACCATGCACAAGGGACACTGCCTCATTGTGCACAATTCCCAATATAAAAGGCTAGAATCAGGTTGTGCAACTTCCTCTACCCCCAACATACACACAAGAGACACCGATGCAGGTTGCATGATAAATTTATCACATTACTTAGACAGCAAAGTGGCAAAGGTGTACATCTCCCTTTGAAAGAGTGTAGACCCGTTCATTTCACTGGAAGTACCAAGGCTTTTAGCATGACTACAGAATAATACTGTAGAGCAATCCATGTGTGCGTATGTATGTGTGTGTGTGTGTGTGTGTGTGTGTGTGTGTGTGTGTGTGTGTGTGTGTGTGTGTGTGTGTGTGTGTGTGTGCACATCTGCATTGGAGAAGTTATGTCTTGGGAGTAACATATAAAAGTATTATTTATACTTAAAGAAACATATGCTCTGATACAATGCAGTCATCAATAAAAGCTAAAGAATTCAAACCAACATCTCATGACACATGTAAAGGAACTTTAGAGGTGAATGAGACTGGCATAATAGTTTGCATGGAATTGTCCTTAGTGGGCCAGACTACTCAGACCAAGCATTGCTTATCTATCAAATTCTGTTTCAGCACTCATACCTAAAATGCCTAATCCTTTATAACTCCATTAATTTATACAACAGAATTCCTTATTTTGATCATAAAATGCATTACTTCTTTGAAGAACTGGGTTGAGTCATTGTGCTGAGATTTAAAATGTCTTATTTTCCTTCAAATAAAAGTGCAGTGCATTAACTCCAGACTTTTAAAAACTGAAAAGTAGTTCATGTTAATGCATAAACAGCATACTTCAAAAGTAGATTAAATGGTATATTGTATGGAAACATTTTTTACTGATGTTTACAGAAAATGTAAAATGCATCTGCTGTATACTGTCCACATCATTTCAAAACAATACAGTTTTGATGAAAGTGGGTTTGTGTCTGTTATTGCTTTAAAATATGACACCTTGCATTTCAAATCAGGACACGTTTTAGCTCATACTATGTTTCTAGCTTCAGAATTTGTAGTCATGATTCCCTTGCTGGGTAACACATTTCAGCTGGCAACTACCACACAGAGCTTACTCAGTGAAAGGTATCTGAGCAGCCCTGTCTTTCAACTTCTGCATGCAATTAGTTATCTTTATTTAGTATATACTAAGTGTTATTATTGCCTTTTCTCTCTAAATGCATACAGTAACAGACTGAAGAAAAAGAAAAAAAAAATGAATATCACCTGACAATAACACTACCTGAGCTGAAACTATTTCTTCAAACTCATTTTCTGTGAATGACTTTAACACGGCTTTAAATGTGTCCATGCATTTTGTCCAGGTATCTGACTGGAAACAAATTATTTTATCTTTTATTCTTTAGAATCAATGATCTATGAATGCCCCAGATCAGATTATTTACTGCTTAGTTTTTTACTCAGAAACAAGCCCTAGACAATGAAACTGCAAGAGAAAAAAAAAAAGCTTAGGAAAAGGCGGTCTTTAGCAGAATCTCTATACTGCATACTCTTTAAACTATAGACATGTAAAATAAAATCTGGAAAATTATGATTTCAATTAGATAGTCCAGGATTTAGGTTAATAATCTAGGTTTAAAGAGGACTGTAGCATGGCAAGTTGAGAATTTTTTTTTTCAACAGAAACAAGATTGGAAAATTTTAGTTAATGTGACATTGTCTCTGAATTGTAAAATGAATTAATTAGTATGGTGAATTACTGTAAATATATAAATAAATATATATATATATATATATATATATATATATATAGAGAGAGAGAGAGAGGGAGCGAGACGTATGCACGTGCATGCAAATATATATATATATTAAATATTCTTACATACACCCATACACACACACACATATATATATATATATATATATATAAAGAGAAACAAAGTGGCTCGTTGGCAGTTGGCAATGTCTTCTTATGCTGTATATACAATACATCAGAGCAGTAGTGTGCTCATCTAGTGGCTGGTGTCAGTTCTGATCCGATCCCAGATATGGCTCCTCACCTCACTCAGAAGCATTCAAGCAAGCCAGGTCCCTTTCTATGCTCCAGAACTTAGACATGAGCAAACAAACATTGCTGTAACAGGGAAGGATTATGCCCTCTTACAACTATTGAGTGAGCTTGGAGTTGGTGTATAAATATATATATATATATATATATAGTGGAGGGGAACCGCCCCCTGCAAAAAAGACTGAATTTCCATTTTGCATGCTCCAAGAGCATCTGCATTTTGCTATGAATGTTTTGAAATATATGATCATTTTTCAGGTAAGTCCATGTATGTATTTATGTATGCATGGATAGATAGATTCGCTATAGATATGTAGATATATCTATATCTGTATCTATCTATCTATATGTCTATATATTTATATATACATAGACACAATTCATTTAGTCAAACATTCTTGTGTGAGACATGAGACAAAACAAAGCAAACTCTGTTGCATTTTATACACAGGGCAGCTTGTGTGAATGGTGGACTAAGTAGCTTCCAGGTTTGTCAACAAAGTGCAGATTTGATAAAGAAGTTAAAAAAATTGTGTATTGCTAGCCACCTCCTGGGGCAGAGTGCACTAAAACAGTGAGCAGAGTCTGATTAGTAGCTTAGATGTGTGATGGAGCTTATGATGGGTGTGTCCATCTTGGAGGAGGAGGTATAAACAGCCAGTTTTCCACATTCCCTCAGACTAGGGATGGCAAATGCGTATCTGGCCTGGAGGAAGGTGTTTGGCTTAACAAGCCAACATTGGGTGGTAGTGTTCACTAGACCAGGTGCATAGAAGCATACACTTACATCAGGAAGGTGTAGTGGTCCCCTTGATGATACATCTTACTGTATCCCCATTGGGAGGGGCTAGGGCCATAAACATATGTCTCTTTACCAAGATGCCAACAAAAGCACAAACCACACTCAAGTCTGTCTGAAGAACAACCTCTCTGGCTTACGCTTGCCCTCGTGCTGAGGACATTCAGTACAGGGGAAGACGTGTGCACCACTATGATTGGAAGAGGTCTGTGGGTCTGTCAGTTTAGGAGAAAAAAGCATATCGAAAAAATTGTAGATTACTTTACTTCTTTTATGTTTGGACTATATCTGATGAGATTCCATGGAGCCAGTCCACTCATTTGACCACCAAATGAGAAGTAGAAATAATAATAATAATAATAATAATAATAACTTATTGATAGCTTATGGGGTGTACCATCTTGTCCACATTACACAAATCCCTAAAGGGATTTCATTATGACAGCTCTTACTTCTCTTGTGACCCCAAAATCATCTGAATTTGTTGTTTTTTCCAGTTTGTTATATAATTTTATTGTTGTATACTGACAATTGGTTGTTTTATTTTTCCTATTAAGTAAAGTGATTAGTAATGAAGTACATTAATGATTCTTTCCTTTCATATGTATTACTTCTACTACATTTAATTATAGTGATTTTAACAAACTGCAATTCATTTAATCTGCATCTTCTTAAAGTATTGAGAAATCTTTCCTTATTGTCCGATAATTTTTACAAATATTTTTGGCTTTCCCAGTCTAGACTGTATAGCCCCCTCCTTGGTGTTTGTCCATTCATTCTCCCACTGGTTAGCCATAATCATACTGCAGATGGGGCAAGAGTTTGGCAGTGATGAGTCATTACTACAGAGTGATTCAGATTTGTTTTTAATATGTCCTACCCTCAGTCCCACCCTATGTCAGATATACAATAAGGTCAATGCAGGCTAATCACTAGATGATTTGCTTTAGCATATCCTTTTTGCTTGCCGCAGGGTTGGGTAATTCAGTATCCACCATGGGCCATGTCTCATGCTGGAAACCCTGGCCTTCCCCATGCAGGATAAGTGAGTAAGTAAAAGTACCACTTATTCCTTCACCCTCCTCTAATGGATAACTCAGGGTCTTGGTCCACTCTTTGAACCAAAGTTTCCTTAGTTGAGATCAAGGATATTAAGGGTTTGTCTACTCATGACACAGAAACTTAGCCCTAATCATTTTAACTTAGCATGCAGTAGGTTACATCAGAAAAATTTATCTGTGCAGTTTATAAGTCATCTATTACATTTTGGGATACCTTTCTGATTACGTCAGTTAGCAAAGAATATGTTTTTTGTAACTAATGCACAAAAGTTAATGTAATATTAGCTTGGTATTGTTTAACCTGCTCTCCAACTGGTCAAGTGTTCCTTTTTAGTTTCTGTTTAGGTAATATATAGAACAGACCATATCAGTGTAATGATAAATGACTTATTTCAATTTCAAATGTGTTCCTGAAATTTAGACTTACATATCTTTTATAATATAAACAGTTTCATTTGGAAGATAGTATACAGATAAACACATTTGCTCTCAATTCTGAAGTAGTAAAGAAAAAATATTTTTTTCTGCTAATGCCAAGCTGCAGTGTTTTTCAAGATGCATTATTTTCAGAGTAAGTCCCCCCTTTTACCTAACTTTTCTATTTACAATTATTTTTAGAATATAGTTCAATAATGGTAATCAAGCATGATGTCTTCTTGCAATACAAGAAAGGCAAGTAACAATAAAAGCCTAAAAAATACATGTTTTATTTTGAGATATTTGCTATGACTTCTGTTGATTCCTTTCATAACTCCATCAGATGTGAGGTCAGAAAAGGTTGCCTGCTGCTGTTCTAATCAATCAGTTGTTTTAGTTCTTCCCCTACAATGCCACCAATAATACTGCACTGCAAGGTCTAAGGTCAAACGTGGCAAATAGAATTGTGTTGAAATGACAACTTTACTACAGAACAAAGAATTATTATCCTGAAGACTGCTTGGCTTTTTTTATGCATATGTATAACATGTTCATCTTTATTGTTCTCAGTATAGGCAGTTATTGACCTATGCTTATAGGTAAAACAGTTGCTAGGCTTTTTCACTTAGAACAGTGAGTGGTAAATTAAGATGGAAAATCAAACTTTGAAAGCCAGAGCTGTATACAAGTTAAAAAGTCACCTCCTCCAAGAAATAATGAATGCCATATTCTAAATCATGTCACCAAATAGTCAGTGCAACACATTTAGGTAACAAGTTTTAGAAAACACATCCAAAAAGGAAGCAGTACATAGCCTGTGAAATGAGTTAAAAGACAACATCTATTCACTTTTTCAAGAGCTGTTAGTTGATTGCATAGTTCATCTGAAAGGTACTTCTCTGAGCTGAAAATCTGTGTACTTCTTCCTGAAAAAAGTAGTTATTCCACTATTTTTTTACTTTATTAAATTTTCTAATAGTTTTGCTACATTCAGAAATTAGTCTACTTAGTGAAAGGGGTTATTCTGTATTGTGAGTGTACATCTGTTAAAATAATTAACATATATATATATATATATATGTATATATATATATATATATATATATATATATGTTAAATGTGTGTGTGTGTGTGTGTGTGTGTGTGTGTGTGTGTGTGTGTGTGTGTGTGTGTGTGTGTGTGTGTTAACATCTTAGGATGGGCTCACATCCTGTCATCTAATCCTGTGCCAAACTGAGTGTAAAATAGGCTTCATTCTACCTTGACCCTTTAAATGGATAAAGTGTGTATACAAGGAGGAATGAATGCATTTTCAGCAGTAGCATGTACTCACAGCCTCAGTGAAAGGTGAGTTTGGGAAAAATGCCTTCTTTAAAGAATATTGGGGTTTTGTGAAAGTTGTACAGTGAACTATGTATTAAAGTTTCTGTAACCATGCATTGCATATTACATGTTCTAATTATTAAGAAGAGCCATCATTAAGCCCATTCCCATGACACAGAGTAAAGCTCTGAATAAGAGCCAGATTAGGAGAGATCAACCAGTGACTCAGGTAGTGGATGTGCTGGGTGGGAAAGATAGAAGTGACCAGTGATGCTGTCCTGCCTATTTTGGGAGAGGGAGGAAGTCTAGACCAATCCACTGCTACCTACTGGAGAAGAACTGCACAGATGTGCTTGTCACTGTCAAATGGCATTTACATGATGGCCTTTAACACTCATCTGCAGAAACATATAGGTCCAAGGGGGAAAACATAGCAAGCCCTCCACTAGGTGAGCACACATGTCAGGAGTAAAGGTTAGGTCCATGCTAGGAAAAGTCCTGAAGACTACCTGGATAATGGTCTCCAGTGACTGACTCTCACACCATGGGGAACAATCAGTTGTAGAAAGTTTGCTAGCTGGCAAACAGCATGGAAGAAGTGAGTAAAATAAATACAGAAACCACTAAGTTTACGTCCTGCAGGACCACAGATGTTAAGTTGATGTTAGGAAAATTTAGTAAAATATCCCTTTAAGTCACCCAAGTTGTATTGCATTACATACAGCAGTACATAATTGTCTTGCCTTACAAGTAATATGAAGATTTTTTGAAATATAGTCAGTTGGACCATTAGACTGTCACTGTTTAAGTTATTATATAATACTAAAAAGATCTAGAAAAAATAAAAAGGAGCTGAGTTCTTGCAGCCCTTACCAAACATCTCTCTCAATTGTCATGCTTCTGCAAGAGACATATCATTATTCATTCATTCATTCATTCATTCATTCATTCATTCATTCATTCATTCAGTCACTCATTCATTTATTTGTGTATTTATTTGCTTACTTATTCACTCACACACTCACTCACTGACTTACTATGGTAGTGGAATAAGTTTAGCTTGCCAGAACGTTAACCTTCAATAAGCCACTAACATTAAATAAATGAACAGATATGTCCTTTATATTGTGATGGCAGCTCACTTACTTGATTTAGAAAACTGTTTTTCATACTTTGGTTATCACATGATGGCATACAGTAAGTAATTAGCAATATCAAAAACAACCTATTCCAATATTAAATAATACTTAAAGGCTGAGGGTCCTACAATCTATTTTCAGATGGAGAACACTCACAGCATCATGCTTTGAACAGTCTTTCAAACATGGATGCACACATTGCAATCAGAAATTACAAAGGTATTACTTGGGATCTTTAGAAAAGGCAGGGAACAAACTGCATAGATAAAATATGTATTGCGGGAGCAATATATGCAGACCAGGAATGAGGTTTAAGAGGCAGGATTTGAATGAGCCATAAAATGCTTAACTTGACAATGACTGGATAGATTACAAGTGATGTTTAATGTTTGCAACTACAGTTGTTTCAGTGGTGTTTGTGATGTAAACTGTCTGCAACTAAAGTGGCGTCATGTTGTTTGTTTTTCATTTGTAGAAATGTGATATTGCCTGTGTCATGTGTGAACATTTAATAAAGATGTTTGTTGAAAAAGAAATTACAAAGATATTTTAATTTTGTAACCAGATAGAAAGATAGACAAAAGCTGCCTTTTGAAGTATTTATTTTTTATTCAGATATTGAAGACAAGACTACACAATAAATGCTCCATGCCTCTTAGTAACTTAAATGAAATCCAATTTCACCATTACTCATATTTTATGACTTTTTTTGCAGAGCGAGAATGTACTTTGTTCTTGCATAATGCTTTGCAAAAAGCAGTTTAAGCAGCTGCATTAATCAGAATGCATAATACTCAGGTTACATGAGGAAATGAATATTGTTTGAAATCTCATACTCTTGGAAATGCAATGCAAGATGAAAAATCATAAGGGTTACCAAATGACAGCTGAAAGACCACTGCAGGGGCAAAATAATACCTTAAGTAGTGTGTACGTTCTACACTGTGTGTATACACACGTGCGCAATCTTAAGCATGAAGATCACCACATATATAGTGGTAGAAAATGGTCCAAAGACCAGCCCATCTCCCCGGTTAACAAAAAAATGAAGAAATAAATAAATACATACAAAAAGCAGCACCATTGGAGAATGCTGTGAAATAATTACTTCTCAGTTTTATTTATTGTCTTACATAAAGGTTGAGAGCGAGGAAGACACAACAAATTATTTTTTATTTTAGTGCAAAGTAAGCCTTTCTCCACACACTGTTTAGCTGAAGTATCACAATTATTTGGTTATAGCATTTATATAGACAATGTCATTAATGTAAGATAAGCCATAAAAAGCACACACACACACAGAAACATGACCGAGTAAAACAACCACCACATAAAAATAAACGTATGTAATAGTAAAACCGGTAAGTGCTTTCACTATATAAAATAACTTCTTCAGACCAAAGAACATAACAACATCCACATTTAAATAGAATTACATCAATACCTAATACACAACTAACCATTCATAGGAATCACATATTTAATAATACAGGTACCTGATTTATATAAAACATGGAACAAAAACATACTTCTAAGTGCTATATAAAAGAAAAAAATAATAAAAACATTGTAGAAGGATATGTTCATTTAATCCATGGCCCTTATGGAACTGCAGTGAGATTATCCATCTAATCCCTTAACTCACTCTCATTTTCTACATCACCCATTCTAATGTCAGCCCCCACCAGATCTGTAGCTATAAACTTAAATGTGTGGTGGTTAGCTACAAATGTGTTAAGATGCTTTGCTAGGGCAGTAACCATTTTCTCCTTGTGTATACAGTAAAGATGGTCTCTGAACCTTTCTTTAAACTTACAGTTTGTTTTGCCAACATAAAATGAAGAGTATACCTCACAAAAAGTAAGGTACACCACATTGACAGTACTGCAATCAGCTGAAGCAGAAAAATGAATCTCCCGCCCCACATCAGGATGAAAAAATATTCCATCAATACTTAAAAAATCACAAACATTACACTTTCCACATCTATGGGTACCTAAACCAAAATGCCTATTTTCGTGCCATTCTGGGTAACAAAGTCGCCTTTTTAAATTCTTCTTATTGTTGTAATAAAAAATGGGGCACCCCCAACTATCTCCGATATAGAGTGATCCATAAGTAAAATATTCCAATTTTTATAAATGATGTTCTTAAGTCATTTGTATCACTACTGAAAGTGAGGGGAGCTGTCACTGTGCTGCTGAACCTTGAACTCCTAACATTATCTTTTATTGGTGTGGCAAAGTAAGGCTTCGGCCTAGTGTTCCTTAACATAGTGGCTTCCTTAAAACCCTTCATACATATATATATATATATATATATATATATATATATATATATATATATATATATATATATATATATATGCAAATACACACACACACATATATATATATATCTATATATATGTATATGTGTGTGTGTGTGTGTGTGTGTGTGTGTGTGTGTGTGTGTGTGTGTGTGTGTGTGTGTGTGTTTATCTGCCTTTGCATGTGTGTCTGTCTGTGTTTGTATGTGTGCGAATATATATATATATATATATATATATATATATATATATATATATATATATATATATATATATATAGTGGCATAGTGACTAGTAAATTTGGTAAGCACACTGCATATTGCGGTGTTGTGTTTGCAATATTTACTAGAAGATATGTCATAGGAGAGAAATACAGACTTTCTGAGTCTGAAGTAAGCATAGAGGGAAATCCAGTTTTTTTTTTTTTTTTATGTCTGGAGAATGCTAGGAAACAGCAGAGATAGAGAAAGAGAGAGAGAGAGAGAAATACAGAGTTTCTAAGTCTGAAACAAACAGTAAAGTGAGGCAACTCTCCATGACAAGAGATGCAGTTACCCCGGGAGTAATTTTTGAGAGAATCATGATTCCTAAATTCTGGACAAGAGAGTGCTCAGAAGAGGAATGCATTTATAACTGTTTTTTTTTTTCAAAACTTCCCACAACATTTTGCAAAAAAAGTAATTTAATGTTAATCCATGAAATAGACCTCAACTCAAAAAAATGAACAGAAGACTACATTGATGATGTATGTTCTGTAAGCACAGCCAATTGTCAGAACATATCTATATACACACACACACATTATATATATATATATAAATATATATAAATATATATATATATATATATATATATATATATATATATATATATAAATACACACACACACACACACACACACACACACACACACACATATATATATATATATATATATATATATATATATATATATATATATATATATATTTATTTATTTATTTGTTTGTTTATTTATTATTTATTTATTTCACATGTGTTAACCGGGTTAGTCCAACTGGGTAAGAAATTACCCATTTTCAGTGGAGACCCGAGGGGAAAAGCCCCGAACAAAACATACAAATACATGCAAATAGAGACAAGTTAATAATATAAAGAGCAAAACAAACTTATGGATACAATGGATAAGAAAAATAAATGTAATCCAAAGAATAGTACATAGCTTTATACAAGGTCAGAAGAAGGAAAGTGCAAAAAAAGGTAGGAGTAGAGGAGGAATGAAGTGATCTAGAGGGAGGAGAAAAAAAAAGAAGAGCAGCAGGCTAAAGTAAATTATATAAAGAGGGAGGGTATAGAAAGAAGAGCAGTAGGATAAAGTAAATTATATAAAGAGGGAGGGTATAGAAAGAAGAACAGTAGGATAAAGTAAATTATATAAAGAGGGAGGGTATAGAAAGAAGAGCAGTAGGATAAAGTAAATTATATAAAGAGGGAGGGTATAGAAAGAAGAGCAGTAGGATAAAGTAAATTATATAAAGAGGGAGGGTATAGAAAGAAGAGCAGTAAGATAAAGTAAATTATATAAAGAGGGGGGTATAGAAAGAAGAGCAGTAGGATAAAGTAAATTATATAAAGAGGGAGGGTATAGAAAGAAGAGCAGTAGGATAAAGTAAATTATATAAAGAGGGAGGTTATAGAAAGAAGAGCAGTAGGATAAAGTAAATTATATAAAGAGGGAGGGTATAGAAAGAAGAGCAGTAGGATAAAGTAAATTATATAAAGAGGGAGGGTATAGAAAGAAGAGCAGTAGGATAAATTAAATCATATAACGAGGGAGGGTATAGAAAGAAGAGCAGTAGGATAAAGTAAATATATAAAGAGGGAGGGTATAGAAAGAAGATCAGTAGGATAAAGAAAATTATATAAAGAGGGAGGGTATAGAAAGAAGTGTGCTAGGATAAAGTAAATGATATAAAGAGGGAGGGTGTAGAAAGAAGATCAGTAGGATAAAGTAAATATATAAAGAGGGAGGGTATAGAAAGAAGAGCAGTAGGATAAAGTAAATGATATAAAGAGGGAGGGTATAGAAAGAAGAGCAGTAGGATAAAGTAAATTATATAAAGAGGGAGGGTATAAAAAGAAGAGCAGTAGGATAAAGTAAATTATATAAAGAGGGGGGTATAGAAAGAAGAGCAGTAGGATAAAGTAAATTATATAAAGAGGGGGTATAGAAAGAAGAGCAGTAGGATAAAGTAAGTTATATAAAGAGGGAGTATAGAAAGAAGAGCAGTAGGATAAAGTAAATTATATAAAGAGGGAGGGTATAGAAAGAAGAGCAGTAGGATAAAGTAAATTATATAAAGAGGGAGGGTATAGAAAGAAGAGCAGTAGGATAAAGTAAATTATATAAAGAGGGAGGGTATAGAAAGAAGAGCAGTAGGATAAAGTAAATTATATAAAGAGGGAGGGTATAGAAAGAAGAGCAGTAGGATAAAGTAAATTATATAAAGAGGGAGGGTAAAGAAAGAAGAGCAGTAGGATAAAGTAAATTATATAAAGAGGGAGGGTATAGAAAGAAGAGCAGTAGGATAAAGTAAATTATATAAAGAGGGGGGTATAGAAAGAAGAGCAGTAGGATAAAGTAAATTATATAAAGAGGGAGGGTATAGAAAGAAGAGCAGTAGGATAAAGTAAATTATATAAAGAGGGAGGGTATAGAAAGAAGAGCAGTAGGATAAAGTAAATTTTATAAAGAGGGAGGGTATAGAAAGAAGAGCAGTAGGATAAAGTGAATTATATAAAGAGGGAGGGTATAGAAAGAAGAGCAGTAGGATAAAGTAAGATAAGAAAGAGGGAAATATCTTAATGATAAGTCTAGTGGGGAAATGGGAATATGGAAAAGGAGGAGTTAAGTAGGATGGTTACAGGTACATGTAGGGTTGTTATGGAGGTACAAAATAAGGTCATGTTTGAAGTTAGGAAGAGAGGTATGACTTCTAATATGGAGTGGAAGATTATTCCAAATGAGGGAGATGGAGTGTTTATAAAGTATTTTACCTATGTTAATGGGTTTATAGACTTGTAGAAAGAGTTTCAGAGCTGCGCAGGGATCGGGGAGAGGTGTACCAGGAGATCAGGTTGGACAGAGATGGACAGTCAGAGTTAGAATTAAGAATTTGGAAAGCTTGGATCAAATGACATTTGGTCAGAAGGTGTGGGAATTCAAGCCAATGTAGTTTTTTGAGAGCAGAACAGTGATGGGATTTATAGGGGCTGCTGGTAACAAATCTAGCAATTTTGTTATAAGTTTGGTCAAATTTTACCAGCAGGTTATATTGTAAATTGGAAAATAGAGGGGAGCCATAGAGGAGGGTGGGGAGGAGATAGGATTGGGCTAGCAGTAGTTTAGACTTGGAGGTCAGGAATTTGCTGTTTCTATATAACATTCCCAGTTTTTGGTGTGTTTTCTTTATAGAATGAAGTATGTGGAGGTCTAGTTTGAGCTGGTCATCAATGATGACACCTAGGAGTTTAGTGTGTAAATCTGGTGATATGATGGTGCCATTTAGTGAGGATACAAGAAAGGTGGATTTGTGATGGGCTAGAGCTTTAGGTAGGAATAGTAAGAGCTTAGATTTTGAGGGGTTCAGGATAAGTTGATTGTTGGAGAGCCACTTCTCAACAGAGTGAAATGAAGACTGGGTGATATGGTGGAGGTTACTGGTAGAGTCAGAAATGGAAATCAAAGTTGAATCATCTGCATACTGTATGATAGGGGAGAGATTGCTGGCAGTGTGTAGGCCATTGGTAAAGAGGTTGAAAAGGAGGGGGCCAAGAATTGAACCTTGAGGAACACTGGTCTGAACTGGCAGAAAGGGTGAGAAGGAATTTTGCCATTTAACTGCTTGTAAGCGACTGGACGGGTAACTAGAGAATCAATTTAGAGTGGGGATAGAAATGCTCAGCTAAGAAAGTTTTTGAAGTAGAAGCTTGTGAGAAACAGTGTCAAAAGCCTTTGACAGATCTAAGAAAAGGCAAGACACAAGTTTATTATTGTCTCTGGCCACAGCTACTGTATGAGAAAAGGATAAAAGTGCTGTGTTAGTACTGTGTTTGGGCCTAAAACCATGCTGGGTGTTGGTTAAAAGATTGTTTTGAGTAAGGTGGGAAAGAAGTTGAGAATTAATACACTTTTCTAGAATTTTGGAAAGGAGAGAAAGAATAGCAATGGGATGGAAGTTAGATGGTTCTATGGAGTTTCCACCCTTATGTAGTGGGATAGTGTAGTACTCCTTCCAAATAGAGGGAAAAATAGATTCTTGGATTGAGCGGTTTATTAGAATGGAGACAGGAAGAGCCACAGAGTTAGCAGCAATTCTTAGGAATTGGGAAGGTAAGTCATCAGGGGCGGGGGAACAAGGTTTGAGTTTACTAAGGAGAGTTTTAATATAAGTAACAGATACAGGTTTGAGCAAGAAAGGATCAGAGAGGTTAGAGGAGTCAGATTGGGGGTATGGAGAAAAAGTGGGTGTGGTAATAGAAGTGATAGTACTGGAAGTGGAATTCGAGGTGGGGTTGGGAATATTAGAGTTGTTATGCACAAGTTTAGAAATGGTATCAATAATATATGCACATACACACACACACACACACACACGTATATATATATATATATATATATATATATATATATATATATATATATATACATATATATATATATATACACACACTCACACACACACACACACACACACACACACATATATATATATATATATATATATATATATATATATATATATATATATATATATATATATTCATATTTATTTATTTAACATTTATTTTACCAGGATAAGTCCAATGTCCTTTTTCAGTGGAGTCCTGGGGAGAAAAGCTCCAAAGAAATAACAGTGTACATACATGCTTTAGATAACAATAAAACTGGCATACAAGATAAGAGAAACAATGAAGTACAAAAAACAATTATGTAGAACAATAAGATACTCAGGAGTAGTACCATTATTTACAATATATACAAAAAGTACATTTCAGGTGAGAGTATAGTGTATGCATTAAAGGCTTCAACGGGTCACTTACATATGGAAAAGTGGGTCTTCAAGGGGGGACTTTGCAGTTGCAGAGAGGGTTAGTATTGAGGTGAAATTTAAGAAGGTCTTTAAAGGTGCCTGTGTGACTTTGTAGCCTGATTTCAAGTGGAAGGGAGTTCCATGCTTTGGCAACATCATGGGAGAATAAGGCCTCCCTAGAACTGTTATTGCATGGATTAACTTCAATCAGGTTTTTGATACATGAACGTAGGTCCCTTTTAGGGTTGTGAATGTTTAGCATGTCGGCAAGAGCAGGGCACTTCCCCAGATGGAAGAGAATGTGATGGGCTATGATCAGTTGGTGGTAGCGTTGGAGGTATGGAAATTCTAACCAGTGCAGTTTAGTTAGGGATAGGCAATGGTGGGAATGTGATCTATTATTGGCAGTGAACCTAGTTATTTTATTGTAGCATGTAGAGAGTTTGTTCAGGTTGGTTTTGTTAATATTGGTGAGAACTGGAGAGGCATAAAGTAGTGTTGATAAGAGATGAGTTCTGGCTATTGTTGTTCTAGTCTCAGGGGTTAGGAATAGTTTGCAATGATATAGGCAACCTAGTTTTTTATGGACTTTAGAGATAGTTTGGGATATGTGCTTGTTGTATTTAAGTTGGTGATCAATAGTGATGACTAAGAGATTATCCTCAGATACTGGAGTGATGAGGGTGCCATTGGTAGACATGATGGTAAAGGTGGAGTTGCAGTGTTTGGTTGGCTGGAATAGTATTAGCTGTGTTTTTTTGGGGTTTAGTATTAGTTGGTAGTTGTTTAGCCAGTTCTCTACCTCAGTGAAGGATTCTTGGGCTTTACTTTGAAGTAATTGGATGTTTGTTGCTGAGCAGATTAGGGTAGTGTCATCCGCATACTGGACAATGTTGGCTTTAGTGGTAGCTAGGTAGATATTATTTGTAAATATGTTGAAGAGAAGGGAGCCAAGGATTGAACCTTGTGAGCCACCACATGTGACAGGGAGTGGGGGGAAAGGGAGTTGCCCCGTTTGACAGATTGTGACCAGTTGTTTAGGTAACTGTTAAACCACTGTAGACTGGAGTCATCAGGGTTGAGTTCTGCTAGACAGGTGAGGAGTTTGTTATGGGAAACTGTATCAAATGCCTTGGATAGGTCTAAGAAGGTGGCAGAGACCAGCTTTCCTTGGTTCCTGTGAGAGTTTATGGTATTGGAAAAGTTCATTAGGGCAGTGTTGGTGCTATGGGAAAGTCTGAATCCATGTTGGGTTTTAGTTAGAAGGTTGTTGGTTAGCAGGTGGGTAAGGAGTTGGTGGTGGATACATTTTTCTAGAATTTTTGAGAGAGGTGATAGGATTGCAATAGGACGGTAGTTGGAGAGGTCAGTAGATGGACCTCCCTTGTGGAGGGGGATGATATATGAGGTTTTCCATAATGAAGGAATAGTATGCAGGGCGATAGATCTGTTAATAAGTAGGGAGATGGGGTACGCGATGGCCTTGGATGCAATTTGTAGATATTTAGCTGGAAGACTGTCGGCAGTTGCCACTAGGGTGGTAGGTTTGAGCTTAGCTAAGAGATTTTGAATGGTAGATGTTGGTACTGAGGTAAGTGTGAAGGGGTGGAGTTAGTCTGGTAGTTTAAGGGTTGAGGTTGGGTTGTGGGTGATATTGCACTTACTAGGTTCAGTACTGAAGAGGTAAAGTAGTTATTGAAACTAGAGGCTATATGTGAATCAATACCTTTGATATCTGGGGGTTGTGTGGTGACTTTTCCAGGCTGGAGGATGTTGTTCACTGCAGCCCAGAATTTCTGTGGGTTGTTGTTATGTTTCCTTTGTAGGGAAATATAGTGGTTTATCTTGCCCAACCTGACCTGTTTTTTTTTGCTTTATTTCTGAGCTCAGCAAAGCTTTGTCTAGTTTCGGGAGTTTTGCATTTTTTCCAAGTTAACCAAGCTTTGTCTCTAGTCTTGAGTAAGATTTTAGTGGCTTTGTTTAACCAGGAAGCAGGGTTACTTCATAATCTTATTGTTTTCAGTGGGGCTAGTTGGTTTAAAATCCCTAGGAATTTGGCATTAAAGTATTCTACTACAATATCCAGGGGGAGGGTTTTTATAGGAGCCCAGTCACAGGATTTTAGGGCTTCTGAGAATTGTACTGGGGAGAAGTTTTTGTGGGAGCGGATTTGTAAGAGAGCGGGGTGTTGGTAGATTTTAGTTTGTGCCAAAGGAGAAAGGTTGGATTATGGTCAATGAGGGAATCAGGTAGTATCCCGGATAGGTGGTCAGTACTGGGCTGGTTAGTCAGGATCCAGTCTAAGGTGGATTCACGTTTGGTGGTTTTGTCAATTCTTGTGGGTGAGTGTATGAGTTGTACGAAATTATACAGGTTTATGTGGTTGGCAGCTATGAGTGAGTGTATGGTGTTCCAGTCTATGTTAACATCATCTAGGAGTACAGTTTCTTGGGACAGGGAATGGGAAGCCCAGTGGAGTATAGATTCTAGTGTCTTAATGTGGTCTCCTGGTGGTATATAAATGCTGAGTAGGTTTAGTTGTTTGTATTGATTTAGTAGGATTTTGGTGAATAGGGTCTCGGCAGTGTTGAAATCTGGGGTTTCTTTTTGAAGTAGCTGAACTTTTAAATTGGATTTGTAAAGATGGGCAATGCCACCACCTTTTCTGTGAGCTCTGTCTACTCTTAATATATTAAAACCAGGTAGAGTTATGAAATTATCTTTAATGTGGGGTTTAAGCCATGTTTCTGTAATCACTATAATATCTGGGTTATATACAAAGATGGTTCCATGTAACTGTTCTATTTTATTTATGATATTGCAAATGTTTAGGGTTAGTATGAGTAAATCAGTGGATTTGTGTTTAAATGGGAGATTGGGGTCAGGTGTGGTATGGGTGCTGTTTGCTGGGCCAAGATTGGGGTGAATATCACCTCCTAATAGTAGTTGAGCTGCAATGCTGGTGATGGTTTTAAGGTAGAATATAGTTAGGAAGTGGTATTTGAGGCTAAGGTGATTTTTAGATTGTGAGGTATAATGGATAGGAGAGGTGAGTTGTAAGATTAAAGGGTAACAGATAATTAGTTGTGTGTTTGCAGGTATGGAGGGATTGTTTGTGGTGTATGGTAGGGTGGATGATTTGATACAGTACATGGTGTTAAGTGGCTGGTGATAAGTGGTAATGATGGAGATAAAGTAAAGACAGATGGATAGAGAAGGCAAGAGTAATGGGATGATATGGTTGTGGGAGAGTGGTGTTGGTAACATGGTAATTGAGTTCTCTGTGTTAGAGGCCTGTGGATGGTTGTAGAATGAGAGGAGTTATACACACACACACACACACACACATATAATATATATATATATATATATATATATATATATATATATATGTATGTATGTATGTATGTATAGTTACAGTTCACTTAGTCTACATAAGTGAATTGCAGTCTGTTTTGAGTAAAGGTCATTTAGTGTGAATGATTTATTGGGCAATTTCCAGGTTGTTCAACAATGGTAAGTGGATGGGCTGGATGTCTGCATGCTTGTGTGAGTGATTTAGGGATAGGGTAAGAGTTAACTAAAGCAATATATTTAGTGTGCATGTGTGTTTAGGTATGTGTGATGAGTGTCCGAGCTGTCTTTCATAGTGCTAGTGTTACAGAAAGGACCTTTTTTAAGGTAAGCTGCATGGTATGGTTAGAGGTAGGTGCAGGGTTAGTTAGCACATATTACTAAGGTAGAACATGGGGGGCAGAGCCTACATCAGAGTGGAGGATTAGTATTAGTACAAAACATTACTAATCCTAAACTAGCACTAATATATAAAAGCTACAGTGACAGTGATACCACTCAAGACTGGAAACTTATAAAAATTACACCAGAAGACTGTACTATATTGTTCATTGCCAGTCTATATATCCTAACACCCTCAACTATAAAACTAGTTATGGATCACATCCATAAAATTAACCAGAACTATCAAGGGGAAAAAATCTTACTGCTAGGTGATGTTAATATCAGCTAGAAAGGAATCAACAAAACACAACATTCTTCTTCTTAAATGATCTCTCAGATCTAGGCAAAAACAGGTATACCAAATCCTACCAGCAGTGTCAGTATCCTCCTTATGTTCTTAGAAATTACTGTCAAATAATATCCAAATGATGTAATATGCAGTTAGCGAACAAGCACCATCCAGGGAGTATGTTTTTTACACCTAATACACAAGCATATTACTTAGGAGACGGCATCAGCGTAACACAAATCCTACTGTACATTAATTGCTGAACCTCTCCTGTAGTACATTAATTATTAAATCCCCTTATATCTGTAAATCGATATACAATAAGGAAGAACAAAATGTCATCAAAACGATAGCATTCAAATACAACCTGGCTGTTTACTAACTGCATCAAAATCTATAAAAATTGCCAGTCCAGTAATTTCAAACATCTGTTCTGAGGATTTCTTTCGACACTATCCAATGGTGCCTGTACTTATATACACTGTATGCAGTAGTGTGAAAATACTCTGCATAGTACACATTGCACGCTGCCATTCACGATCACACTTACATCTGTTGTGAGGATTTAGTTCAACACTATCCAATGCTGCCTGTACTTGTATACGCAGCATGCAGTGGTGTGAAAATACTCTGCATAGTACACATTGCATGCTGCCATTCAGGATCACACGTCACAGACATGGATATTAGTCCTTAATGATACTATACAACTAATTACATTTCTCTATGAACTGTAATGATGTACTGTGCAGTTTTGTATGACATTACCCCACATCATAGCAGAGAATACCTTACTACATAGATGCTGCATTATGCTCCTGCCTGTCTATATCATGTAAAGATATCACCGTCATTAGGTATGACACTGAGCTGTAGCCATTACCATAATATGGAAATGAAGAGACCTGGTGTTGTACGAGCTTCTGTTGGTGAGACTTCTCCACTGTCATTAGGAGCGGGGTAAGTATGGTTGTGGTACCTGGCTTGCATGGACTACAGGGATTGCTGCTAGGATTTTTCCTACCATGCAAGTGTATGTTTTTTCCTTCTATAACAGTAGTGCTATGTTTGCTAGCTCTGTTTGCTGAGCACATATCTGTAGGTAAGGGATATTTCTGCACCAACAGACTTAATACCATTTGCTGATACTCAGTTGCAGTCCCATAAGTTACCCCACTGAGAACCACATATCTACAGTTTCTGTCACAGTTGTGAATCACATATGATCTGGGAGGGCTAATTTGCATCAGTGGCATACAGTAGGTACACAATGGGACAAAGCCCCTGATGTAATCTCTTTGGTAAGCAGTTTTGCTGTGTGCTCAGTCTACTCTGTGGTATACAGTCTTTATGAACAGTATCCTATAGTTGCTGAGATGTTCTCATTTTATACTTATCAAATGTTCCATCTCTTTCCATGCCCGCATTTTATAGAGCTTTAGCAAACATTTACCCTATATACAAAACATTTAAAAAAATAATTTAACATGAAATAATATACTGCATATACACTTAAGGCATCTTCTTGCAAAGATAGTGATTTACACACTTAATTCAGTACCATTACAACACTTCTTCTTCAATGCAGTATGGAACAGATTTCCTCATTCTTCCCTTATTTTTAGAGATTAGATATGTCTTTCAGACAGACCATAATTTTCTGCTCGAAACACTGACAACCTCAAATTTCTCTGAAGGAATGGTTAGAAGAGTCTCCATTTACATGCATAACTGGAGCTTTCAAGTAATATCAGGAAAAACTGCATTAAATATTTGCACCTTCTTATGTGACATTCCACAAGTTGCTGTACAAGGGCCAGTACTGTTTTTCATATTCAGAAATAATTTACCAAGTGCATTACCCACATTTAATTGCCTTGTTAAAGATAACATTCTCTTAACTAGCTACGACTACACTACAAAATGGTTTCATTCAACTGTTGAATTTGTTGCAGTCGTGTAGCTTAAAAATTACTTGCACTACTGCCTCATTATTGTTAATCAATACTGAACATCCCCTCACCAACAACTTAATTATTACACTCATTATGGCAATACCATCTTAGCACAAGTTACAAAGAAAAATATACCAATGTTTGGTAAAATTAACAATTCTCATTCCACCAAAACTGTTTAAACAATGACCCCAGTGACAATCAAAACAAAAATAAAATAATAAAAATCACTGTGTTGCAGCCAAACCTCTCCACACCCTTCCAAAGGTATCAAATGTTTTATTAAGACATAAAAATGTTTAAAACATATTCATTGAGCACTTTCATCCCCTCAGAATGGGGACTTCATCAGAATACATGCCTTCTATTAAATCCAACATTTATAGCCCAATGTGTTGATGACATCACAGCCACACAAATGCATTTAAAGGCACAACCACGTTTTTTATAAAAATACAGCTTAAAAAAAATTATAAACATCTAAATCATATTTACTGCACTTAAAATAAACTTTACTAACTTCATGGAAATTTTTAACATAACTTTTTGTCCCTAGCTCTCTTAATTAACAGGGGTTTTACAGAAATAACTTCATTTAAACCAATGCCCTCTGCTACTTGCAGCTTGATCTGCCATTTGACTTCTTTTTCTTCCATTAAATTTCTGTAGTTCCCCCACCCCAGAGTTAACACTTTCTCTAAGATTCCAAAGTGGAACCTCTGAAAATTCCCACAAACTAAAGAATGCCTATACAGTGCGTTATTATTATTCTTAGTGGATATCTTATACATGTGTTCATATATCATATTGCATAATTGCCTTTCGGTTTTGCCAACATAATATGCTGGACATCCCTTACACAGTGCAAGGTATATAACACCTGAAGTGTGACAGTTCCTTAACAAATTCTGCTTTTGATTTGAGGGTATTTTTTAAAATAACCATTTTACAATCTACTATGTAGCAACATTGTGTACAGGATTCACACTTCATAGTAAAATCAAACTTGTTAGCTTGTGTGTTCATCACATATTCAAAATTTTCTTTTATATTTACTCATGTTTTATGCACATAGAAGGGTATCTCTCCTACAACCCTTCTCAAATCTGGATATTCCCTGAGAATGGCCCAGTTTTTTTGCAATATGTCTTTCACTTTCCCTACCTTCCCTTAGTATGGTAAAATTATAGCTTTTTCAAAGTTTTTTTGTCACTGAGGTGACTCTCTAACCAAGTTAAAATTTTCTAACATGGGTTTGAATCTCTTACCCCATTCCCTTCTAACATAGTCCACATTTTCCTGAACCATGTCCTGTGGATATCCTCTTTCATAGAACATTTCCGCAACTTTCTGTAATTCATTCTCAAGGTCACCAGCCGAAGATGTCACTCTAGCAACCATTACCATCTGGACTTTTACAATACTGGCCTTTTGGTGGGGAGGGTAACTATTGGTGTATTCAAGGTAAGAGTTGATGAATGTAGGTTTTCTGTATATTTTAGATGTAAAGCCACTTGGAATTGGGAGGGTGGCCTAATGGTTAAGGTGTTTGCCTTACAAACACAAAGTGCAGGGTTTGAGTCTCACAAGGGATAATTGGTTAGGCTTAAAATGGCTCACAAGGGCAGTTAGCATATTACTAATCTATGAACCTATGAACCTATGAGTTTTAAAAATCTGAGTGTCAAGGTAACTAATTGACAAGGGGTTACTCGTGTGAGTAAATTTTAAGAAACTAGTAGTGGAATTCAGATCCTTAACAAATTTCTCCATTCTATCTATGGAACTATTCCACAGAATAAAAATGTCATCCAAAAATCTTATGTATAATTTGACATTTTGAAAATACTCACATCTAAAGACTTTATTTAACCCCCAGTCAAAAAGAACCAAGTTTGCAAATATGGGAGCACATGAGGCTCCCACAGCAACACCTTTATTTTGTTTGAAGTATTCTCCTTCAAAATATATATAATTGTAGTCTAAAACTACCCCATGAAGTCAACTATTAAATTACTTTCTCATTAGAGAAACCTGACATTTTATTCAAACAGTTAGCAAACATATCTAAACCTTCTTCCCTAGAGATACAAGCAAATAAATCCACTACATTGAAGGTAAAAAAAAATCAAATTATTTTCCCAAAGTTCTTCCTTAATTCTACCAAAAAAGTCCCATGAATCTTTTACTAAATGCTCCTCTTTATTCACAACTTGTTTTAACCAAAAGTTTATGGTGACACCAAAAGGGTAAGTTTATGACCCCTGTCCTGCTACTATTGGCCAAAATTTTAAATTACTTAAACCCTTGTGGGTTTTTGGAATCCCAAAAATGGTAGCCACCATAGGGTTCTTGACTTTCAAAAAGCTGTAAATTTCAGGTGTAATACGCTCATCCAAAAGGTATCCTTCCAAGTAATAATCTATTCTTCGGTAACTAATGTTAACTTCATTAAGTGAAACATGGGTATATACACTAGTGTCATGTAACATCTCTAGGAGTTTTTGGGAATAATGTAAAGCACCAAAGATGACCATCCCACCCCCTTTATCTGGATGCATAATCCTAATTGTCCTGTTATTTCTGAGCTGTTCAAGTAATCTCATCTCTTCCCCACTAAGATTTCTATATAAAAAAATATTTTTTTCTTTTAATTTTAAGGCATATAAATCCTCAGTCACAGCCTTCTCAAAAACATTTAGGGTGGCAGTCCATTGGTGGGTTGTACACATACCTATTTTTAATTTCTTTATTCTTAGTAAGATTAACATGTTCATCTTGTTCCCTAAACAGGAAAGCTAAATTCACTTTTCTCATGTATATTTTTAACTCCAAAATGGTATCTGTATAATCAAAGCCTCTAGCTGGCACATATTTCAACCCCTTCATAAATAACAAAAATGCTTCTTAGTTAAAGTTATTCCTGAATAATTATAAATGTGCTAACCCCTAAATGGGCTAACCAGTCCATTCCTTAAATATTCATCATCACTATTAGTTGTTATTCCCTCCTCCACTTGGTTTTGTTGAACCACTGATTTGGTGCCCTTTCCTTGTCTCTTCTCTCCCCCACATCCCATTTTTCCTGTGCATGAATAAAATGTTGATTGTTTCGATAATTATTGTGCTGAAAACTGTTATCATGACCATTAGAGTTATAAAGTGAGCTTCTCCTTTCCTTCCTGTACATATACTCTTCTTTGCGAGGGGGGTGTGGGTATGGGGAAACCCCCCCCAACAATTTTATGTTCTTTCTGTTTCAAAATATATGCTCTGTTCTCTTTATACTCTTTTAAATCCGTTTGTAACTATTTACATTTTTTATCAAAAATGCTATTACACTTGTTTTCCACCATTTTAAACTGTTTAAAATACAGATTTTCATATTGTGAAAACAGTAGGTCATTTTTGATGTCATTGTTTAAAGTCTCAGCTTCACTAATCAAACGGCACAGTTTAGAATCATTGCATAAACAGTCTTTTCCATGCTTATTAAACATTTCAGAGAATTCAGTTTTTTACCATATTCTATCCCAAAACGAAATTTATAAACCCTTAGGCCTTTTGGCACAATTTGTTTCTGTAAACATTCATTTAAATAAGCATTCTCCATTTGGAGATGTCTAACATCAAACATTTTTTTCTCTGAAAGGAAAATGTTTTCTTTCAAAGTCCCAGTCTTTGTTGCATAGTTCACAGTCTTTATATTGTTTCCCATATTTTGTTTGTCATTAAAAACAAAAGGCTTTTTAAAAAAAATGTCTATATCCACTTTATCAGTCCCATCCACATTAAAGTGTCGTGTAACTTCAGTACTAAAGCCAAAACCCCTTTCCCCCCTCATAGTGTAAAACAGTACCTGTGGTTTTTATAGGTTCAGAGTTTTATAGGTTCATAGGTTCATACTAGGCTATATGCCCTAGGGCATTTATAAGCCTAGCCAGAGTGTGTGTGGCTTTCGCCACCCCTTGGAATGAGAATACTGTGCCCATTTAGGGTTTAGTTTACTGTGCTTCTGTCTAGTAGTGACACAGAGACGACCCCCGGGGTAAATCTACGATCTCCCATCCACTCGACAAGATTTCTCTTGAAGAGAGTCAGTGAGGGGCTCTGCCTAACATGGACTGGGATTCTGTTCCAGAGTGTAGGGAGCCTCTGGGTTATGAATCTGTCCCTCCAGCATGTCCTATTTATTTCTGTGTTGAGGTTCAAATCTCTCACTCTCGTGGCTCTGGTGGATTTGGATTTCCTGAGGTGGAGCATGTCCATTTATTCCGGACTGGACATGGCCTTGTACGTCAGGCATAGATTGCCTCTGAGTAGGCGGTATGTGACTAAATAGAGCTGGAGTTTCTTCAGCCGGGCAGCATATGACATATGTTTGAGACCCTTGATCCTCTTGGTGAGGTACTTTTGGGGTCTTTCTAACTGCTGCAGGTGTCGGGTAAGGTACATCCCAAATGGGGCATTGTACTCAATTATGGGCCTGATAAGGGAAGAGTATAGGGGCACAATGACCTCTCTTGATCTAGATGTGAATCCTTTCATGATAAGGTGGGCAATATAGAAGGTCTTCCTAACCACTTTGGCAATGTGAGTGTCAAATGAGAGGTTACTGTCAACTTGGGTCCCTAGGTCCCTGATTACTTCTTCCGTGCTTAATGGATTACCACCTATGTGGTAATTTGTGGGTACTTTGTTTTTCCCAAAGGGTATGACTATACATTTTTTGGCATTCAGTTTAAGGCCATGGCTCTGGCACCAGTTATCCGTTTCTATGAGGCCTTTCTGAAGGATGCTTGTGTCCACTGGAGTATCAATTATGGCACCCAGTTTGCAGTCATCTGCGAACTTTATCAGCCACAATCCTCCTATGTTAGCTTGCACCTCCGAAAAATAAATGCTGAACAAGAAGGGTCCCAGAACCGAGCCCTGCGGGACACCGCTTGTGACTGGCTTTGAGACTGACATGGCTCCAGCAATTCTGACCTTGTGGGTTCTGTCCTTGAGCCAGTTTGCAACCCATCTTATGACATATGGGTTTACATTTAAGCTGGTGAGCTTGTCTATGATGCCCGAGTGGGGTATTGTGTCGAAGGCCTTTGCAAGGTCAAGGTAGGCTGTGTGAACTGCCTTACCCTCATTAATGGCCTTAGTGACTGTTTCAAAAAAGTCGACCAGATTCAAAAGGCAGGATCTGCCCTTGACAAAGCCGAATTTTGTGGGATCCAGTGTCTGTAAGTCCCCAATGTCTTTGTTTATGAGTTCCATAATGATCCTCTCCATAGGTTTGCAGACCAGGCTCGTCAAGCTTATGGGGCAGTAATTTCCAGGGTCCATAGAAGCACCTCCTTTGTGGAGTGGGACCACTGTTGCTGTACGCCATTCTTTGGGCACGTATCCTGTAGTAAGGCTAAGATTAAACAGCAGCCTTATGTGCGGGTTTAGTTTCTCTTGGAGTTCATGTAGCACGCAACCCAGGACACCGTCTGGTCCCATTGATGCTGTGTTTTTAGCTTTGGAGAGGGTGGCTCTCACCTGGGCATCTGAGATGTCAGGGAGGCTACACTCTGCTGGGATAGATATTTGTCCTTTTGGGGGGGGGGGGGATTTGCACTGAACCTGTCTGCCAGTATGTTGGCAATGTCTGTGGGTTCAGTGTATTTTTTGTCATTTTGGACTAACTCTGAGCATATTTGGGAGTTTCCACCCAGGTTTCTAACATAACTAAAGAAGGCCTTGTGATTGTCTTTAGTGTCTTTTGCGATTTTTCTCTCAAAGTTGGCCTTGGATGATTTTATGAGCGATCGTAGTTTTTTGCTAGTACTGATCAGAGATGCCTTCCCTTTTAGGGATTTTGCTCTGTCATGTAGTAGCTTCCTCCTCCTGTTGTAAAGCTTATTAATGGCTGGGGTCCACCAGACAGGACGCCTGCCTTTGGGGGAATGGGTCTTGATTTTATTTGGGATTGCATGATCCATGCATTCTTGAAGGTGTCCGTAGAAGGCATTTATAAAGGATTCAGCGGTGTGGGATGTGGTTTCCACTGGCCCAGGGGCTTTGAAGGATACCACTTTGGTCTTAAGAAGTGTGAAGTCAGCTTTTGAGAAATTCTTCACTGTGGTCTTCTGTGCTGGAGGTGGGGGCAGATGTGGATTTCCAGTGAGATTAATTTATGGTCTGATCTCAACAATGAGGGGTATACTTCCGGTGTGGAGCATTGTGTCCCCATGTTTGTCATGATCAGGTCTAATATATTATCTCCTCTTGTGGGAGTGGTGACTAGTTGTTCCATCGCATTTGAGTTTATGAATTCTAGGAACATTTGGGCTAGGGTGTTGGGGCTTGAGTAATGCTCCCAGTCTATGTTTGGGTAGTTGAAGTCTCCCAATATGATGGTATTTGGAGAGATATTCATACTCTCCAGTGTCTTCAGGAAGGCGTTCCTGAGTTTGAGAGGGTGGTCTGTAGCATGCTACAAACTGTAGGGCAGTTTTGCCTATGGTTAGTTGCACATGGATGGTCTCTGATGCTTCGTGCATTGCCACTAACCTGGAGGTGTGGGTATCTTTGATGAATATGGATACTCCCCCTCCTTTTGTGGTTCGGTCCAAGTTTTGGGGCCGAAAAGCATGATATGAGGTGTAACCTGGTAGTGCTGGGGTGCTCTCGGGAGCCTTGAACCAGGTTTCAGTCACTGCACAGACATCAATGTTCTCCATACTGAGGAGGGCTCCGAGTGCGTGCATCTTGAGGTTTAGACTTCTGGCGTTGAGCAGCATTACCCTTAGTTTTTTTCCACTTGTGTTTTCTAGGGAGGTGGGTTTGTCTTTTGAGCCTTGACTAAAAAAGACACTATGGGGGTGGCAAGAGCTTTGGCCAATATCCAGAAGCCCAGGGGTGACAGGTGCAAGCCGTCCCTTGCGAAGCAGCGTGGCTTGTCAAGCATGTCATCCCAAGCAGACAGACATTGGATCCCCTTAGAATGACACCAGTAATTAAGCCAATTGTTAAAGCTGATCATTTTGTCTTTGTACTGTGGCATCATTCTTGGTGAGGGTAAGATGCTGCTCAGGGTCAGGGTCATACCGGCAAGGGCTACATAATCAGAGAGCTCCTCTATGTCTCTTTTCATGTAGTCCAGGGAGGTACGTCTCAGGTCATTCACACCGGCATGGACAATGACTGAGTCATATTTGTACTTGCTTTGGAGTGACCTGAGTGCTTGTGTTATGTGGCGGCTTCTAGCACCCAACAGGCAGCTTACTGTAACCTTTTCCTTGTTCAGTCTGGTGAGCGGGACGTCAGTGTGTCTGACTATGGAGTCACCTATTACAAGTGTATCAGGCATATTGTTTGGCCTTAAGGGCTGTGACTGTTTGGCACACTGACTTTGTGAACTATGTGTTGCATGTGTTATGTTTTGAGGTAGTGGTTGCTTGGATGTCTGCTTTGGAGGCCTCTGTTGTTTTGGTAGATTTTTATTTAGAGCCTCTGAGTATGTTTTTGTGTGTTTATGTGTTTGGTTTGCAGTTGTGATAGGTCTATGTGAGACTGGGTTTGTGGTGTGTGTGGTTACCGTCTCCTCCTGACTGGTTTTGCCAGTACTGAGTCGAGAGAGCTCAGCCTCCAGTTTGGCTATATAGTTGCATCTCTCACATATATTTGTATTTGTTAGGAAGAGGAGAGGGTTGTCTGTGTACATGAGGCAGTTGTAACATTGCCTCAAAATTCCCAGATTCACCATCTGAACTGGAGAGGACGCCAGTAATTGACCCCTCGACATGCTAGAATAGTGTAAAGGATTGCTGTGTAACTGAGTCAGAAAGGACCTATAGGGAAATGGGTACTCAAGGGGATTGTAGGTGGATGTAGTGCTTTCTTTTTGTTTAAGAGTGCTTTACTTGTATAAAATGCTTTTAGGAGCAAGTGCTGGGCTTTTAAGATAGAGAATAGACTGTTTAGATAGAAAGTAGAACAGTTCAAAGGGAAAAATTGAAGAGCAGACTTAACAGAAATAGTTTAAGCTTGATTAACCGGCGCTGCCCGATGCTGCGCTATGCGCAACTTCGTGCAACTTCACGCAACTTCATGCAAAAGCGCGCTAAAGCGGGCTTTATAGCAGGGGGTTAGAAAGAGCTAGGAAATGGCCCAAAACAACCAATAAACTACAAGTTTCTGGGCTGGAACCACTCTTTTAGGGACAGATAGCCTGCTCAGTGCTCCCCACTCCCACTGGTGATCAGCAAAATCTGAAGACTGGACTATTCTAGTTCAGTAAAGGTGGGAAAACAAGGATATATATATATATATATATATATATATATTTTTGTTTTTTTCACAAACAGATAAAAAATAGATACAGTAACAAACAGTAAATGCTTTAAAACGGCTAGTGCACTTGAGTGTGTAGCCTACCAGTTAATTTAAGCAAAAAAACAAACTTTTAAAGTGCAATCAACTTGCAGAGCTAGTTTAGTAATAAAAATTCACTTTTTAGGCAAAATACAGCAGTCGAAAATAGAAAGCCAGAAAAATACTTATAAATCAATGGAAAGTCACTCTTCCACTCTCTGCTGCTTGTAGAACTCTGCAGGGCACCATGAGGAGCTATGCTGAGTCGTATACAAGCGCAAAAGCGTACTAAAGTGGGCTTTATAGCAGGGGGTTAGAAAGAGCTAGGAAATGGCCCAAAACAGCCAATAAACTACAAGTTTCTGGGCAGGAACCACTCCTTTAGGGACAGATAGGCTTCTCAGTGCTCCCCATTCCCACTGGTGAACAAGGAAGCTTCCTCCTATACAAATAAGGATATGGACAACACAGGAACTATGACACAGCCCAGAGATCAGCAAAATCTGAAGACTGGACTATTCTAGTTCAGTAAAGGTGGGAAAAACAAGGATTTTTTTTGTTTTTTTTTTTTTTTTTTTTTCACAAACAGATAAAAAAATAGATACAGTAACAAACAGTAAATGCTTTAAATCGGCTAGCGCACTTGAGTGTGTAGCCTACCAGTTAATTTAAGCAAAAAACAAACTTTTAAAGTGCAATACAGTTCAGAAACAAATAGAAATACAGTGAATCAACTTGCAGAGCTAGTTTAGTAATAAAAATTTGCTTTTTAGGCAAAATACAGCAGTCGAAAATAGAAAGCCAGAAAAATACTTATAAATCAATGGAAAGTCACTCTTCCACTCTCTGCTGCTTGCAGAACTCTGCAGGACACCACAAGGAGCTGTGCTGAGTCGTATACAAGCGCAAACGAGTGCTAAAGCGGGCTTTATAGCAGGGGGTTAGAAAGAGCTAGGAAATGGCCCAAAACAGCCAATAAACTACAAGTTTCTGGGCTGGAACCACTCATTTAGGGACAGATAGGCTGCTCAGTGCTCCCCACTCCCACTGGTGAACAAGGAAGCTTCCTCTTATCCAAATAAGGATATGGACAACACAGGAACTATGACACAGCCCAGAGATCAGCAAAATCTGAAGCCTGGACTATTTTAGTTCAGTAAAAGCGGGAAAACAAGGATTTTTTTTTTTTTTTTTTTTTTTCACAAACAGATAAAAAATAGATACAGTAACAAACAGTAAATGCTTTAAATCAGCTAGCACACTTGAGTGTTTAGCCTACCAGTTAATTTAAGCAAAAAACAAACTTTTAAAGTGCAAAACAGTTCAGAAACAAACAGAAATACAGTGAATGAACTTGCAGAGCTAGTTTAGTAATAAAAATTCGCTTTTTAGGCAAAATACAGCAGTCGAAAATAGAAAGCCAGAAAAATACTTATAAATCAATGGAGAGTCACTCTTCCACTCTCTGCTGCTTGTAGAACTCTGCAGGACACCACGAGGAGCTGTGCTGAGTCGTATACAAGCTCAAAAGCGTGCTAAAGCGGGCTTTATAGCAGGGGGTTAGAAAGCGCTAGGAAATGGCCCAAAACAGCCAATAAACTACAAGTTTCTGGGCTGGAACCACTCCTTTAGGGACAGATCGGCTGCTCAGTGCTCCCCACTCCCACTGGTGAACAAGGAAGCTTCCTCCTATCCAAATAAGGATATGGACAACACAGGAACTATGACACAGCCCAGAGATCAGCAAAATCTGAAGACTGGACTATTTTAGTTCAGTAAAGGCGGGAAAACAAGGATTTTTTTTTTTTTTCACAAACAGATAAAAAATAGATACAGTAACAAAACAGTAAATGCTTTAAATCAGCTAGCACACTTGAGTGTCTAGCCTACCAGTTAATTTAAGCAAAAAAAAAACTTTTAAAGTGCAAAACAGTTCAGAAACAAACAGAAATACAGTGAATCAACTTGCAGAGCTAGTTTAGTAATAAAAATTTGCTTTTTAGGCAAAATACAGCAGTCGAAAATAGAAAGCCAGAAAAATACTTATAAATCAATGGAAAGTCACTCTTCCACTCTCTGCTGCTTGTAGAACTCTGCAGGACACCACGAGGAGCTGTGCTGAGACATATACAAGCACAAAAGTGCACTAAAGCAGGCTTTATAGCAGGGGGTTAAAAAGAGCTAGGAAATGGGCCAAACCACGAGGAGCTGTGCTGAGTCGTGGCCTTGAACCAGTTCCATGCATTGTGCAAATGCTGGAAATACCATTTCCACCACTCTACTTTGTCCCAGCACCATTTCTCAGTTCATGTATGCTTTTTTCTCCACTTGTAGAGTTTAAAATCAAACAGGATGCCAAATCTTGCCTCTCCTTGGCTTCCAGACCATTTTGCCATGTCTCCTTTTCTTCCCCAGTGGAAATTCCACCTCTTGTTGACTGCTATTGCTTCCTCTTTCCTGAGGACCCATCAATGGAGCCTTGGGACTGGCTGAACATGTCAATAAGGTGGGTCAGCTCACGTTTTACAATTGCCAACTCTGAATAAACTCTATTAGCTCATCTCTGTGAACTGGTGAAAATAATGCTGGAATTTCATCTAAAGAGTCCATGCTGCAAGGTTGCTCTGTTAAAAATGCCAAAACTATTAAAACAATGACCCCAGTGACAACCAAAACAAAAATAAAATAATAAAATCGCTGTGTTGCGGCCAAAACTCTCCACACCCTTCCAAAGGTATCAAATGTTTTATTAAGACATAAAAATGTTTAAAAAGTATTCATTGAGCACTTTCATCCCCTCATAGCCCAATGTATTGATGACATCACAGCCACACAAATGCATTTAAAGGCACAACCAATTTTTTTTTTAAATTCAGCTTAAAAAACAATTATAAACATCTAAACATATTTACTGCACTTAAAATAAACTTTACTAACTTCGTGGAAATTTTTAACATAACCTTTTGTCCCTAGCTCTTTTAATTATGGTTTTACAGAAATAACTTCATTTAAAGCAATGTCCTCCCCTGCCTGCAGCTTGATCTGCCATTTGACTTCTTTTTCTTCCATTAAATTTCTGTAGTCCCCCCCCCCCCACTAGGGTTAAGTAATACTTTCTCTAAGATTCCAACGTGGAACCCCTGAAAATTCCCACAAACTAAAGAATGCCTATACAGTGCATTATTATTATTCTTAGTGGATATCTGATACATGTGTTCATATATCCTATTGCATAATTGCTTAATTGCATAAACACACTGTATCGGCATTCTTTAGTTTGTGGGAATTTTCAGGGATTCCACTTTGGAATCTTAGAGAAAGTATTAGTTAACCCTAGAGGGGGGGACTACAGAAATTTAATGGAAGAAAAAGAAGTCAAATGGCAGATCTAGCTGCAGGCAGGGGAGGGCATTGGTTTAAATGAAGTTATTTCTGTGAAACCCCTGTTAATTAAGAGAGCTAGGGACAAAAGGTTATGTTAAAAATTTCCATGAAGTTAGTACAGTTTATTTTAAGTGCAGTAAATATGATTCAGATGTTTATACTTGTTTTTTAAGCTGTATTTTTTAAAAACAATGTGGTTGTGCCTTTAAATGCATTTGTGTGGCTGTGATGACATCAACACATTGGGCTATAAATGTTGGATTTAATAGAAAGAATGTATTCTGATGAAGTCCCCATTCTGAGGAGATGAAAGTGCTCAGTGAATACTTTTTAAACATTTTTATGTCTTAATTAAACATTTGATACCTTTGGAAGGGTGTGGAGAGGTTTGGCTGCAACACAGTGATTTTATTAGTTCTCATTCCACCGTCATACTGAAAATGTCCTATCCAAACTCAAACATGCATGCATGTCTTATTTGCATTTGTATTTGCATTTGTTAACCAGTGTTGAGCACAGTTCCAAAAGGACCTTTCCCAGCATCGGCCTGGGAGTACTGTCTGATTAAGTGTCTTGCTTAGACATGTCATAATATGCAAATGAAAGATGAAGGAACCAAAGCCTAGACTACAGGAAGCAGCTCATTCCATTAATCCACTGCACTAACTGCCAAACACATTACTGGCAGAGGTTACGTTTCCACAAGAAAGGAATAAAGCAGTGACTGTACACACACACCTATAGAAATGTGTATGAAAGTTAGACTGACTTGTCTGCTTAATATGCATTTGTGTGGCTGGATATTTTATTTATGACTTACTGATCAGAGACAGGAATACAGAAAGGAGGTGAAGTTTTAATGGAAATGCTGAGTCTGGTAGGAATGAGGTGTTTATGTAAGAACTAGAATACAAATAGAGCATATACATTGTAAACTGGAACATATATATATATTTTTTTTTGGAAACTGGTATAATTGCAGGGTTAATAGTTGGAATCTAGTAAACCGATTCCTGAACACAGGGCTTTATGGTTTGAGGTAAAGATAACAAAGCAGAAAGTTACGGAATATTAAAATAAAACAAGAGATGGTAGCGTGGTTAGTAAAGAAGAGGTTAAATGAGATATGGAAGGATTATTTGAATTTGGGAATGATGTTTAGTTTATGAATAAAATGCAGAGTGAGTTTAAAAAATAAAATAGTGAAATAATTTTACTGCAGGTGTAGGGGACAAGGAACTGAGTACAGAGGAAGATATAAAGTAAATGTGAGAGGGCATTGTGAATCTGTAGTAGGAAATAGAGGAAGAAGCTTATACTGGTAGAAGGAAAATATTTAAAGAGGCAGAAGCTCATTCAAAGGGATCAGTAAAAAGGCAGAGGTTTCACATACTGAGTAAAAAAGAAAATGTATTGTCTTTATCTAAAATTGAGAAAAGTAGTTAATCAACTCATCTGAAAAGAAATAAAGTAATGATAAACTGAAAAGTGGGTTTGGTGAGTAGGTTGCGGAATTATCCGGCATATATAATCTGGGGGTGGAGAAAAGCAATGAGATGATTTAATATGAATTTGATTGATGGAAGAGGAGGAGGGTAAGAAGGGAGGAGGAATAGAAGGCATTAAAGTAAGATAGGATAGATGGTACTCCAAGAATGGTTGGTAGAGCTTATAGTTACTTTATAGGATGTCAGAAGAAAATGTAAATTACGCAAAGTGAAGTATGACATGCCAACAAATTGTCAAAAACAGAAAGGAAATATAACAGAAAATTGCTAACGAAATTTATTTAGATGAGGGAAAGAAAAAGGCATGTTACTATAGAGAAGGAATAAATGCAAAATGGGCAAAATGACTGGGATTTTATTTTGACTATAGAACACAAGAAACTGCTTGCTATGTAACAGGTCAAATATAATTCAGGAAGAGAAAAACTGGTAGAAGAAATTAATAATGTAAAAAAAATATATATATATGTTTTAGAATGTAGCATGGTAAAGAACCTTTGGCAGCTAATAGTAAGCTAAATATTAAAAACTTAAGGAGGCAGAGTAAATATAATATTATACATTAGTTACATCAGTAGGAAGACGCAAGTAAAGAGTGGAACAGAATGGTCATAAAAATGGGCTAGATTCACTACGTCAGTTATATAAAACATACATTTTAAAAAAGTAAAACACTGACCATTGGAAAACTGTTGAAACAAAACATGCATGTGTGCGCGCGCATACAGAAACACATGTGTGCACGCACACACACACACACACACACACACACACACACACACTCAAACAAAAAGATAGAAGTGTACTTTTTTGCTGGGAAAAATAATTGCACATTGCCACAGTCCCTTACTCAATTATTTTCACTCAAAAGTCACATAGATTTGAAAAAAAGAGAATATTGCTTCACAATGATTGTACAACGTAGTAATCAGGCTATCAAGCAGAATGCAACAATGCTTCTCTATGGGTGATTTATTCCCTAACACCTAAAAGCTAGTTAATCAAAACTGATTGAAAGTGACTGACAACACTACTCAAATACCAAAAGACAAAACAGTAAGCCAATATTAAATATACCAACACCATAGTTGTGCAACAACAGAGAAAGGAGAAAGGCAAAACATCCTGGAACAATAAATATGGCAAATGAATGTGAGCATGGTCACACAGCCTAAGTCCTGTAAGAGCACTTATAATTGGAGTAATTTAACATGGGGATTAGGATCAGGGAGTCATGCACTGACATACTATATATCAACTAGTAGTAGAGAATCCCTTTTAAGTCATACTTTTGATCAATTACTTTGTAGCAGAAACTGGTGAAAAAAATCTATGAATAATATGAATTTGAAATTATGTTTATGTGTTATTTATCATGAAATTTGAAAACTCATACACTTTAATGAAAATGTAATTATGAAATGCCACAATATAAGGGAAAACTGTGAACATATTTATGTTTATGTTTTTTTAATCATAGGAGAATTGTTTTGGAATTATGGTTAAAAAGCCACAAAGTGAATGCATTTTGCTTTGTATTCTTAGTACTGCATTCTCTTTATTAACCCTAAAGTCTTATAAAAGCCATGACATGTTTTACATCCAGTTGTCTACCTGTTATGGATAGGCCCTCACTTTATCATTCCATCAAAAAGACAGCACTTCAGGCCTGCCACACCCTCTTTATGCAACACTGGAATATCAGTAGCGTTACAGGAATCTAGCAGCGAGCATATGAAGAACTTGCAGTTTTGTTATTTTATCAGAATTAGATGTAAGCAAACTAGCCTCGGCGCCATTAGAACTGCCAGAATTAGCACTTCCTGCACCGCACCATAACTCCATTCCCTTATATGGCCATGTTTCCCACTGTAATTTCCTATAAGAGGCAATAAGCAACTCTCCAAATTGAGGAGATTTTTGGAGTAATGATGAAGAAGGTGAAAATAATAGTTTGTTTACCACTAATGACCCATACTCTTTTATTATGTATAATTTTCTATTATGGAGACAAAATGAAAATGTAAGATTTTAGTAAGTAGTTTATCTTCCTGAATATGAATTGACCATTGTCTAATGACTTATCCTTACTTACCTGTTCTCCTACCTCACCACCCCTAGGTAACTATTTCCATAAGATGTTAAGTTAACCATTAAATTTTTCACAGTATGGAGCCTCAGTATCACATACATATTATTAAATATTCTACCTCCAAGATTGCAATACATCACAGCAGGTGCAGTGGAGCAGTTGTACGATAGATATAGGGGGTCACTGCAACAATGGGAAGGGTAAAGACAGGCAGTTGGACAGTAAACACATCATCTTTAGAAAGATGAAAAATTACTATTGGACGGATATGTATCATTGACTTTTTGGTTTTTGTTTTTTAATCAGGTAATTTAACTACTCTAAACATATTCAGCCATGGCTCATTATTTCTGTAGATTAATACTGCTGCATGGCTAGTAATACAACAAACGTACTATCCTGGACATAAATATGTTCCTAGCTGTCTCTCCTTACTTTAAAAGTATTCATTTTTGGAAGGGATGACATTTCATGATTTGTTGTTTAGCAAAATACATTCCTTTCAAGTATTCAAATGCAATCAATGATGTCTGTTTACTGACACTTCAGTTCTGTTGCTGAACCGTTTTACCAAACTGTGCAAACTTGCCTTAAGGCTTTCAAGCCTTGGAAGAAGCTATATTATTCATCCATTGTATGGCAATGTTGGAGGGCTTGCCTCCACTTCACAGAGAGATGATAACTTATTTTTTTTTACCCATTTCAATGAAATGGTCTGTCAGCAGAACTGAAATCACTTAATGATATACTGTAATCTGTCTATATATAATGGGTTAAATGGGCACCGATACAAACATGATTAATTAAGAAATTATTTTTATGTACAATCTTCTGTAAAATGTATGATTTGCAGCTAAAAATTTACTACAAGTGAGTTGAGAAAACAGAATCGTTCTGCCCAATGACATATTTATAGACATAAGTTTAGAGATATACTTAGGAATTGGTATGTCTGAAATTGATTTCTAACAATACACTCAGATACATTATTCAGGTGAATAATTACGTGGTTTATGAGCAATGATGTTTTGTTTGTTATCTGTACGAGGTAGTAGATTATGTTTTAGCTGGGTCTATGTTAGTTTATCAAACATCCAAATTGTCGAAACCTATATGTTTGAGACAATATGATCGAAAATTTGGTTTGTTGAATCATTCTGACTTATATCATGGTACAGAAGGGATCAGGGAATTTGCTCTTTTCCCACCATAGTGCAATCAATGAGTTGGTATAAATAATTAGCAGTGGGTGTGGGGGGGCCCAGCCCCCCCCCCCCCATGTGGGGAGGTGCATATGGGTTTCAACAATTTGGACATTCGATAGACTAGCATTGACCCATTTTAGTTGTAAGCATGAACGATTAATAGCTGTATTTATAGCATTCCTAAAAACATCATAAACAGATTACTTTATTCAACTGCACAGCACTTTCCCATTTATAAGAGAATAACAGGACACTGTAAAGAAGATAGCTAGTTCCAGTCTACAGGAAAACATAGCTGCCTGTTATTCTATTATATAAAGAAGGGTGTTCAAGCACTGAATATACTCTTTATAACTCTAAACAAGGGAAACAAGAAGATAAAGGTAGCCTTATGTTTTAATTAATGCTACAACACTAATGTTTGTTTTACACAATTACCAATGTGAACTAGCTCAATGGATAAAGAGATAAGTATGTAAAAAGTATATTAGTAAAATCCAAGATTTTAGGCAACATGTATTCTACTCGGAAATGATGCTGCAGGAGTAACATCCCTGAAAACATTAGCTACAGCTAAACTTTTAATAAAGAGGAACTGTCAAATAATTCTTACTGATATAGTCACTAACAGGGGTCATTTTGTTACACTCACTGTTCACAAACATTTGACTCACAAAGTCATATTTAGAATACACCATTCCATATTTCCATATTTCTAACATATCCATACTTCCTGCAAAGGTTAAAGTCAGTGGTCTTACATATTGATATATTATGCTGCATCCTTTCTCAGAAAGCATCTTTGATTACTGACACTGTAGAAATCTTCAATATCTCTGATAGAAATTAAATATTTCAAAAGCAGTGACTTCAACCAAAGGGAAAAAATATGAATCTTATTCTGAGCAAATTGGTGTACCCACAATAATGAGATTCTCATTCTATTTGACAAAATGAAATTATTTAAATTGCAGCATACAAACCAAGACAAACTGTCATGTACATTCCCAAGTCTCAGAATTTAGCCTTGTTTTTATATGCATTTTAATTTTCATATATGGAAATTTGGGTCGCACTGTTGAACTAGAACACTCTAAGTGCTTGGTTGTCCAGTACGGTTTTTGGTGGAGTGGCTTATGTATGGAGTCTGCACACCCTCCATGTACATGTGTGGGTTTTCACTGAGTGCTCCAGTTTTCCCTTCCTAAGAAGACTGAAGCATGCATATCCTCAACTAGTGGGGTTTGGCTTTATTGGCCTGAATGCAGCCATAAAGACATAAAAATAAAAAGTAAAAAGTCATGGATATTCCGAGGCCGTATAGCTGAAACACTTGATGAAGGGGTCATTTGCATATATCCCATGCGCCTCTATTACAGGAGATTTAAGGTATCATGCACTAAAAACACTAGCTTAGCCAGGTTTTGTTGTGGTTTTTACTAATTGGTTTGTCTGTGGAACCTTTTTACTTTTTGGTTTACATCCATTCCAGGAATGTCCAATAGCTGAACTTGCAGCCCTCCAAACTGACCACAGTATGTGCATCCTATAAGGGGTTAGCTCTCCATTCAAGAGCAGTTTCTTTGCATTTTAATCAATGAATATAGAGATCAATTCCAACTTCTCTACCATCCTCACTAGATTAAGTAGGTGATCAAATAATGGACAAATGAATAAATATTTGGAAAATGAAAATCTTTCGGTAAAGTTAAATTTAAAAATCAGATGAGTATACCCAGAGGCACTGGGAACTAAGGTCAGGTGGTGCAATGCCAGGGTAATCCTATGGGCTAGGCTTGAAAAGGCTCCAGGGCAATTAGTGTAATACCCACCTATGAACCTATGAATCTGTAATAAATGGTATTTAATAAAAAACTCAAAAGAGTTTGAAGTCTGTCAAAGTTATACCATCCAAAAATCATGTACTATAAATCAGAAATTCTCCTAGACAGACCTTAATCTGCATATATATTTAAAAAAATATTTCAGCCACATGAGAAATTACTGAGATAATGCAAACTCCAACAAAACAATGCATGGAAGACAATGTTAAGTTGTTAACTGACTTAATACATGAATATAAGACATTGCATCTAATTTTAAAATTGTTTTACTGACAAAAATATAAAAGATGTCCAGGTCTTCAGACTAAAGCAGCTAATTTATGTTTAATAAATGTACTGTTAAAAAAAAAAACTGAAAGGCCAAAAAACTCTTTACTGCAAGCGTCATTCTCAAAATATATAAATAATTACCTCTTGAAAGAATTACTTACTTCATAATTAAATAAATCACTTAATTGCTCAGGCAATCCAAAATTTGTGGCAGCATAACATCACAATGTTACCACACAAAAGCAATGTATATACTTCTTGACAAATCACTCTTTTAAGGACATGAAAATATTGATGACTACTGCTGATAGAAAACTTAAATCTTGCATGCTTCAAATAATGCATCACGATCAGAGAGGGTTTCCTAAATTCAGGCGAGTGCAGGATAATCAAATGAAAACAAGATGCGCATTGGTCTTGTAAAGATCAACTTTGTGATTTCCAATACTTCGTGGTGGATTGTCCAAAAGGGCACTTCTGTGCATCTTTTAAGTCATATCCTTTAAGTTTCCTTTTTACTCCTCTAGCCCTCATACATGGTGACCATCTGTGTCCCTTCTTAAATAAAATCACTCCCAGTTTAATTGCATTTGTTGGAAAGGGATACAGTGAGTTGATTGATTCAGATGTTTATATAATCAGACAGGTTCACATAGATGTCATCTGACAGCTCTTCATGAAATCATATAATTCCCAGGAAAGTTGTGCCTTCAATGGAAATAGTATTGTTGAAACACTCTTCTTCTGTACTAATTAGTATTAAAATGGATGCGAGTTTTACTCTGTATGCTTGAAACATTTATCTGAAGTATTAAATGGCAGCTAGCACTCTAGATGACATAATAACAACTCCTAATACAGAAACACAAAAATGTACATTAAACTAGGGTATTTTATTTTAAACTCTATATATGTTGTGCAAGTAATGATACAGACCGCATGTTCCAAAAATATTGATCTCTTTATCTACAGTGCACAAACATGTGATCATTATGTCATGAACAGATGTTCTTTCTTGAAATCATTACTTTACTTAGGGAGCATGCCCCCTGCACCCACCAGATTGAGGCTGTGGCCCTCCAACACACAGACAATGTTAAAACATGTATTTAAACTTTAGGTCACAATTAATCAGAGAAAACATATACTTAAAAAAATAATAAAAACAAATATTTGTTTACTCTGGCAAGTTCTTAGAAACTCACAATTTCTGATACAGTCCTCAAAATCTGTGTGGTTTAAGTACTTTTGTTTCACAAAAAAAAATGACTCCCAAGAAGGACTGCTCACTGCCACCATTAATGTTTATAATAGCACTAGAAGGAAAAGTTAATATTACAAAATGTGATACCAGAATACAGGGTATCTGAGTAAAATCAGATAATAAAGAAAAAATATCATGTTCAGTTATTTCCCACATTTTCAGCTAATGCAATGCTCTATGTTAACTGCAGAGTAAATTATTTCACACTTTATCTTACTTTCTGCTAAGAAAAATCCTATACCTTGATGTAAAGAAACAGTAATACTTTATAATCTGAAACTTTACTTTTAATGCAGTAATCAGCTACTCAAAATACCTTGGTAAACAAATTTCATTCTTACTATAACAGATACTGGCAAACACTTGCCTGTTCATAATTTCTAAAATTGTTACTTTACTTAATACTCATGCAATGTTATACCATTAGATCAGAGATAATCCCTTTTAATATGTCAGTCCTTCCAAATTACACTATGCAGTCATTCACTAACTAGAGTATTTTTTTAACTTGTCTGGTGTTCAGTGAAACTTAGAATTATGATACAACATGACGCCACAGAGAAGAAAAAGAAAACCTTGGATTTTCAGATATCCCTACTGAATCAGCTTTAAAAAATGTAAAACCAACCTTCCATTGGCTAAACGCAATTTTGGAAAGACATTCATTCATCAGTACCATATAATTCTCTGTGATCAATAATTTAGAATATCAATAATCCAGACATTTAAATATGAACCTGCTTAATAACATTTTACTAGCTGCAGACATGCCAAATTTTGTCCTTTTTCTGAGCTTATCAGTATGGCATAAGTGGGTTGTTTGTGGCCAAACTTTACAAAATGCTTGTGCATATATCCAATGGACCTACACTACAGGAGGTTGATGGTATTATTAATTGATGACTCTAGCTTTGTTGGGTCTTTCTTGTAGTTTTTACTAAATGGTTTATCTTTGTGACACTTTAGCCCTTAGTTTGATGTTATTTGGATATTCTGTACTCACTCTAATGTCATAGACATCAGGCATATTTGTAAAATCTATTTTTGTAACTTTAATTCAGACAATCCACTTTCAAGCTCAGAAAAGGGGTGAAAGCATGAGTATAGTTCATGGGGTTTGGCTTTACTGTTCGAATGTACCCATAAAGGTAAAAGTAAAAATGTGTGGGCATTCAGAAGCTATGTAGCTGAAACACTGGGTATATCCTGAAGGGGTCATTTGCATATAATCCCATGGGCCTCCAGTACAGGAGGATTTAAACTATTACACAGTGAAGACTGTACCTTTGCTGGATATTTCTTGTAGTGTTTACTTAATACTTTGTCTCTATGATTTTTCCCCCTTTCTGTTTGCAGGTCTGCTTGTTCAGACTAGATGGTAACCATACAAAATCAGTGTAAGTCCATGAATGCACAGCGTTCCACAGTTTAACAAAGTCCATGGACAGGAGTCTGTATATTTCTCATCATTTAGCACTACTGTCTATGGACTGTTTTGTGTTATGTGTAACTATACTGTTCACTGCTTCCCCCTTATGTCTGCTACATCTCAAATAAATCTCTCATATTTACAAACTGAAAGGTACTCTAATCCAAGTTGCTATGTACATAAACTGCAGTGACATGGATACTCAATAGACAAGCAACTTGAGATTTAGTACTGTTGTACAGCAAGAACATTAATAAAGTTTTCTAAAGCCAATACTATGGCAGCTGATATATTCACATACTTTAGATAACTGCTTCAGCACAGATGAATCAAATCAGATTAATGCACCTTGACTGAAAATGCCCCATCTTGTAAATATTTTCACACTTGGCTAAACTCTCTGACTCTGAGGCCATCACTATATCAAATAATTACAAAACATAATAAAAAAGCTCAAATTACTTATTTTGGAGAAGAGTGTGTTACTTCTTGGCTTGAATACTGCTGTCTCTCCTTGACACAAAATCTGCTGTTAAGAAATAATATCAAAAATCAGTCTACATTTACATCCTATCAATTCAAACATCATTGTGAGTACATCCCTTTCAAGAGATACCTGGCTATCAAGCCTTGCTCTACTTCTGTACATATATATAAGGTACCAGTGAAAAGCAGATATTTACATTATATGACGGTGTTACAAAAATTCCCCAAAAAATGCATTCAGGTAGATTACCAGAAAGTTAACCTTCCCTCCTTTGTAAATACAAACAGGAATACGCACCTGTATCTAACCTATGAAAAATCTAAAATCTTGCTGCTGCTATGAGTCAGAATGCATGTTCATAAACTGGCACATTTTAATAAACAATGCAGTGCAGAGTTACACAAATGGCAAAGCTCTACAATGACAACACTACTTTCTAATTCTTAAAACTCATAAATTCATATGTAATTAACTTATTAGAATCCATAACATTAGGTAGCCCAAAGAAAATGAACAGTATAAACATGTGCAATGTACTACTGGAAATCTTAACTGAGCCATTTCAATGCAAGGAGGTGACAACATGAACAAGGAAAACTTCCGGGTGAATTAGTTAAAAAGGAGAAGACACTTCTTTATATGCAAATCCACTCAAAAATAGCACTAATTACTGCCTGACATTTGATTGTAATGAATTAATATTTATCCATGAAAGCTTTACCCATATATTTAAACCATGATCCATGTGGACAAATGCAGCATCGCAGACAGACAGGTGGTAATTATTGCATTATTATATTATATTATATTATATTATATTATATTATATTATATTATATTATAAAATAAAACCATTCTCATAGTGAATATGTCAGCTGAGACATGCAACATTTGCTAAAACTGCACTACCACCAGCACATTTTCTCATCACCATAATACTTTACAAAACTACTGGGATAGAAAATCTATCTTGCACAGCAGAAAAAATGTAACAATCCTTTTTGTGCAGTTTTGTATTTTAAAACAATTTAAACTGTAGCCATTTAATATTTCCAAATATAGTCACATCATCTGTTTTATGTTATGATACAAAAAGTTCAGGTGTACTTCATTGGGGGATATTATAATTATAGCTACAATCATCTAACAGTGCCAAAGCAAAGGGTTTTGTTTGTCTTTACATGTCCGTAAGAATGTGTGTGTGTGTGTGTGTGTGTGTGTGTGTGTGTGTGTGTGTGTGTGTGTGTGTGTGTGTGTGTGTGTGTGTGTCAGTGTGTTTATAATTTGACAGTCATCTATGAACACATGTAGAATGTACTGAACAAATGTGGTTCTTGAAACAAATTAGTAGAAATAGATTCGCTCACCAGTGGAAAAATAAATGTAACAGTTTCAATTACCAAAAGCAAGAAAAAAAAAATATATATATATATATATATATGTGTGTGTGTGTGTGTGTGTGTGTGTGTGTGTGTGTGTGTGTGTATATATATATATATATAAATGTATTTGTGTGTGTGTGTGTGTGTGTGTGTGTGTGTATGTGTGTGTATATACTGGTAAAAGGAAAATATTTAAAGAGGCAGAAGCTAATTCAAAGGGAATTACACTGAGTTTGGCTGTATTGGCTTATTTCCTTTGCCTTGATTTGTTGGGACATATATATATATATATATATATATATATATATATTTTTTTTTTTTTTTTTTTTTTTAAAATAAGCCTATCATTTAATATTTACAATTACTACCTGACTTTTGATGATATGGGATTTACCCCCATCCACTGATATTTACACACTCAGATTACACTGCTGTGGATAAATCATGCTGGTTATGGTTATCTGCTTTTGAAGACTTACAGACACATAATTTGTGAGCATGGTCTATACTGGTCCATCTACCTGCCTGTCAATTCAAAGGCCTAGTGTAATAATGGCTAAACCTGCTCTAATATCCTGTTACCATTCCTGTATGTGAAGCTGCATCATAGAGATACACATATAAAATAATTAAACAATAAATTATACCTCTCAACTGTCCAGATTTTCACAGAATGTAAAGATTTTCTGTCAAATCACTGAGGATTGAAGTCATTAAATAATGATACCCATTTCAATGTCAAATTTCATATCCTTCAGAAAATGCATGCTGACACAAATTGTGTTATCCTAGCAACTTTCTACTTTTTTATGAGCAATATGCAAAATCTGACCCTATCTTTGGTACACCCCCCCCCCCCACTATTTTTAGCTGTGTCCCATTTCTTGGCCTTTGAGGCTGAGATGTATGCTTTCCATTTATTTTAACAAAAATCACACTTTATGTTCTTAGTTATAACAAAAACTAGACTAACCTTAACTAGAAGTTCCCATAACAAGATTTAGTTCAGCGTTACATTATTTGTCATGTCTTAGTTATTCAGTCAAGATTATTTAAATATGTAAATTCCATGCGGTGAAGAAGGTATTGTGGGTATTAAGAGGTAATGTTTCTTTATGTGTTTGGATTGAAAAAGGGCAAAGCAGAAGAGTTTTCCGTTTCATGCATAGTCCTTCTTGACTTTTGCTGTCTAACTGAGCAAAGAATATAGTCTGAAGAAAATATATTACATGTGAGGCAAACTTATTTATGAAGGTCTAGGCATTCTGAGAAAGTTGTGCCTTTGTGGAGAAAGGTGTTGACTATTAACTCCATATACAGAATTACTGGTTCTGTATTTTCACTTCCTATCACACCTGACATTTTGCTAAGCAGTTCCTCAATTAGTGAATGGTAAAAACTGTTTTTTTCTAATGTAGACCAATTCTAAATAAGCTTCAAATTCTACAAAATATGACTGTCAGAGGAGTAAAGAGCAAACGGATTAGTAACAGATTCCCATTGGAGCTCTCTGTCCACTGTGCAGGAGATTCTTCAAGGGGCATCTAAGAGGTTATGCCTTATTTCACATACTCTTTGGCTGGATATATAACACTAAATTAACTAGAGGAAGTATGTCTCTGTCTTTCATTATAAAAACAATCTTTTGAACTTATTTTTTAGATCCTATGGTCAGTCTGTCAAGTGTCCGAATGGAAATCATTCAGGCGGATGACTCATCGCAAAGGCTACCTTCTGCACTATGCAAACCGTCTTTCAGTTTTAGTGATACAGCAGAGCAGGTATCAGGAAGGCGGTTCCTCGTCTCTGGGCAACAGTGAAAATGTTCTTGCTGAAAGTGAAATTAGTAGACGGAAAATAATTTTACCTTTCAAGAATTCAGTGATCCTTTGTTATTGCGTTCTATTGAATTGTTTTCTGGTTTTACTGTTATATGTAAAGCAAACCTTTATTTCAATGATTTATTACTACAATGTATATAGTTTGATAGACATTTAAGCAAAGATTACTTGGCTGAAGATCTGTTTCCAGAGCTGCAAGCTTTTTCTTCTTTATCTCTTAGAACACACCAGCAATTAAGTATTCATACAAACTGAACTATCAATATTGTAACCAGTTACATTTGGCATGTGTACTGTTTTTGTTAAAAAAAAAAAAAAAAAAAAAAAAAAAAAAGACGTGGAATTTTGAATACTATGACCTGAAACAGGAGTGTTTTCTATACCGACTTGTAAAGAAGATGGAGAATACAGACTATATACAAGTGATTCCTGACATTTTCACCAGAATAGGGCTGAACAACAATTGTAACATATCTTATTAGGGAGTGAGGGATTGAATTAATGTTTTGCCTCCTTCATAATTCCAAGAAAAGGCAGTACCTTTGGGAAGTGTGGGACAGGTACTGCACAGACAAAATGGCTTCTTGTTCATACTCTGTCAATAGTGTAATTAAAACTATGTTTCTGAGGACACAGCTACAATATTTCAAATAATTTTCATATCCGGAAGGTTATGGAGTACAAATAAATGTAAAATGTCAAACTACAGCAATAGTTCCCAGTAGCATAATTTCACAGGTAAACAGAAAACTGGGAATGCCCCTTCACTTTATTCCCAGCTGTCTTGATCTCCTTTTATTCAGTTTAACATGAACATTTTTTCACAACAGTCCACAATAAAAACAATGAACAATTAGTGATCATGTACGGTACAGAATGTATATATTATAGTTAGCGAGCTATGTTTTTAGAGGCTGACACTGGATCATGTTGGGTTTGTTAAATTACATCATAACATCTTTAATTATTGAGGACTGTGTTCTAGTTAATAAAGAGATGTCACACTCAAAAAATGTTAGTTATGCATTAAATACCAGAACTGCTGGATTCATGAAAACGTCATGGGCAAAAGGCATACCTCTCAACCTATTAGGCAAGGATTCTGGATTAAGCCAAAAATAATGTAGTGAAAAAGACCCATAAAAAGAGGCAACTTAAATATTGTGCAAACTTACAAAATTGTTTGAATAACAGGTTTTGCATTAGTATGCATTCTCAGAAGGGAATAAAGTCTGAAACTCTAAAGTCTGTCATTATTTAGTGACTTTGATCCTCAATAGTTATAAGGAGCAGACCAAAAATATGAGGCAAAAATGAGTATAGATGAGAGGTAAGACAGAAAGATGAATAAACAGCTATTCTAATAATCACATAGTAAGGCTTTGATTAAAATCTAGTACTTCAGTGGAGTTTTGAAATAGGTCAGTGCCAACATGACAATCACTCAAGAGGCATTCTGACAACAGAAGGAGGACCACGTCAATGTAATTCTGTCATAAAGATGGAACATTTCAGAAAATGCAGGTGCTCCTAACAGACTTTCCTGATTTTGCATAACAGCAGCACTGAGCCAGTTTTATAGCATGCTGATACAATGTATAATACTTTAATTCCTAAAGCTGTAATAATAATTTAGGAGATTAGATTCTAAATGTGTATATATCCATCAACAATGTTCACTTGAATTGAATTTCCAAGCATACTCAAGGCTCCAAAGAGCAGTTCAAAGATGTATGTGATGAATCTTCAATAGTTCTGCAATATTAATTAACCTGCATTGTGTTTTATTCCTAATACTGAAATTAACTGGTCCACCTTTTTTGAGACTAGGGATTTGTATTTTAGAGTGGAATAGTATGATTGCTAGTCTTAGATCTTCTAGTAAATTGTCAAAGATTACAGCCAATGAACAATGCCAGACATTAGAGTTTTAGATGTTTTATTGTTCATCAAATGCTTGGTGATGCAAACCCTGTTGTTCTGTTAACATTTAAAATTTGCCCTGATGTTGGTCTTTTTCTCCCATTATGTTTGGCTTTTTCCAGAATTCTTGAGAAAATAATTTCAGAGGTATGCAACCACCCACACAACTCAGCTATGCAGAATTTTATGGACTGTCTAGATTTTTGTCTCATATTTTTACTCTGCTCCTTGTAAAATGTACAGTTTCTGACAAATTGAGGATTGCAATCATTAAATAATGACAGACATTTGAGCATCATAATTTATATCCTTCAGAAAATACAGGCTAATGTAAAATCTGTTATTCTAGCAACTTCTTAAGCTTATAAAAGTATTATTTAAAATTGTCCTTGAGTTTGGCCCTTTGTCCCCAATTACTTTTGGTTTTCACCAGATTTCTTAAGCAAAGAAGTTAAGAGGTGTGTAACCACCATCAGAGAAACTTGTTTATTGTGAACTTTGAGCTACAAAAGATTTATGCACCAAACACCCCACTAGACTTTAAGTACTTAATCTTTTCCTAGAGTTTATTCTAACAATTCTCCATAAACTGTATTTAAACTGACTGGTCTAAGATTCCTATACTATACTCTGATAACTCTCTAACCACAGAAGTTAAACTAACTGGACTGAGTTTTCTGAATTTCTCAGGATACTCAATGTATCAAGAATGTCATCTGCCTTTCCCCAGACTTCACCATCCTATATCTGTTATAGAGAGCAATCAGTAATGCTTCAAGTCATGTCCTTATTTCTGAAGTTAATCCTAGTAAGTCAGAAATGAACAGGGCACACTGAACTCTGTAAAACATCTGTTGTATTCCATTTCAGGGAGCCCAGCCTAGTGATAAGAATCTCTCCCTTGCCTAGTTTAAATTCACCCTTCTTCTTTTATATACTGAGATAAATTAAACAGAAAGACTTGGCCATTGTAGACACCTCCTCACTCACCCTCTGCTCGTATTCCCCTTCTTGTCCAGGTCATAGTGTGCCCCTCATCTGCAATACAGTGTATTAGAGTAACCACTGGACACCTCTGTAAGGCTTAGATGTTCCTACCAAAGAACCTGCTGTGTTTTCTATCATGTTTTTGTCAGCGTTCTAACAGCATTCTGAGTCTTATTTGTTTAATGCATGATATTTTGGTTTACCATGTCGACTGTACACAGTCGAACAGTCGCACCACCAAAATGTTTCCACGAAACCCACACCGCCGAAACATCACAAACCTAAAAAAACCTCGAGCATTGACATTTACGACCGCACCACACCCACAAACAAGTGCTAACATGGGTCAAAAAGGGGGCAAGATTTTGTGGTTCGGAACATCAGCATTTGTGGTTTTTAGAAGGTGCAGTTCGCAGTTCGCAGAAGTGGTTTCAACGTTCTGACCATCAACATTTTGAAGGTAAACCGATATTTTTTATGCTGTCCCCAGTTACTTTATATGTACTGAATAGTTCTATATTGATACATATAAAATTACTTAATTTAAATTCAGTACGTATAAAACCATTTAATGTCAAACTCAAGACAATGAAAAAACATAAATAAACAGTTTTTTGCAAGTAAGCAAGCCCATTTGCACACCCCACACACCCCCCTGGGATAGGGAAAACAGCAAACTCCCATAACCCTCTGTGTGAGATCTCACAAAGATCATCATACCATGTTAGTGAGTCTAATCCAACATTCACTTACACCAATGCCAGTTAACTAAATGTGCATGGTAAAAAAAAAAATTATTCCATTATAACAAGCATCAGTATAATACTTAAAATCCAAAATTTCCCCAAATACATTTAGATCAAATGAATTTAGACCACATTTACTTAGACCAAATGAATAAACTGTAAATTTAGACCAAATGAACTTAGCTCAAATGCATGAAACCTTTCTGAATGACATACTCTTCCTTTTCTGTTACCTCACTATTTATTCGGAGAGTGAAGAATTACCAGGAATGACGGTGTATTTTTCATGTATAGTTGAATAATTGCCGACCTCACAGTATCCTGCAATCACATTCCGATTCGTGTATGCTACGATATAAAATAACTTGGTTTCCTGAGCTGTCCATGCTTATTCCAACAAAAAGTATTCTGTCAACTTGCTACGTATGAGTTTTTTTGTTTTTACAATAGAATGTAATCCATATGCATGTCCGACTTGCTACAGGATGTGACGGATATGATGCACGCCCAAGTTAGTAAATGCTTCTGCATGTGTATTTATGACTTTGAGTAGGCAAAAGTACACTAGTCAAACAACAGCAGCACATTTTAAAAACAGAATAATGTTCTAGTCTTCAATCATGGATTCAAGGCTGACTGCAGCCAGCAGTAAGACTACAAAGATACTAACGGGTGCACTGATATAAATGTAAAGAGGCAATGCAGCAATACCAGCATTTGTACAAAATACAAGAAAAGCAAGAATTAATTAATAATCTCGGCCAGAGCACAAATTCATGTCTGTCAGAATAATGTTCCATCTTGGTACCATTTGTATCAAAAAAGTCACTGAATAATATTGGTTAGCTCATCCAAATCCAGGAGATATCAGACATTACCCTGTAGAGTTGCATACCAGAATTCCAAATGAACATATTGTGAGGAAAAGTGTAATGAATGCGATAAAGGTAAATAACAAATGATTCATAAGGGGCTTGAACTCAAAGCTGTACTAAAAACATGTTGATTATATTCCCGATGTGCTGCTGAGTCATAGGATTTTGCAGTTACCTCTAAGCACATTTTTCTGTAGTGCACACTCCAGTAGTCACATGGTCCCTCATTACTATCGCACAGGAATTTAGACTTCATTATTGTGAAATATAAACACATAAAAATGAGAAATAGAGAAACAGCTGCATGGGTTTAGAACTTGCACCCAGATCTTTCACACAGCCATGCTAATGGATGTTTCACTAGAACTTGCTCTGTAGACTGTATGCACAAATGCTTGAAATCGGTGCATCGTACACCTTAGTATAAATTTCTGAGTTTGCATTTTCATATACTGTCAGTAGTGGAGGGGGAGTTTTATTCACCAGGATTCTCTTAGTCTTTCAAAGTGATCAGATACTTGTAAAAAACTAATAACTAGGTCATCACATCCTTGATATCGTTTATAATGGAAGCTAGCAATGATGTCGGTTTTGCACCTGATAGCGATGTGTTGCCCATAACTGGAAGAATGACGTCTATAATCAGCTGATAAATGCATACAGCAAGAATGGCTGGAACAATCCATTTAGGCTGGGGAGGGTGGTTGCTGTTAAAAGTTGCATTAAGGACCTGGTATTGAGGAAGGGTCAAAGAATAGTACAGAAAGGAGTGTGGATTTGGTGACGTACATAAGTAGATTCATATTAATTTTTTGTAATGAATGTATGAGCAATGTCACATATAGGATGGTCGGCAGCTACTTTTACTACTGCTGTATGAGAGTTCTTTTTTTTTTTTTTTGCTGTTGTAGTTCCACTGGTGTACATTTTCAGTTGAGTAGACAATGTTTATGGATATGAAGTAAAAAAAGAAATTTAAGGAGACTGATATATATCTTTGTCTTCATATACACATTTATGAGTGTGTGTGTGTGTGTGTGTGTGTGTGTGTGTGTGTGTGTGTGTGTGTGTGTGTGTGTGTGTGTGTGTGTGTGTGTGTGTATGTGTGTGTGTGTGTGTGTGTATGTGTGTGTGTCCGTGTTTGTATTTGTAATTCTGTGTGTGTGTGTGTGTGTGTGTGTCTATTAGTCTGTCCATATAAACCATTGCTAAAGAGCAATAAGCAGGACTCAGAGAATTTGTATTGACATAGCACTGCTTCTTAAAATGTACACCAGTGACTTATAGACATATACATATAAACACACACACACACACACACACACAGATATATATAAGGAAACACACACATCTGTATTTCATATAAAATTTGTATGATAATCTGGTGTAATTTTAATTCAGACTGGTGAATACAATTTTGTAAATTTGGTGCAATGTTTAATATTTAGAAATTTTATTATTGTGTGTATGTTTAATGCATAGTATTTTTCTTGTAAATTCAAGCAAAAAAATTGGACTGAGTGATTTGTAAAGAATGGTTTATCTTTATACAGTACATAAACATCTTTAAATGTGTGTGTGTGTGTGTGTATACACATTTTTTCCCTTTTCCTGAAAATAATGGAGAAATAAGAGCGGTTATCTTACCAGGAAGTGCCTGTCTGTACGGTTTAAAAATATTGTAGAGTGTTTTTGAATCATTTAGTTTCCAATTCCTATGCAAATCCCTAATAGCTGAATAATACTGATAAGAGACTGCAGTTTCATCTATATAATAAGCAATGAAATCGCCCCAGGGTGTTTACAGAGTGGATACTGAAAATGAAAATCATCCTGCTCAAAAATGTACTGACAGATACATCCGCTGTTTGCAAGCTGGACGCCATTAAGACTGTAGTATTTTGTATATGTTCTTAGATATTTGAAATATTTTCATTTATCATCTTGTAGAAAATGTTTAATTGTGGCAGGTTTCTGTTTTTGCAGCTTTCCCCTCTTGTTGCTTTGCCTTGGATTACTATTTAGGGTATTTTTTAATTTGAGATGACTGTGCTCCCTTTTTTTCAGTAGCTAAAAAGACATGAATATTACCATATCCATGCTTTATTACTCACCTTCTGTCTGCAGCTGTTATTTTTGTATCTGTAGAATATCTCATGCTATGTTTTCCTTCTCGTGCCTCATCTGTTTCTGCTATTTCACTTTCTGGTTTTATTTACTGAATATACCTACAGTTTTCCATTTTTTTTTTTCATTTGTATCATATTATGCTATGCATACATGTCATTTCTTTTCCTGAAGGCTCCGCCATTATTTCAGTGGCAAGCACTAGAAGTGACCATTTTAAAAGCTTTGAGTCTCCACAGATTCATTTACCTGACCATTTATTTCTACACTGTTTCCTAGTAACTGTCATAGATGTCATCTTACCGTATTTTGCAAATAAGTGTGTCATATATAAACGTGAACATTACTGCAAAATGCAGAATATAGGTGTGTGTGTGTGTGTGTGTGTGTGTGTGTGTGTGTGTGTGTGTGTGTGTGTGTGTGTGTGTGTGTGTGTATGTGTGCTTGTGTAAGACAAAAAGAGAGAGAGAGAGACAGAGACTCAGTGAAAATAAAATCTGCTACTCTGTCATATTTCAACTTGATGATAAACAAGTCAAAACCTTGGCTTCTGTTGAATATTCTGTATCGGTGTTTCTTCTAATGGCAGTGTTATACACTGTAATTAAAATAAACATACCTAAACAGGTCAAAAGGGTTCATTTTTAACTATACATAAAAGTAATAGGGTAACTTTATTTTAGTATTATTTTTATTATTCTACTAATGTAATAAACTACATTGCAGCTCAGAATAGGAAATTATGAGTATTTGAAAACCAGCAATGATTTTATCAGTTCAAATGATTGGGATGTATATATATATATATATATATATATATATATATATATATATATATATATAAATAATGTTTTAATTTCTCATCAATTTTGCATTTGGAATTGCATAGCTTAAGTATTTTCTTCAGTGATATATATATTTTTTGGCTATAAGATTTGACTCTGCTAGGTAAGCTCATTTAAATGATTACAGAGCAATTTCTCTCTCTCTCTCTCTCTCTCTCTCTCTCTCTCTCTCTCTCTCTCTCCAGCTGCAAGCCGCCTTACTGTAGAACTGCATATGTATCAGTCACCTCCAAAGACACCCTTAATCATGATAACCAGTTAAAACAGGAACAAAAATGATCAGATTGCTCACCATTCACGATGCTCTGGAAAAAGAAGATAGCCAATATCCACATGCCCTGCTCCTTTCTCTCCTCCCAGCTGTGTGCTTGGCTCTGCTCACTTTCCTCTTGCCTTCTATTTCCCTATTTGTCAGTTGCAAGGTTAGAGTTGCAAGCTAAGGGAGATCAGTCCAGCTGATTTTGCTGGTAGCTCTGTGGCTGCTTGCAGAATGCGTGTATGTATTTGATTGTCTTTAAAGCAAAGTAGTTTTTCTTTCTTGTTGTTTCTTTTCTTCTGCCTCTTGCTTTTCTGCTCAGATATTGTGCATAGAGGAAAGTGCCAGTGTTGAAACCAGCTGTGATGCTAGCACAGATAGACACCAGTAAGTCCACAGGTGAAAAGTAAGAAAAAGGAAAAAAAAATAAGGTGTGTGAAAAAATGGCATTCCAGTCCACATCTGCTGCTTTTAGTCTCCAAATCTGAATAGCAAAAAAAAGTAAAAAAAAAATCTTCATCCACATCCAGGCATAAAGGAGGCACGCAGGCACATCTTCGCTCTTCTGCAGCTTTAATCACATTGATCCCTCAGCTAACCCTCTCTGCCTCTGAGCATTACAGAACAAACTATTAACCCTATCACAGGCTGCTACCAATGCCAAAACACGCTGCAGTCTTAAAGGTGCAGGAAGATACATGCAGACAGAAAGCAGAAGCAGGTAGATTCAAGGAGAAAACATAATGAGCTTGTATTCGGCTTTAGGTGGTTGTATTCAGGCGACAGTGTCCGACCATTATATTACATCACACTGTCATTCATCGAATGCAGCACTCTTGTTGTCTGGTGACTGCTACCACTGAACAGGTGACTGAGATGCTGCTGTTTCTAATTAAATGATTTTCTACTTTTCTACTGGCTAATTGAAAGCATTTTCTTTTTTAGGCATATATATGACAGAGGCACCTTAATTTTGTAACACATAATGCTTCTCTGTAGTTTGTTGTAGCCTGTAGTTTGCTTTGACTTTGACAATAAAGGCAGGTGTTTACCAAACAAAACTGAATTTATGGGTTTAGCGTGTATATGACAACTCTTCAACACGTCAGTAATACAAGAGCAGGTGTTGACTAGACTCCAATATATAGATAATAAAGGGCTGCCAATTGAAAAAAAAAACATAAGGTATGTTAGAATGCCTTGTGACATTGTAGATGAACTGATTCCTAGCATGAACAATAACAATGTCTAAGCATTCCTTTCATACCCCATGAGAAAACTGCAGTTTCCTTTGACCCCCCCCCCCCATTTCTCCATGCTTAAACAGAGTGAAAATTAAAGTGAAATTTTATAGAGCTTGGCATATTTATTACTACACTGAGAGCAGGGGGTTGTTAAACCTCATATAATGTAAACAGCTTTATTTTTCTTATATTGCAATTAGTTTATGAATCTAGGCCCTTTACATTTCAATCAATTTTCTTCTAACAAGCTTTGTATTTGTGCTGCAGTACTCATATTCTGTCTAATTCATCGTCCTCTGTCACCATAGTCAGTTGTCTGCACACTATTTGTCAATTATGTGCAGAGACCCTACAGCTAACAAAAACAGTGATGGGGAACTTAGCAAGTTATCAGAGCCAGATGAGCTCAAATGAAGGCCTTGTAAACAGCATCCCTGTTTTTCTCCCAATTTCATTTGAAGGGAGTCTTAGTGCTGAAAAAAAAATAAAGCAGAAACAAAATGCTTTGAAGAAAATGGACTGCATTACTCAACAAAATACAAAAAACAATGTATTCTTTACAATAAACAAGAAACTGTAGTAATGGTAGTAAGGCTTCTGTTCAGGCCTGACACTGTTCTCCTATCGTATTGGTTCTGGCCTCCAGCTTTCCTGTAATTATGGGTTTAAAATCAGTGGTTTCTTATCACTTATGGTGTTCTTGTTGTGCAATTTCCTTGTGACATTGATGTTACAAAGGGAATGGCAAAATAGAGGTTTTGCCTAAGTCTTCAAGATACTAGATTTTAGTTTTCAAAAAGGAGCTTTATTAAAATGTTTCATGCTCCTTCTGTGCTATGTGCCTGGATGCTTGCTTCTAACGTAAGACGGTTACTGCTTTAAGTCTGCCATTAGCCAAGGACTGAATTCCTGATGCTGTTGCTGTTCTAGTCTGAATATAAATGAATGCTGCCCTTTCTGAGGTAGTGAATCTTTGCCTGTAATTCCAAATGTATGGATTAATGACTTAATCAATAGGAGGCTAGCACAGAGTCACTTTTTGCACTGGCAGTATCGCGGGGAATGGGACAAGCACAAAAGCAACCAAATGTGACTGTATGCACCTTAATTATAGAACACAAATCACATATGAGTTTTGCAGTTTAATTATTACAGCTGATGTTGCAGTATACTCTACTTACTGTTGTTTCTTCTCCCCAACCGAGACTCACAAGCAAATTGTGAAAATGGTCATAAACATGTAACAAAAGGTCTGATACTTCAGCTGGTCCAGAATGACAGCATGCTGCAATTAATGTAGTACTGACTAGCAGATCACACTGCTGTGCCATGGAAATCCTGTAGCATTATGAAATGTTTCCCTATTACAGCTAGCACAGCTTGAATCTAACATGCATTACTCAACAGAACTGTTCCAAGTTTTAAACACTGTCAGTAAAGTGAGTATGCTGAGCATTCCTGGTGATATGGGGCATTACATTCTCATAAGAATGGCAAGTGAAAAAGGGGTACACCAATTTGTGCAAAGATAAAACAGTTATTGCTTTCCCAACTAACATCAGTCCTTGCTTTCCTCTGACACATCTGGCAAAGTGGATTAAAAGTCCTTAGAAATATGAGCCATAGTACAATAGGACAACAGTTTGATTCACTTTTTTTATTTATTTATTTATTTTTTTTTTTTTAAGAAATGATGCTCTTCAGGCTGTCATTTGAAAGACACCTATTTCATTTACAAACTATATAACAGGACAGTATGACTCCTGATAGAGAAAAT